>NW_022900946.1:24513944-24530389 GCF_012274545.1 Fukomys damarensis | reverse complement strand
AAAGGGTTGTTATGATTGCCAGGCAGCGTTAAAAAGAAAAAAAAAAAAAAAAAAAAAAAAACCTACAAAAAATTCAGTAGTTATTAATTCTGGGAAATAAGGAAATAAATATATTATTCTTTGTATATTTCTATCACTTACATTTCTCAGAATCCCAGCATGAAGAACCATGAGAAATCAATCTGCTATACACAAACGCAGACACAGGAGCACACATGGCAAGGGGAGGTCACATGGTCGTGGCCTTCTCAGCTGTCCTGTTCCACACCAGGCCGTCATCCTCAATGAGTCCACGCATACTGGCATCTACATCCAGAACCACACTGAGGTGAGGCCAGAGAGGTAGTGAGAACTCTCCCTCAGGGTGACAAAAGTCCACGGCCAGCAGCACTTCACCTGCCTCCTCACAACTCCTGCCCAGCCATCTCCAAAGTTCTGGATTCTGTCAATGTCAGGAACCTTCTTTTGTTTTCCCAGAACTGGGATTCAACTCAAAGACTTTGCACTGCGCTACCTTCCCAGCCTTTATTTATTTTTATTTTGAGACAGGGTTAAGTCACAAAGTTGCCCAGGTTGGATTCCAACTTGAACTTGCAATCCTCCTGCTTCAGTCTCCCAGAGTGCTGGGATTACAGCTGTGCATCACCATGCCCGGCTTAAGCATGTCCATTAAGCATGGGTCTTGCTATGTAGGTCAGGTCAGGCTATCCTTGAACTCACTCTGTAGCCCAGGTTGGCTGTGAATTCATGGAAATCCTTCTGCTTCAGCCTCCTGAATGCTAGGATTACAGGTGTGCATCACCCTGCCTGGCTGAGCACTTGCTTTTTTAACAGGACAGAGGGCCGATGATTTAGTTCAATGCCACCGCGCCTGCCTCACCAGTGAAAGGTACTGAATTTGAACCCCAGTACCACAAACACACACACACACACACACACACACACACACACACACAGGCAGGCAAGAAGTAAGATCACTCTTTCAAATGTGTAGACAGCAGAGATCACCAGGCTACACCTCTCCACCCTCACAGGAAGCACACTTATCTACCTATGACAAGGTGCAAGGAGGCAGGCTGTACACACCCACCTGCTCGACACACTCCCTCACCTGGACAGTCGGCTTCGTCACTCTCATCCTCACAAGTCGCCCAGCCGTCACACTGCCAGGAGAGGGGGATGCACTGGATGGCACCACTGCGACAGGCAAACTGCCCAGGGTTACACCGCAGCTCTGTGGAAGCAAAGGCGAGAATTCATTGAGGCAGCAGCAGCAGCAAGAGAGGAGACCTGGAGTGGCAAAGCCCTGCCACCAACAAGCCCACAGAAAAGGCAACGATACATAGCCTGCCCCTTTCAGAAAGCCTAGAAAACATATTCCTAAAGGAGCAACAAAGAACTGTTACAATACTGCAGCAGTGAACAGAGTAACACTTACTTCCAAGACAATAAATTCTGAGTCACTTCAAACACACACTCTGAGTTTGGCTCTTGCCATCACTTCTATGTTGAGTGTCCCCCAAGGCCCAGGTGCTAAAAGCTGCATCCCTGGGATGGCCTTACCTAAAGGTGCTGTGGCTCACTGGAGGCAGGGGCTTGTGGAAGGGCCTCGAGTCACTGGGGCATGCCCTGGAAAGACACTGCTGGCCCCAGCAGCTCCTCTTCCAAGCATACTGGCTCATGATGAGAGCACTCACTGACATGTTCACTATGATGTGCTACCCTCTCCAGAGGCTCAAATCAGTCAAGTAACCTGATCTTGGAGTTGACCCTCCAGAACCATGGGCCAAAATAAATCTCTACGTCTTAAGTAACCCTAAGTCAGATATTTCACGTAGTGAGGTGAAGCTGGCTAACACATGATACAGCTCTGTAGCAGACTACGGAGAAAGAGATGAGAGAGAGGACTCATTGCTCACCACTTAGATTCTGGGTCAACAAAACAGACATATATACATATAAAGACACAGAGGTTTCTGACAGCAAATGGAGGCAGCCACCATGGTGTGGTTCAAACAGCATGCCAAAACAGTGAAAGGAGGGCAATTCTTTCTCAATCTACAGGCTCTGAAATACTTCCTAAAGAAGGTGAAATTTGCCAGCTGTGGTGGCATACACCTATAATCCAAGCATTCAGGAGGCTGAGGCAGGAGGATCACCCCAAGTCTGTGGTCAGCCTGGGCTACAAACTGAGTCCAAGGCTGGCCTGAACTACACAGTGAAAAAAGAAAAGCAAAAGATGAGATTTGAAGAGTTGTTTCAGAAGGACATGTGATGCAACAGGAACAGCACTCCAGGAAAAGCAGGACTCAAGGAAATATGGGGGGAGGGGGGAGCTGGGGATTTAGCTCAATGGTGCCACTGCCTTACAAGTGCAAGGTCCTGAGTTCAATCCCTGGTACCAAAAAGAAAATAGGGAACAGAGGGCATGTTGAGTAGACCATGTAGGGGCTGCCAGATGGGGAATCCCTGCAGCTAAAATCAAAAACACAAAAAGGATCAGGTTGTGGAAACTTTGAGGATAAGGGAATTCTGATCTTATCTGGTAGGTTACAGGGAGCCAGCCCTTACTAAGATAGTAACATGAGATGTGTATTTAAAAAAGGTAAAGCTGGCAAAGGTTTCTGGGGAGCAATTACAATACAGGTGTAAGAGCCTGACTGAACCAGAGCGACTCCGTGTTGACCAGCAAATGGCCTAGAGACTGTCGCTCCCCCCATCCCTTATAAGATAACTAGTGATTAATTGTGAATTGTTAGATAACTGCTTTGAAGTAGCTGGGAGGCTAGGTGGAGACTATAGTGAGCACAGAGACTCAACATGGATTGTGTCACTCTTTGTATGTCTGTAATCTGAATGTTCTGAACATTATAATCTAAGTTGTAAATGGAACAGCGGATGAGCAATCTGCTAATCATTAGTACATGACGGTCAAGTATGTGCCTGATAACCACTAGACCAGAAGGACTGCTTCTTTGCCTTTGTCCTCTTCCCGTAAGTTTTATATGTAACCCCCCTTCAGCCTCTGTTTCTGAGCTGGCCGCCTCTCTGAGCCACTTGGCTTGGGGAGTGCCGTCTGGCCAGACTAATAAAGGTCTATTAGCCACCTTGCCTGGTGTGTTCCTTCCTGGGTGACTCTCGCTATCGGACAAGCTCCTGGAGCCTCGCTGAGCTTCTGAGCCCAGCATCGTGAAGGCCTCTTGGCTGTTCACGCTCCAGGAGTAAAGGTGAGACACAAGTCTTACACAGGGATGAGAGGAAAATATTAAATATTCAGCAAAGCACAGGCTTGAACTGATGTAGGAGTCAGTAAGCTACAGTCCATGGCCTTCCCAGCTTTTTTTTTTGCAGTGCCAGGGATGGAACCCAGGGCCTCACCCATGCTAGGCATGGGCTCAACATGGCCATCCCCAATCCTTAAACAGTTTTTAAATATAGTTTTATGGGGAAAATGTATTGCCTGTGGATGGTTTCAAGCTACAAAAGTAGTGCTGATTGGCCATAAGAGAAATGGCCTGCCCAACTAACAGTTCCTCTCTAGTTCTTTAAGAAACAGTCCAGACTCACCCCGAGGTGCCCAATAAAGAGGTAACCTCAGAACCAATGTGCAGGGTGTGAGGAGTACGCCCTGTACACAGGCAGATGACAAAAGAACTAGAAACCAACTTTAGCATGCTGCTGAGTTTGCTCACTCGACTCTCCTCCTTCCAGAATCATTCCACTTACGTCAGGGGGAAGGGAACTATTTTTGCAGCTGAGTCC
This sequence comes from Fukomys damarensis, assembly GCF_012274545.1. Taxonomy (NCBI): domain Eukaryota; kingdom Metazoa; phylum Chordata; class Mammalia; order Rodentia; family Bathyergidae; genus Fukomys; species Fukomys damarensis. The sequence goes on along the minus strand of NW_022900946.1, from coordinate 24,526,627 downwards.
TATTTCAACACTACTCTAAGTAATTAAGGCCAATCATTAATTTATCAAGGAAATTTAACTCATTTAAGCAAGCAGGAAGCACAACCTGCAGCTGAACCCTACATCCCAAACACCACGGCCCTAGAAGCAGACTCCCAAGGGCACTGTGAACCTTGCATGGAAGGTGCCCCGTGAGCAGGCTCAGGGAAGGCACAGCCAACGCCAAGCCCTTCTCCTTGCGAGGTCCTGCAATCTGAGACAGGACGGCTTCCCAGTCGGACAGGGAGCAAAGGCCACAGAAGAGCAGTTACTCCGTGCTCCTTCCCTCCACCGCTTCTACTGCTACAGGAAATGAAACCAGCAGAACCTAAGGACAAACTTGACACAACTCGGCGTGAGGTGTCATGGGAGAGCACAGATTTCGCAGGCACAGGCCTAGCTTTAATCCTCTGCACCTCAAAAAGCTTTCTGTATGTATGTACGTAAAACGCTGACTACTCACAATGCTTTCTACTTTTTAAGGCATTTGGCCAAGAAGGCATTATAGGGGCTGGTAAAGCACTTGAGAAGGGGAGGGGAAAAACTTTCAATCGGAATTGACCAGAAATGTACAAATCATAGTACAGACATTAAACATTGTTACAACTATCTATCTATATATCTACAGATATAGATATATAGACATAGATAGTTTTTTTTTTTTTTGGTACCGGTGATTGAACTTGGGTTCTTGCACTTGCGAGGCAGGTGGCGGGACCACTGAGCTAAATCCCTGGCTGTTACAACTATACTGTAAATGCTCAAGAAGCTAAAGGAAAAGACAAACACATTCAGCAGAGATAGGAAGAGAGAAAAAGAAACAAACCTACTACCTAAAAATGAAGACTGCCTGCGAAGAAAACTTCACTGCAGAAGATTTACAGATTTAATTTTGTAAAAGAAAAGATTAGTAACTGAAGATGTAGCAATAGAAACTTTCCAAATTCAAACAAAGTAAAGGGGCTGCAAAGAGCGAGCAGAGCACCAGTAATCTATAGGACAACTTTTCACTCCCTAATGTAATGGGATTACAAAAGGGGACAGAATATTTGAAGGAAAACCTTGCCAATCTGATGAAAAACTATAATAAACCCACAAATCCAAGGAGCTCAATAAGCCCTAAGCTCAGAAATAAAATGACTCCAAGTCATACTGGAATCAAACTGCTTAAAACTAGCAATCACGAGAAAATCTTGCTCCCAGCTACTCGGGAGGCTGAAGTAGGTAGATCACAAGTACAAGGCCAATTTGGGCTTCTCTCAAAGTTTGTAAGAAAAGCTGCTTGTGTAGCTTAGTGGCAAAGCCCTTGTCAGCACACTCAAGGTCCTGGGTTTAACCCACAGCATTGCAAAAAAAATGAGACAAAAAAATCTTAGAAGGCAGGCAGTGAACTTGTCATGTAGAGGTACAAGATCCCAACAATGAATGTAACTGGACCGTATCCCTAAAATGTACCAATAAACTCAATTAAAGCTGAAAAAAAAAAAAAAAGGCAGGCAGTGAGAAAAGATGTATTATTATTTCCAGAAAAAACAAAAAGATGGCAGATTTCTCATGAGAAGCTAGAAAACCACAGCACAAAGGAAAGAAAGAAAGAAAGAAAGAAAGAAAGAAAGAAAGAAAGAAAGAAAGAAGAGAGACAGAGAGAGAGAGAGAAAGAAAGAGAAAGAACGAACCTGGGAAGAGAGAAACAAGCAGGTGGTGGCACCATGGAGCTAAATACCCAGCCCCCACAAGCATACTCTTTTAAGGATCTTACACTATATATATAGACAAACTGGTCTGTCACTTGAAGGCAGACTGTGTTAAAGTTACTTACCTGTTAAATATGTGGAGTGAGGCCAGGGATTTAGCTCAGTGGTTTTGCAGCCTGCCTCACAAGTGCAGGGTCCTGAGTTCAATCCCCGGTACAAAAAAAAAAAAAAAAAAAAAAAAAGAAAAAGAAAAAAAAAACATGTGCTGTGATCTAAACAGCTCATGCACTTAAAAAGTATAATTTGTCCCATACAAGATCTAACTATAGGCAGATGGTCCCTAGCTTAGACTAATTCAACTCAGTTATTTTGTTTTTTTGTACTAGGGATCAAACTTGGGACCTTGTGCTTGCGAAGCAGGCAGCAGCATCACTGAGCTAAATCCACAGCCCATCAACTCAGGTTTTTTGACTTTACAAAGGTACAACAGCAATTCATGTTCAGTAAAACTACATATAAAATTATAAATTATCTTCTCCTGAACGAGACATGTAGTATATAATATAGTCACAGGATAAAAAACAATACTCTACAGTGTATAGTCACAGGATAAAAAACAATACTCTACAGTGTATCATGTTGCAGGTTAGGTGTATTAAATGCATTTTCACCTTATGATATTTTCTGTGTTTTTGTTTTGTTTCTTTTGTCGTTGCTGTTGTTTTGGTTTCTGAGACAGGGTCTCACTATGTAGTCCTGGTTGGCCTTGAACCCAAGCTGGCCTCAAACTCATGGCAATCCTCCTGCCTCAGCCTCCCAAGTGCTGGGATGATAGGCGTGCACCACCATACCCAGCAATTTCATATTTTCAAATTACAATCTGTTTATTGGTTATAACTCCTATCACAAGTCAAGGAGAAAATATTTTGCCAAAAAAATTTTATGTAAGGATATAAGCAGGTGAAAATGAAAGAATGCAAAAACATCCCACGCAGTGTCAGTCCATCTGCTGCTGCTGCTGTAACAGAATACCAGCCTACATGAATTACAAACAATGTAAGTTTATCTGGCTCACTATTCTGGAGGCTGAGAAGTCCAAGATCAAAGGTCTACCTCTGGTGAGGGACCTCAGGTTGTGTAATAACATGGCAGAGATACTGTACTGTGACAGAACATGTGAGAGAATGAGAGTGAAAGCAAGTAAGGGAGGGAGAGAAATCAAATTCTCCTTTTAAAAACTGGCTCCTCTGATCATTAACCTACTCCTGCAATTACTGCCTAATCCATTCATGCCCTCATGACCTAAGCTCTTCGACGGACCACCATGCAACCCTGCAATTTCCAATACATGAGTCAAACCACAGTACAGTGGACCCTCAAGTTACAACTGGCCTGACATACGAACAACTTGGGTTAATTAGGTTAATTATTATCTATAGTGTGTACCCAGGTAAACATCCAGATCTCAGCTGTACTGGTTTACAATCAACTTGAGTTACAACCAGCCCTCAGGAAATGATCAAGTTTGTTAGCCAAGGGTCCACTGTACTTATTCAAAAGAAAGCTGAGTGGCTATAGTAATATCACACAAAGCAGACTTCAGAGTAAATATTACTAGGAATAACGAAGGACAATTAACTGATAAAAAGAGCCGGATGTGGTGGTGCACATGTAGAATCCCAGCATTCCCAGCACTCCAGAGGTTAAGGCAGGAGGATCATTGTGAGCTGCACATAAGCCTGGGCTTCACAGTGAGTTCAAGGCCAGCCTGGAATACATGGTAAGACCCTATCTCAAAAAAAAAAAAAAAAAAAAAAAAGGCTTGGGATTTAGCACAGTGGCACTTCATGTGCTTTGCAAGCACAAAGTCCTGAGTTCAGCAGGAGGATCACGAAAAAGTTCGAGGCCAATCTGGGCTACACAGTTCAGCATGAACTACAAAGCAAGACCAAGTCTAAACAATAAAACAACAAAGAAAAAAAAAAGGGGGGCCAGGGATTTAGCTGATTTAGCTCAGCGGTTCGGTGGCCTGCCTTTCAAGTCCAAGGATCCGAGTTCAATCCCCAGTACCAAAAAAAAAAAAAAAAAAAAACCACACTATGGAAAACAGTATGGAGGGCCAGGGATTTAGCTCAGTGGTGCCACCACCTGCTGGAAAGCACAAGGTTCTCAGTTTGATCCCCTGTACCAAAAAAAAAAAAAGTATGGAGATTCCTCAAAAAACTAAAAACAGAAATTCCATTCAACCTAGCTATTCCCCCAATCAGGTATCTTCCTGAAAGAGTTAGACACATCATATTACAGTGATACATGCATACCCATGTTACAGCAGCACAATTGACAACAGCTAGATCTTGGAAGCAGCCTGTATGTCCATCAACGAATAAAGATGAGATGAATGGATAAAGAAAATATGGTTCTTATACACAATGGAGTAATACTCTCCCATAAAGAATAAAGTTGAGTCATTTGTAGGAAAATGGGAAGTACTTTGAGACCCCAATGTTAAGTGAAATAAGATATTCAAGCTTAAATGTTACATTTTTTTTTTCCTTTTTGAGACAGGCTCTTTCTATGTAGTTCAGATTGGCCTTTAACTCACTATGTAGCCTAGCGATCCTCCTGACTTAGCCTCCCAAATGCTAGGATTACAGACATAATTTTTCTTATATGAGAAGCCCAAAATATAAACATAGATCAAAATAAAAGCTAATGGGAAACAGGGCAAAAGATCTTTTCCAAATGGGAAAGAGACCAAGAGATTGCAGAAGGAAAAGGAGAAGATTAAAAAATAAACTGAGGGCTGGGGATCTAGCTCAGTGGTTCCGCTGCCTGCCTCACAAGCACAAGGGCCCGAGTTCAATCCCAGGTACCAAACAAAATTGAGATGTTTTATGTACCTATACCTATACCAACTCACCCTGAAGAATTGATCATTATGCAATGCAAACATATACTAATAAAAAAAACTGAAATCAAAATTTGTTTTAAAATAAAAGCATTCACCTCATCTTCATTTTTTTTAAAAATTGGAAAAAAGAAAAGTAAAAAAAAAAAAAAAAGGGTACAGAGCCGGGGATTTAGCTCAGCGGTTCTACCACGTGCCTCACAAACACAAGGTCCTGAGTTTGATCAATGCTACCCTCCCAAAAAAGTATAATCCTTTAAATTGCATGAAAGAAATTTCAGTATCTCTCTTGACAGGAAAAGCAGACCTAGGGCTGAGGATTTAGCTCAGTGGTTCTTCCACCTGCCTCTCAAGCACAAGGTCCAGAGTTCAATCCAAAGAAGAGGAGGAGGAAGAGGAAGCAGCAGCAGCAGCAGACCAAAACCCAGTAACCCACATGTTCAGTTGGTTCCAGAACAGCCCACGCTATCCATGTCTATCAAGAAAAAAGGGCCTTCTTCCTGCTCCAGTTGTGTCATCAGCTAGCAAGTGGTACTCATAAAAAGGAAGAGCCTTCCCTACTGGAGAAGTTTTGACATCTTGTCATCCACTTGCAGAATATGGAAGATCTTTGAGCAGAGCAGTTCCTATCTGAATGCCTCCTTGCTCTGGATGTGATGTGTGAAGAAGACAAAGATATGTCTCTGTTCTTATACTCTAGGGCAGTGATGGTGAACCTTTCAGAAACCGAATGCCCAAACTGCAACCCAAAACCCACTTATTTTATCATAAAATGCCAACACTGCAACTAAACCTGGACACTGAGGTTTTGGTTTAGAAAAAACAACTCATACATTAACATCTTTTGCCTTTAAAAAAAAAACCACAATAACAGAATTTTCAGTGATATTAACAGCCTTTTATTGAAAGGTCAAAGTTTGCATTTGGCATGCTTTTTGCACAATTAATATGATATTTGCTGCCATATGCATGCTGATAAATTTGTCAAACCTTGGCTCGCACTTCCTTAGTTTAGGAGCAACACCTGCAGCACTCAGGTCCTCTGTTAGTCGGTATTCATTAGATGACCCAAAGGTAAGCAATCCCAAGTGTATTCACTGACGTGAAATTATCTGGCAGAGAATTCCACATTTTAATTTTCAGAACTACCAACTGTGCTGTCCTTGTCATCCCTTCACACTCTATCTTCTCTAACTTCTCAAGTGTTGCACACAGGTATAGAATTTATTTTTCCAGGGCCAGGGATTTAGCTCAGTGGCACTGTTCCTGCCTCGTAAGTGCAAGGTCCTGAGTTCAAGCCCCAGAACTAAAAAAAAAAAAAAAAGAATTATGGAGCTTTCTTGAAATTCTAACAACTCCATTTCCAGATTTCCAAAATCTAACCAGTGTAGGAAGAAAAGATCAATTTTGTCAAATATGGCTTTATCTGAAGAAGAAAACACAGGGTTGTCTCCATCTTACAGACTGTAAAAATCTGTTACTAAAATTCTCCTTTGTAGCTGCTGCGATGCCAGAAAATTCCTTGTAGATTTCCTGATGACTTGTAGGATTGTAAATGTTGTAGAATTTTCTAAATGCATTTTTATATTTGGAAAAATTTCAGCTGCCCACTTTCAAGGTCTGGGGTAACTTGGCTTAAGTGCCAACAGAGAAGGCTCTGCATGCCCACTGCAGCATATGTGCCATAATTTTGCCAACCGTGTTTTAGGGACAAACTGCACCTGCGGCTGGCCACTTTTCATTTTACATAAAGCTTTATTTATTGAAATATAACATGTCCATGTCATCACATATTAACGATAGCTGCTTTTCCTCTACACCAACCAAGTCAAGTAGATGTAACTAAAATGGTATGGCCTGCACAGATGACCCATATAAATGACTATATGACCCTTGCAAAAAAACTGTGCTGAGGCCTGCTTGAAGAGACAAGTACACAAATAAAAGGAAGAAAGGAAGGATAAGGGCAGTGCTTATCAAAATAGGGCCAGACCAAGTATTACAGTTAGGCCTAGTCCACAATGTTTGAGGAAGGGTTCCTGGAAAGGAGTGTCTTGAAAGCCAGGGACAGAGGAGCAGGGGAGGGAGGGGAGAGCTGGGGATGTAGCTCAGTGCTGGAATAGTTGCCTACCATGAGTACATGAGGACCTGCGTATAACGTCCAGCACCCGCAATAATAAAAGCATAACAAAATTTTTAAATTTTTAAAGGGTTAGGGAATATAGCTCAGTATTCCCCACGTTTAGCCTCCAGAACCTACCCCCAACACACACACACACACACACACACAGTTACACCTTCTTCCCACTAGTGTTACCAACACCCTGCCGTAGGTCTTCTTGTGATGACTGTCTCTGTACTCTACATGAGAGAAGACGGGCCAACTCTTCCTAGCCAATGGACTGATACCACTGCAAAATAATTCATGCCCTCCTCATACAAGTGCAAGATCATACTACCAAAGTAAGTTCTACCACCCCAGCAGTTCTCCAACTTTTTCATCCCAAGACCCTTTTATTTATTCTAAGGTCCATTTATATACTAAAATCACTGAGACTCTAAAGAGCATGTGTTATGTGGGTTATATTTATCAATATTTCCTGTACCAGAAATTAAAACTGAGAAAAATTTCATACACCAAATCTCAAAATTACAGTTGTGGCAGTGCACGCCTGTTACGCCAGTACTTGGGAGCTGATGCAGGAGGATCACTGCAATTCTGAGGCCAGCTTGGATTACACAGCAAGACCCTGTTCTCACAAAGAAGTGAAAGATGGGAGGAGGGAGGAGAGAAACAAAAAGAGAAAAAGAACCACAAACACATGCTCAAAAGATTAAAAATAGAATTTAAGGCCGGGGATTTAGCTCAGCGGTTCGATGGCCTGCCTTGCAAGCGCAAGGACCCGTGTTCAATCCCCGGTACCAAAAAAAAAAAAAAAAAAAAAAAAAAGAATAGAATTTAATATAGACCAGCAATTCCACTTACAGGTGTATACCCAAAATATAAAAGCAGGGACTGAGGTACTTGTACAGCAATGTTCACAGAGCATCATTCATAATAGAGGTAGAAACAACCCAAACTACCACAACAGATGAACAGATAACAAAACATGGGTTATCCATGCAAAAGAATACTACTCAGCTACTAAAGTGAAAGGTATGCACTACCCCATAGGCAACCAAGTAAAGGTAGACCACTTTCCTAGCATATACAACACATTGGATTAGATCCCCAGCATTGAGGGAAAAAAAGGTTAAAATAGTAAATTATATCTTATGTGTATTTTAACCACAATTTTTTAAAAAATACTTTAAAAAAGAAAGAACTACCCAGGCATGGTGACACATGCCTATAACCCCAAAACTTGGGAGTCTGAGGCAGAGTTTGAGGTCAGCCTGGGCTACATAGTGAGTTCAAAATGAGCTTGAAACACATAGTAAGACTGTCTTGAAAAAAATATTTTTTTTTAATTAAAAAAAAGAGCCAGGTACAGTGGTGCATGCTCACGATCACAACTACTTGGGAGGAGAATTACAAATTCAAGCCCAGCCTGGGCAACTTAGTGGGACCATCTCAAAAAGAGGTTTTTTTTTTTTAATGAGCTGAGGGAGTAATTCAGTGTTCCCTGCACCACAAAAATAATAATAATCTCAAGGATACACCCCATTAGCTGTCGGAGCAATGCTGTCACATGTCATGTATCTGTAGAAATGCCACTGTGTGCTTATAAGAGAAAGAGGCAAATGACATCTTGGTTTCATTATGAAAATAATAATTTTCCTCATGGGTCCTCTGAAAGTTTAAGGCTATCCAGAGGCTCCTGGGCACAGGTGGTCAGCTACCATAGCTCTACACCATGCAATGTGTAGGAACTGGAGGATTTGTGCCCTGCACAAATTCAGAAGTCTCTGTGTAACAGATACTTTGTCCATGGTCAATTTCTTCTTTGTCAGCAAGCCCTGGCCTCATTTTAAATTATGTAAACTGAGCTGTCTCAAATGACTGCGAAATTTAGTATGCTCTCTAAACTGTTTGGAACTGCTTTCTTCTCAGCATTTGCCAACAAATAGCAAGAAAAAGACAGAGCACCAACAGAAGCACGAGTCTGTTTTCACAAAGGAAATAAAATCCAACAAACAACGCAGGAAAAAGTCCTTGTGTATCTCCTCCCACCACTGACAGCCCACTCAGATAGCTCACCACCTAAGTGGATTAAGACAGCTCAGACACTGCCCTCCACGCCTGGAGCAGTGGTCATCCACGCCTTGCAGGTGCCCCCGGAACCAGGAGTCCCAGCACCCATGGTAAGTCACTTCCCAGTTAGGCAGCATGGGCTCCATCGCCTAAATACCCTGAACTGGATGGAGGCAGAAGCTACTTCCCAGAGGGCTTCCTACAGACTTTCAACCTTTCCTCTACACAAGGTACTTTCAGCAAAGGATATTTGTCCAACACCACGCTCCACGCTAGGGGCAGAGAGATGATCTGAACATAGGGCTGGCTGGGCCTCCTGTGCATGGCCACATAACTCTAGGACAGTGGTTCCTGTGGAACAGCAGAGGAAACAGAGAACACTGCCAATAAGGACCACTAAAATATAAATAGGGTATATCCTGCTAAGAGGTCATCCGAATAAAGCTGTAACCTCTGTCCTGAGGTCAGAGTGAAGAAGGGCTAGAATGAAATCTGAGATATGAGCAGCAAACAAACCATGAGATCCAGAGTAGGCCTACGCCAAGGGCACAGCCTGAACAAGGTCTACCAGCAGAAAGGTGACTGCACACCCTGGATGAAGCGCTCTACTCAGCGAGGCCCAGAGGAACTTTGGAAGCAGATGGCTTCACAGGCATTACAGTACCAGGAAGCAGTGAACATTCTAGAATTGACTCTGACCATGTTCCAAAGCCCCTGCCTTCTCAACAGTACATTACACCACTTGTCCTTTCATGAGGTCCGAGTGCCACCCTTTAGGTTTACCCCAAGATTCCTCCCCCATATTCTTGGACCACTGGCTCAGTAGTTGCCCTGGCCCCTTCCTAGTCACTGCCCCTTCTTGGCACCAGCACCTTACCTGTAACCTCCTAGTCCCTGCAACTTCCTGGAATGATGCCTGGGGAAATCAGCTTAGAAACAGAGCCCAGAGACCCATCATAAGACAAACAACAGGAGCTGGGGGAGGTGATGCACACCTGTAATCCTACCATTCTGGAAGGCTGAGGCAGAAGGACTGCATTGCACATTTGAGCCAAGCCTGGAAAAATTAGAAAGTACCTGTCTTCAAAATTCAGTTTTTAAAACAGGCTAAGAATGGGGCCAGGGATTTAGCTCAGTGGTTCCACCACCTGCCTCGCAAGCACAAGGTCTCAAGTTTGATCCCCGATGCCAAAAAGAAGAAAAAACAAACAAAAAACAAAAACAAGCTGGGAATGTAGCTCGGTGCAAAGGCCCTGGGTTCAATCCCTGGAACCAACCATATTAAAGAAAAGGACAGGGCTGGGAATTTAGCTCAGTGGTTCTAGCACCTGCCTCACAAGCACAAGGACCCGAGTTCCATTCCCTGGTACCCCCCAAAAAAAGGACAAACAACAGGTCTCAGCCCCTACACTGCATGATTTCTATTCAGCCTTCATGGGCTCCATTCTTTCATCTATAAAACATAGAAGGAACCACCCCTACCCTTTATTTTCCTAATAGTCCTGAGACCAAAAAATTAAAAAAAAAAAATCACTACAAACTATTCCACAAAGTCCCTTAAAGAGACAAATGCTCTGAGAAGGTCCCACAAAAAAGAAGGGTAGGTAGGAGACAGAAGCCAGGTTCAACACACATGTTTAAATACCACACTGTTTCTCTGGTGTGAGAAACCGAATGTGGAAATAAGGACTGAGATGTATAATGGATGTTGGGAAATGGGAAGAAAGGGTTCAAATGGGAAGAGGAACAAGGGAAGGAGAAGGGAGAAAGGGACAAGAAAAAAAGGAAAAAATGGAAACAGCTTCTGTACACAAGGAGGGGAGGTGGCTTGAGGGGGAAATGAGATAAAATAAAATGAAATTTATTAATTTAAAAATAAAAATTAAATAAAGAAGCCGGTTCCAGGGGCTCTGCACAGCTTGGCCAACTGCAGGGCCTCCAGGGAAGCCTGGCTGCAGCTGCTGCTACCTGGAGGCAGGAATACCCTCTGCTCTGTTGGCTGCCAAGTTACAGCGCCGAGGATGCCAGAATACGAGTAAGGACCTCAGAGAGTAGCTGGCAATGTGACTGTCGCCCAGGAAGGGCCCGAGTTCACAGGAGAAAGAGAGAAGTACATGGCTCATGGAAAATGAAAGGAATGGACCTTTCAATAGCAGAACTCCACCTATCCAAACACCGTCCAGTCCGGGCTCTGCATACCCCAGGCTGCCTTGCTCAGTGTCCTACATAAAGCTGGCAGCAGAAGAAGGGGCCATAGAGACAGGGCTCTTTCACCCAAATCCCTGTCCCCAAAGCCAGCAGAGTCCTGGCCAGGCTGCCCCGCATTCTGATTCCTCCTCAAATGGCTGGATCCAAACTTTCCAGTTCTGACCTGTCTGCTTTGTTTAGATAGAGGATATATGAAATGACAGCCACCATGGAAGATGACCAAACAAAGCTCAAGGAGACCCAGGGACACAAAGGTCTGACTGCCAGTCTGGGGCCACAGAGCCAGTGATGTACCAAAATACTGTAAACACATAAATATTCCTGTCCTGGTTTTGAAGTATACCTGCCATGTCTCCGACATGATTCTCGAAACAGCAGTAGTTCCCTAGTCACTGTGACCACTATACTCATGTCCAAACAGCCCCCAGGCTAAGTGGAATTTGAGAGATAGCTCTAAGTTACTCCTCTACAAGGACAACAGAGCTCCCTGCCCCTGTCACAAAAGCAAGGACAAGCAGGTGGTCAGCTCTACTGTGACACTGAATAGGGGTAAGGCTGCCAACCACAGGAGAGCCTGTGGCCACAGAAGAGGGCCAGCCTCATTCTCCTACGGAGCAAGGCATCATAAGGTTGCCTTTGGAGAATGCCACACCTAAACAAAGTGAAAAACACAAATGCCAATATTTATTTATCATAAATAAGAAGAATCTTCTGTATCTAAGAGATGAAGTCTCTACCATCTGCTATCACCCATATAGACGATATCCAACAAGATCCAACAAGGACACAGGCTTACCAGCCCTCTTTCTGAAGGTGGACTTTTTTGGGGGGGGGTACACGGGGATCGAACTCGGGACCTTACGCTTCTGAGGCAGGCGGTGGAACCACTGGGCTAAATACCAAGTCCTGGAGGAAGATGTTTTAAGGCCCAGCTTAAAATAACGTATTTTCTTTCTTGAACTTGTCTTAAGAAAAAGGATGTGCCCATAGGAGAGGAAAGAGAGAAAGGGCAGGTTCACTAAGTATACCTATTAACTGAATAACACTTTCAAAAAAACAACAGCAGCCTGCAACCTATATGTATGGGGCAGGGGGAAATATAGTTAGGAAAAGGCCAGAGCATGAGGCAAAACTGGAGGAAGGGCTATCTTGCATGTAATATAACATCTAAGAGCAGTTTCTCTTTTTTTTGTTTTATTCTGTTGTTTTTTGAGACAGCGTCTCACTATGCAGTGCAGGCTGGCCTTGAACTCCCTATATAGCCCAGGCTAGCCCTGAACTCACACTGTCTATCACACCTGGCTATCAGCAGCTTCATTCAACGCTGCCACCACAGTGCAATCACAGCCATAGTATACTACAGCCCATTCATCTCAAGAGAAACAACAGCCATAGTAGAACCAGATTCCTGAAAATCCATTTTACATGTGCCACCCGGTGTACCCATGCTTGGGAAACATTATTAGAAAGTCTTTACGACAAACCCATTCATTCCTTCAATAACCACTACTTTTATATCTCATAGGGGCTGCCACTGTGCTGAACAAAGTGAAAACTAGGAATACTGTACTAGAGCTCAGATTGTGTGAGGGAGACAAATCTTTGTTATCCTAGAGAAGACAAATATTTCTTCTTCTTTTTTTTTTTTTTTTTTTTTTTT
>NW_022900946.1:24500915-24513934 GCF_012274545.1 Fukomys damarensis | reverse complement strand
GAGAGGGTCTCACTATGTAGTTGACACTGACCTGGAACTCACTGTGTAGCCCAGGCTGGTCTCGAACTCACAGCGATCCTCCTGCCTCAGCCTCCTGAGTGCTGGGATTACAGGCGTGTGCCACCATGCCTGGCAAGACAAATATTCTAAAACAAAAACAGTAAGCAGAATAGAGAGAACCCAAAGTCTTTGTATTGAGCTATAGCCCCAGTCCTTTTTAATTTATGTTGAGACAGGGTCTCACTAAATCATTAAGTTGCTGAGGTGGGGCTTGAATTTGTGATACTCCTGCCTCAGCCTCCTAGAGTGCAGAGATTACAGGCATATGCCACCACACCCCACTTAAAACTTTAAATAATTTTAGATTTTCAGCAATGTTCACACGTATCTGTCATCCAATGTCCCCTCTTATAAATGCCTTACACCACATGGCACACATCTCAACAACTAAGAAACACTGACCCACTTCTAGAGCTAACTAAATTCCACTAACTTCCACGAATCCCCCCCGTTTTTTTTTGTACTAGGATAAACCACTGCAGTTAGTACTGCAAAGTAAGCTCTAATACATAAAATTTTAAGGTTAATAAAATTAAATTGTAATTAATAGCATTGATATAAAATTCAAACAATATCATTGTTTTTATAAATCTCACTTGGTATTTCTACTGATGCAAAGTGATCATTTACCCAAAATACATAATGCTTTTCATACTACAAAATGAAAATGGAGTATTTTACAAATAGCAATATATATTAAGAATTAACATGTTAAAACTATAAAAACTCTTAAAAGTGATTTTTAAAATTTTCCCAGGAAAATAAAGCCTATTTAAAAATGAGATGTTTCCTTACCTATCAGTGTGATGAACAGTATGTTACATTACAGTATTAAGATTATAATATCACGCTCAATATTTCTTAATAAAAAAGCGTTTTATTAGTAGTTTTGAACCTAAATGTGTAACAAACACACAAAACAGAAGAGAGAATCCAACTAGCTTTGAACCCAATACTCAGTATATACCACCAGCTGAAAGACAAAAAGACTTGGAAAAATTTTTTACCTCTTTTTTTGGACCAGGGATCGAACTCAGGACCTTGCACAGTGCCCCTGAGCTAAATCCCTGGCCCCAAAATTTTACGTCTACTTAGTAGATTTGCTGTTGTACTGCTACGGAAGGTGTACTGGTACAGCACTTTGGAAATGACTGCATTACAGGATTAACTCAATTCACTGATGTTACTGGGAGCCATGGTTCTCAGACAGAAAAAGGAAGACACAAATATGGAACAGGGAAAGCAAGCAAAACTGTATGATGCTACACTGAAACCAAAAGATACATCACGAACTCCCACAGGTACAGATGGCCACAGAGGGGTGTGTACACATGGACACACAAACACCATTCCTGGTGGGTGGAAGGGATCTCCCAGCAACATCCTAGACACCCTTTACCCAAGCCTAGAGGGACAGTCACATCCTCCCACTGGCTTCTCAGGGCCCCTCTCTCTGGAAGCCGCCCCCACCCCAGGATGAGTAGCTGGTGAACTACTCAGGGAGGATCCAGGCTGGTGCTGCGGGGACAGCCCCTTATGGATTTCCCTGCCAAGGCCCACCATGTCCACACTGACAGGACACACAACTCGGCATGCGGGTCTCTGTGTCTGTCAAAGTTCACACCGTTTCTTGCAGTCCCAACATGGCATCACAGGGCCTTGTGCTTCCTTTCCCTGTTCTGTATTTATACTTCCCTCTTTCTTCTTCTCTCACCCCTCAGCCAAGCTAACATCTGAGAAGTGAGCTTCCCTCAGCATGAGGCCTAGGCCGGATGGCTCTGCCCTGCCCCTCCTCTGTACTCTGTTCCCCTCCCCACCCTCCAAAGGCTGTGCTGCAGGACCACGAGGCCCTCACCCTCCTCCCACCCCCACCAGGGCAGCTGCAAGGCAGGCTGACAAGAAAAGCTGTTACTCTTTATTTCAAAATATAAGTAGCCATTTGTGCATTTCTTCAATAACTGATTTCTGAGTGCTCACTGTGCCTCACCAGGCCCAAGGGACACAGCAGGAATGTGACAAAGAGCAAAACATCTCAGTGTGAACAATCCTGGCCCTGTGCAAAGCATGGTGGCTGTTTTGGGGCCTCTCTACAAGTCACACATGCTCCTGTGATAGCCAGATCCAACTTTAAGTTGGAAGATCCAATTTAAAACCACCAAATTCTGCTGCCTCTGGGAGAAGGCCCTGTTTTGGGAGATACACTCGTGACCCTGTGTACAGATTCAGGGCTTTGCTCAAGTCCTTTCATACATACAGAAGTTAGTTTGTATGGCATTACGAAGGCTGAGGTGGGAAGATGGAGAAGTCAAGGCCAGCCTGGGCTACATGGCAAGTGCAAAGTCAGCCTGGATTATACAGCAAGAGCCTATCTTTAAAAATAATGAGTTATATAGCTTATTAAGAAATTTGTACTTACCTATTTTAATCCTCACATCTCCAGGAAACCCTATTATGATGCCATGTTCCAGGTGAGGAAACTGAGGCATAGAGAAATCACAGAGGGAGCCACAGAAAAGATTTCACCTCAAGAAGCAAGACTCTAAGAGGTTGCTGTTCTGAAACTGCCCAAGCTGCCGGCAGGTTACCTCGATCCGAATTCTGTCTTATCTAACCTTTTATGGACAAACAGCTCATGTGACATACAACCACACATGGGCTTTCCCACCTCCAAAGGCAGTCCTCACTAACCCCAGGACACCTGGGGGCTCACAGTCCACTGCACTCCAACCACAGGACCCAAATCCATTCTTCTCCAGCCTGCCCTTGCCCTGCCAAGGCCCACCATGTCTACACTGGACATGCAGCCCAGGCAGGTGTGGCAGGATGAGCTGTGACTGGCTTTCACCAACTCCCAAGACAACCGGTAAATCATGCCAGAGACAAAAACAGTGTCTTATACCTAACCATACCCCAAATCCATGCATCCCTGCTCAGGGAGCTGTGAGCTGGAAAACCAGATTCTCAGGATTACTGACATGCTCTGCACATCAGCAGGGGGAACGACCAGTAATCAAATTCTCAGCACCCAGACATAAAAGCAAATCTGATGAGGGAACAATCTAGCAGCACACCAAGGAAGACATTTAATCTATTACAGGCTCTCTGCTAGATTCTAAATATTGTCACTGAAAGTCTAAAAACTAACAATGGCTTCTCAAAACCAAAGATGAAGGGAGGCAAAGGAACTCCCCAGTGGTGAGTCTCAGGGCCAGCAGGGAAAGGTCAAGGTCTAGATCACTGCCATCACAACCAAGAGGACACACATACTCAGCTAGATCAACTTCCATCATTACTAGAAGGACACACACACAGGTAGCTAGATCACTGACATACTGCAAGGAGGACATACACGCAGTTAAGATCACGGCCATCAATGCAAAGAGGACACATGGGGACACACATGTGCACACACAGGCATCACTGCTAAGAGAACATGAGCATTGCTAAATCAGTTCCCATCCTTGCAGGGGGAGTGCAAATGTATATCCAGGTCACCTCCCGACCACTGCTAAGAAGATATAATCATTCAACACATCTAGAAGGGTGCAGCAGAGGAAATGGTGAGGAAAATGCCCATGAGCTAGGACTGGGAAGCACACTAGACTAGGCACGAAGCACGAAAGGCACAGTGTCAGATCAGCACAAACATCCAACAGCAGCAATCCAAACACATCGGCTATTACAAGGAACAGCAGAAAGGTGAGTCCTCATCTACTGTCCTCACTAACCCTTGCTGTGTACCTACCACTAGCTCAGGTCCCGGGGGAAGGCCTCCAGAGCACAGGAAGGCCTGTGGTTAAAGCTTAGGCTGGCCCAGGTAGAGGTAAAGAGGCATCAATGCACTGTTTGTGGCTATGGTCTTAGGAATGAAGGGTGTTGCAAGAAACAATGTGTTCAGGAAGAAAGGGCCAAGATGTATGTAATCTACTCTCGAAGATTTCAGTAAAAACTGCTGTGTTTCAGTACATATCTACGAGGTGTTGACTCAATGTTTTAATGCTTAAATGCAGTGAATGTTTAAATGTTTAAACATTTATTACAAAAAAATTAAAATTTGGGCCAGGGATTTAGCTCAGTGGTTCCACCGCGTGCCTTGTAAGTGCAAGGTCCCAAGTCCAATCCCCCAGTACCAACAAACAAACAAAAACTTAAAATTTATTACACTAAAAGACACATTACCATTCATCTCCCTCAGAACACCCCACCTTGTTTTGAATACACTTATCTCGTAGTTCTTGCCCTTTCTAAATCAGTTCTGAAGTCCTCTTTTGTGAGTGTCTATTTGCGCTGACACTGCTGCTTAGATGTCCTGAATCAATTCAAAACTTTTATCTTTCATGGTCATTCTGACATTGGGAAAGACCCAGAAGTTGCACTGTGCCAGTACCAGACTTAGCAAATAAGGAAGATGAGGACACACCACAATGTTTTCTGGTGTTTGAGGGGTTTTCTGGTACCAGGGAGTGAACTCAGGACCTTGAACTTGCAAGGCAGGTGGTGGCACCACTGAGCGAAATCCCTGGCCCCATACCATGTTTTACGAGCCTGCCTTTCTTTCTGTTAGATGGCACTCAATAGCAGCACACACCAAATTTTTTATCACACCTTGTAACGATACTCAAGAAAAGAGGACTTCCAGAACTGTTTCACAAAGTAGCAAGGACAAAAAGCTGAAAATGGAAGAAGAGTAGGACACGTGAGCAGGACTTCAGCTTCTCTCTGCTCTTGCCTTGCTCTTGTGACTGCTGTGCACACGCTCGCCACCCGGAACATCTTCCACCATGGCCACCTTGGTTCCCATTTGAACAAAGACATCATGCAGGTGTACACATCCCTGCCTCAGGGCAACAACACCCAAGCCATGTGTCTCTAGATTGACTGTACCAAAGAAGGTCTGGGCTGTGAGACCCATACCCTGGACTGTGAGCCCAAGTGGGTGTAAGAGTTGCCTAAGCGGAATTGTTATGACACAAGCACAGTGATGGCAAACCTTTTAGAGCTTTCAAAGTAACAGCATGAGCCAGGCGTGGTGGCGCACGCCTGTAATCCCAGCACTCGGGAGGCTGAGGCACGAGGATCACTGTGAGTTCGAGACCAGCCTGGGCTACATAGTGAGTTCCAGGTCAGTCTCAATTACATAGAGACCCTGTCTCAAAAAACCAAAAAAAAAAAAAAAAAAAAAAAAAAAAGATAGTAACAGCCTTTTAGGTATGCATGCCATAGGTTCACCATCCCTGCAAGTCTAGCACCTTCCAGTCTGAAGGATCCAACAGTGACATTTACCTTATCCCTATTGCCATGTGTCAAGATATCTGCAAAGACCCTAATAAACTGGTGTTCTGTGAAGTTTGGAAGTATAACTGAAACCTGGAGAGACCACTTTAAAAAGCAATTGTAAAGACATTATGAACATGGTATGCAAGAGCAGCACCCCTGGTTCAGAATATATTGAATATACTTTCATGGGGACAGATGGCCACCCCTTTGGCTGGGTCTTCCAACAGCTTCCCTGGGCCCCAAAGGTCCATATTACTGTGGTATGGGAGCAGACAAAGCTTATGGCAGGGAAATTGTACAGGTTCATTATCAGGCCTGCTTGTAGGCCAGAGCTGTACAGGGACAAATGCTAAAGTCATGCCTGCCCAGTAGGAACTCTCAATAGGACCCTGGGAAGGAATCTCTATGGAAGACCATCTGTGGATAGTCCACTTCATCTTGCATCGTGTATGTGAAGTCTTTGGAATGACAACAAACTTTGATCCTAAGCACAACTCCTGGGAACTAGAATGGTACCCTATCAACTTTAGCACAAAGGCCACGCAGGAGAAGCCTGGAGAACACTGGGGAGGCCACAGAGAAACTAAGCAAGTGGCACCAGTACCACATTTTCATCTGCGATCCCAAGGGGGAACTGGGCAATGCTCGGAGCCTAACTGAATCCCATAAAACCTCCAGTATCAACTTTCCTGCTGATGTAGTCAGCTATAGCACCAGCATCTGTATTCCCCGGAATGTTGGCCAGGGGAAGGGGGGTTACTTTGAAGACTGTTGCTCTTCTGTCAATTCTGTGACCCCCTTTTGCTGTGACAAAATCCCTCACCTACACGTCTTCTCAATTAGGCAATGAGCTCTTCCAGTTTAAAAGCTAAGCAGGCCAGACTTCTAACCATCAAGCCCCTTCCAGTTCTTCACTTTTCTCTAGTTCCTCAGTCTCCCAGCCATCCTATTTGTCCCCATTGTAACTCAAAAGGCTGTAATATCAAGGTCTTTTATTCGGCTAATCTTGCTTTCTTTGGCCAGGAAAAGAGGAGTCAAATTCTTAATCCTTTCACAGCCACTCACCCCTTCTTTCCCTATCATGGAAATGTTTCTAAAGCGTTAGTGGGGACACCCGTAGGGAAACTAATCACTGCCCCTTCATCACATGTGCTTGTCCAGTAGGCATAGCTATCTGGACAGAGCAGATGTGTTCATGAAGGAGCAGGGGAGGAGGGGAGTTTTTTCTTCAAGGCAGCTGAAAGGGGAAAGGCCTGACTTGGATTAAATAAGGACCTCGCTCAGTGGGAAACTCTATTTTCTAAGGTATAAGCAGAAATTAAGAGAAAGGAGTGGTTGGGGATCAGGGAGGAACGCCCTTCCTTGGTCTCTTGCGATGATGATCCCCTACTTGGGGCTCCATGCCTGCTCATAGACACAAAGCTGAGTAAACTGATGGATATCCCTGCCTTCAAAAGAAAAAGTTCTTAACACTTGTTCCTCCATTTTTAACACAAAGCAGAATAGTATTTTCATATTTAAATGTAAAAATTTAAAAATTATATGTGTATATGTAAATATATGGTTTTTTCCTAAAAGGAAAAAATTCTGGTCATTGGGTACCAAACGGGGTTGAGAAGGATCTCCTTTTGGGTAGGGTGGGGCAATGTCACTCCTGCTCCTTCATTAACACAACAAGGGTGTCTGCTGCTCTGCCCATCCTGGACAGTTAGCAGTGGTTGTGCGGCACTAGCATTCACCTGAGCCTCACGGCTGGGTTTAAAGACACACACACATACCATCCACACCTGGGTTTAGAAGTGTGAGTTGGTCAACTTAGGCACATCGCCACTGACAGGAGTACTGGGGTTGTTTTCCAGTGGGGCTAGCATGTCACTACAGCAAGCCTTTTGATATATTAACTTTTTCAAAGCAAAACAAGTTCACATTTTAATCAAATTTTTAGAGTTAAGAATAACTTTACAGAACTGTCTGCTTCAGCTGTCTCCTTCCACTCTGCTTTTGGAGTTGGGTAAAAGAGCTAGAGTTAGAACATTTTTAATTTTCTAATCCTAACATCTTTCCTCCCGGTGCAGACTATTCCCTTTCCTAAATTTTGTAAAGAGTTGTTTCTTTTATAATAAAGCCTACCTCCATTCCTAACAAGGACAATGGAGGAAGTGTGTTCAAAGAAAAGAGGAGTATTTTGAGGGAGATTAATGACAATATCTTTTACTGTAATAAACTTTTTTTGGGGGTGAGGGTTGTGGGAAGCCAGCCATGGCCCACTGGCTTTTTGAAAGATAACATTTGTTCCTTTTTAAGGACTGCACGTGTTAAACTTGTTTTTGACCCTGCACGGGAGAAACTCGGACAGCCAAAGATCTGTAGGAGTCAGGTGCTTCCTGTTAAAGATCTGAGGTTATCTGTAGAAGTCAGGTGTTGTAACTCCATTTTGTTAAGTTCCTCCACCTATTTGGGAATCATGATTATTAGTTGCAAGTGTTGTTAATTTGTTTTTCTTGAGCCTGCTTTCTCTTCCCGTGTGAACCCTCGTTCCCGTGGAGCGGGTGTTGAGGATACTATGGTAATCCTAGCCCATAATAGTTCGGTCTTTTCCTTTAAAAGGCTGATGCCTGCCTGCAATAAACGTCGCCTTGATCAGACTCTTGTCTTGGCGTCCTTCCTTTTTCTCTGCCCCTTCTCCATCCCGCTGCTCTTTCAAGTTTGAGACACTGTTGGACAGTGCTCTGTGTTGCCGGCTCGCGACAGAAGGTTGTTTAGTTTTTGAGACAGGGTCTTACTGTGTACTGCAGGCTGGTCTCAAACTCACACCAATGCCCCTACCTCAGCCTCCCAAGTGCTGGAATTACAGGCGTGCACCACAACGCCCAGCTAATCTTTTTAAAATTTAAACATTCACTGTATATTTCGATCTCCCCTTGTATGTACACACATAAAAGCGAAAACAGGGCAAATAAAGTCAAATGCTAACAGCAGCAGTCTAAGTAAAGGATATGTAGGTGTTTTTGCACAAATTTTATTCTTGCCACTTTTCTATAAGTTTGAAAGTATTTCCAAATGCAAGGGGTTTTTTTTTTTTTTTTTTTTGTTTTTTTTTTTGGTACCAGGGATCGAACACAGGCCATTGCAACTTGCCAGGCAGGTGGTGGAACCACTGAGTCAAATCCCCGAAGGTTTTTTTTGTTTTTTTTTTTAATAAAAGATAACTCACTAGCTAGTGAAGTTAAAAAGCTTGCTACACCACTTTCCAACCAATAAGAATGAAATTAACTCATTATATATATATATAAACACACACACACATATATATACATACACACACCCTTTTCCAATTCAATTCCTGTGCTACTCCATATGAAAGAAAATTCTGGATTCCAGAGACAAGAACTCTTACTAGGAATCAGCTCTCCTCTTAAACCCCAACTATGCTGCTAACTAGCTGTGTGTTTGCTAGCACTACAAGGACGACAGCCGCCATCTTGCTATATAAACACACACACACATATATATACATACACACACCCTTTTCCAATTCAATTCCTGTGCTACTCCATATGAAAGAAAATTCTGGATTCCAGAGACAAGAACTCTTACTAGGAATCAGCTCTCCTCTTAAACCCCAACTATGCTGCTAACTAGCTGTGTGTTTGCTAGCACTACAAGGACGACAGCCGCCATCTTGCTACCACCCCAGGAGGCATGGCTGAGCACAAGTTAGCAATGGACGGGGAGGGACAGGGCTCCTTGGACTGCAGCCTTTCTCAGAAGGCAAGTTTTCTCAGGTATGTGTGGTTAGGTCACCCAGGAGGGAGCTGTGCCTGAAACCATGGCATAATTTTTTTCCCCAATTAAACTGAGAAAAAGCTTTAGAATAAACCACTGATGCTGCATTCCTGCACAAGTGGGAAAAGGCCCACTGAGACAACATCATAGGGCCTCCCAAAGGCTGCTCAGGTCACAGCTGCAGTTAAGTTCAGCAGAAGCACGAACTTTCTCCCACATACTCAAGACCATACATGCATCATCAGTGGTCACTGCGGCCAACCAAATAAAGGGGGAGGGACTGTGCTCCTCAGACCAAAATACTCAGAATGAAAAGATTCAGCCCCCAATCTGGAGGACCTGTAGGAACCATCAGGGGATGCAGGCAGCCCGAGGCTCCACAGCTGGGGTTAAGGAAACTGTTTAGCCCATTGTGGCTAGAAAACAACTGCAATCTCAGCTGCTCAAGAGGCTGATGGCAGGTAGATTGCCAAATTCAAAGCCAATTTAGCAAAGACTCTGTCTCAAATTGTTCTTAAAAGGCCTTGAGATGGAGCTCAGCATTCCCTGGGTTCAATCCCTAGTAAGACCAAAAAAAAAAAAAAAATTCACAGCACTACCGTGAGATTCTCCAGAGGCCTGGATGTACACAGCTAAAGTGGACAGGGACCCAACTAAGGGTACATAATGACAAGACAAACCAGGATCCTAGAATAAAAACCTTACTTGAGCCATTCACCTTTCTAAATTCCCCTATCTAAAACAGAGCTAAAAATCAAGCACCACCTTAAATAAACTATAAACCACTTCATGCCAAGCATAGTGGCAAAAGCCTATAATCCTAGCTCTCAGGAGGCTGAGGGAAGAAGATCATTACAAGTTCAAGACCAGGGCGGGGAATTTAGCTCAGTGGTTCTGTCACCTACCTCGAAAGCAATTGCAAGGACCCAAGTTCGATCCCCCATATCAAAAAAAAAAAAAAAAAAAAAAAAAAAAAAAAAAAGTTCAGGACCAGCCTGGG
Organism: Fukomys damarensis; assembly: GCF_012274545.1. Lineage (NCBI taxonomy): Eukaryota > Metazoa > Chordata > Mammalia > Rodentia > Bathyergidae > Fukomys > Fukomys damarensis. The sequence continues at coordinate 24,503,811 of NW_022900946.1, read as the reverse complement.
CTACACAGTAGTAAATTCAAGGCCAGCCTATAATACATAGGGAAACCATGTCTCAAAGGTGGGAGGGCCAGGGATTTAGCTCAGTGATACCACTGCTTGACTCCCAAGCCAAGCACAAGGACCCAGGTTCCATTCCCAGTACCAATTAAAAAAAGGTGGGAGGGAAAAAAAAGTGGGGTTGTGTCAGAGATGTAGCTCAGCAGGTCCTGAGTTCAATGCCGGTGCCAAAGATAAATAAATATATAAATAAATAAAGCCAGGTATGGTGATGATCCCAGCCCTCAGGAAGCTGAGGCAAGAGGATTGCCAAAGTTACAGGCCAGCCTGAAAGGGGTGGGGACAGGAGGAGGAGGAAGAAGAGAGGAAGAGGAATAGGGGGTGGGGGTGGGGGTACAGAACCCAGGCAATCCATTTGGGAACCCTCCTGTCGCTCAAACATTCTATTCCCCAATAAATTTTCCTACTTAAAAAAAAAAAGTTCCTGACAGATAAACACAACCTCAGTCAACAAAGATCAAAGGTGCACTTTAAAAGAAACTGGTGAACCTGGGAATGGTGATGCACACCTGTAATCCCAGCACTCTGGAAGGCTCAGCAAGAGGGTTGCAAATTCAGGCCTAGCCTGAGCAACTTAGTGAAAATCTGTCTCATATATTCAATAATTAAGTAAATAGAAATTGTTGGGGTTATAGCTAAGTGTGAAAGCCCAGGGTTCAATCCTCATTACCATTAAAAAAAAAATCACTGGGGATTTAGCTCAGTGGTGCTGCAGCCTGCCTCACAAGCATAAAAATCCCTGGTACCAAAAAATAAAAATAAAAAAAGATGAAAAGTCACATGAACATGCTGCTCTACCCTCAAGTCTGTAGAAGGCCCTCCAACAGAAGAACCAAAGTGAGGGCCAGGATTTAGCTCAGCAGCACTGCACCTGCCTTGCAAGCACAAGGTCCTGAGTTCGCACAGCGTACCCCCGCAACCAAAAAAAAAACCAAAGTGGCTTGGCCCTAACCTCAGGGCCCTCCCTCCCAAAAGCTGAGTTCTTTCTAGTACCCTCCTCATACCTGAATATGGTTCAAAGTCAGGGCCTGAACAGAAAGAATACAGCCCAAGACCAGAGAAGACCCTACCTGCTAAAGGCCAAAAATGCCTATTCCTGGCACTCTCAGGATGCTCACAGGGTGAAGTGTGCAAACACACACACACACACACACACACACACACACACACACACACAGCAACAGCAGCAGCAGCACACAACTTAAACTGACTCAGAGTGAGATGTGCCCTTGCCGGCCAACCAAAGTCAGGGACTAAGGGAGCCCTCTAGATTTTGCGGGGAACTCAAGACACCAACTGGGCTGCTGCTAAGTTCTGATCTGCAGAACCAAGGAGTTAAAAGTAACTCTGCTCCTTTTTCCGGAGCCACCCCCACTCCAACTCAGACAGAAGCATGAGGTCTGTGAGGCCCTCCCCTGCTTCACAGGTACAGATGGCCACCTCTGCTACCTGCCTCTGGGCCTCCCACTCAGGAGTACTCACCTAGAAGTGCTCTGACTAACCCAGCTGCTGCTTCCACACCCCACACTGCCTCGGATGGGTGTGTTCTCTGCACCTGAACACCCCTAGTGATGGGCAAGCAGCAGGAGTACTGGCACATACTACGTGAACTGTTCTAGCCAGCTGGCAAGATATGCAAACACACTGACAAGGAAAAAGGCATCAGGGAATCAGTGATCTCTGTGAAGACAGGCTGATGTGTTGCTGGGTCCAGCGACCTCATCTGCAAAACTGGGACTCAGGAACTCCAAAAAGACATTTCACCTCCCTACAGGTACATGCATGTTTACAATGAATTTAAACCATAAAAACTCAAAAACTTACTATGATGCCAAGAGTCTAAATGATACCCCCTCCACAGGTGATCCCTTTTCTGCTCCAACCAAAGCCACTCCGCAACTAGTGCCATGCTAAAGAAGTCAAACTTCGAGCAACCAACCAGAGTAACAGAGCCCAGGGGATCATCAGTCTACCCAAGTTCAATGTGCCGCCCACCAGGCAGACATTACCGAGGAGCCAGAGGACAACGGCACAAAGTAGAGAGGGTGGAGCGTGCAGGGTGGGAGCCCGACCAGGCTGCCCCCGACGGGCGAACACCTCCGTGCTGCCACACTCAGCCTTGAGGTCACTCACAGATGGTCCTGGGCACTTCTACTTTCATAGGAAACTTTTCACATTGTAAAACATTAAATCATACTTTCCACTGCATTAGCTTAAACGTGATTATATTAATACTCATACATTTTCTTCCACCTAAGTTCATTTTTCTCCTGCTGACTGTAAAAACTCTGGCAGACCTTCAAAGTATAGTCGCCTGCAACACTGCTTGATGGATGAACCGGCCCTGATTTTGTTAGATGTTCTCGGTGCAGTTCAGGGGAAGAAACAGGTGGAAAAGGGCCTTCTGGTTGCTATGGTTCTGATTCCTTACCACAGACATATACACACAAGCTCCAAAGAAAGTTCCAAAAGCATTTAATCACAGCACCGCTGCGATGTCTCTACGTCCCGCACATGGTACTTTGGAGACTCCCAGTATCTCCTCTGGGCCGGGTTTCGAACTGAGCCTAACGGAGCGACAAGTTGTCACCCCGCCAATGTTGTCCAGGGCCGCAAGGCTGGCACGGGGCTGCAGTCAGGTGACGCCTGTGAATCCAGGTGTCTCCGCGAGCGGCTCCTGGACCAAAACACACAATTCTCTCGCCGAGACCCGAACCGAAGACCGAGGGCCCGAGGCTCTCGGAGACCACAGAGCCGACGCCGCAAGGCCCCGAAGGCAGACTAGCGCGAGGGGCTCAGCCCAGGTACGCGCGGGTTCGCGCCCGGTCGGGGCACGTTC
>NW_022900946.1:24472465-24500714 GCF_012274545.1 Fukomys damarensis | reverse complement strand
TGGCCGCAGCGGCTCGGTGACGGTGAGCACGAGCAGGAAGAGCAGCAAGAAGGCACCGCTGTCTGCCTTAGGCACCATTTATCCTCCGTTCATCGTCCTCGGGGCGGCCGCGCGTGACGCCGTGGCGAGGCCTGACCGAGCCGGGCAGAGGGTCAGAGGACCGGGCTGAGGCAAGGCGCAAGGTAGAGGTGGGCCAGTGCTCTCGAGGAGCTGCGGCGGGGACCAACCGTAGCAGAACAGGGCGCAGACTCCCACGCACTGTAGATCGCAGCCTCAGAGTCCGACTCCGGATCTGCGCAAGATGGCCGCCGTCCTTCTTGGGCCCGCAGCCCCGCCCACCGCCCGCGACGCCTGGGCGGACCAATCAGCGCTGAGGTGGGGGCGGGGCCAGCCTTCTCCCCGGGGCGTGCGGACCATCTGTTAAGCTTGGGGTGGAGTCTGAGTGGCAGGGCGCGAAAGGGGCGCGGCCTAAGGTAGGAAAAGCCGAGGGCTGAGGCTGAGAGGCGGACCCGAAGGGGAAGGTGGGACGATAAACAGTGGCGCGTGCTATTGGCTAAGTAGGGGGTGGGGCTCAGACAGAGCCAGAGCCGCAAACCCGCCCAAGGGTTTAGAGTCGGACAGTGGGAGGCGAGGGTGGTAGGGAAGCCTCAGAGCACTTGGGACCCAAGGATGGGCTGAGGGGGCGGAGAGAAGTGCGGCTGAGGGAGTAGAGAATCCGCGGGGTGAAGCAGGACCCATGGGACCACGCTCAAAGGTGGTTTTTGTTTTGTTTTGAGACAAGGTCTCACTATGTAGTTCAAGCTGATCTTGAACTCAACTCACTATGTAGCCCAGGCTGGCCTCAAACTTGCGTCGATCCTCCTGCCTCAGCCTACCTAGTGTTCCGATTACAGGTGTGCACCACTATGCCCAGTATGGGTTTTTTTGTTTTTGTTTTTTTTTCCGGTTCCAGGAATTAAACTGGGGACCTCACGAGGCAGGCGGTGGTGGCACCACTCAGCTAAATCCCCGAGCCTCAGCCTGATGCAGTGGCAGATGCCTGTAATCCCAGCACTCCCAGCACTCTGAAGGCTGAGGCAGGAGGATTGCTTCCATTTCGAAGCCAGTCTGGACTCCTGGACTCCATAGTGAGTTCAAGGCCAGCCTGAACTACATAAGGAGACCCTGTCTCAAAGCGGGGGGCGCTCAGTGGCCCAGTGCCTGCCTTGCAAGTGCAAGGCCCTGAGTTTGATCTCCGGTACCAAAAAACAATAAAAAAAACTAATCAACTAATGTCCGTGAAGGACAAGGTCTGGAAGGTCCAGGGTTCTCAGGGGGGGGAAGGAGGGTCCACCCCGTGGGGAAGAAGCAGGTGTGGCGTCACAGACACAGGCTGAAATTGTTCCAGCAGATGAGGGAATAACCTAAGGTAGTGTCAGAGAGGGAGGAGAGGGAAGATTTCCTGGGAGCAGCTGGCTCTGCGGGAAGAAGGATCTGCCCAGGCGCTGAGGGAGAAGGGGAGCCCACATCTGCATGGAGGAAAGCCCTGGGCAGAAATGAGGCGAAGCTCTCTGGAAACAAACCTCTGAGGACTGGTCCCACACCTTCCGTCCTGACCGGCTGACCAGGGAGGAGGGACACAGATGGCGATGGTGAGTTCTGAGCAGCCGGGAGAAGCGAGCTGTCCAGAGCACCACCAGCCATGCCCGTGGGCGAGGCGGTGGGTGGTCAGGGCTGGCAAGAAAGTGAAAATGGTCCCTGCTTGACCCACCCCCATCACCCCTGACTCACTCAGAGTATCCTCGTCAGAGGTTTAGGGTTTCACTGTGTGACACTTGGGGTCATAGGGAGGGTAGTCCCCAGGCTGAAAGAAGGCTGTTCACACTCTAAATAAATATGCCCAAGGTTAAACCCAAATTTAAGCCAGACCCTCAGCGGCTCCTACTCTTCCCTGAACAGGTGCTGGACAAAGGGTTTGTCATCACATGGACCCAGTGGCCTGCAGGATAAAAAGGTCCCAGGGATCCAGGGCCGTCCCGACTGTTGCGCTGTTCTTAGGGACCATTCCCAGGAACAGCTGCCGGTTCTCAGCATGGGATCTGGCCCGGCCTTCTGCCTGTTTGCCCTGGAAGGGAAGCCGGGCCTACAGGTTGGGCAGATCCCCTAGGAGGGAACTCACAGCCAGGAGCAGAATTCCTGCCAGCTGTCCCTCTGCAGACCCACAGCAAGACAAGTGGACCAGCACAGGTTCAGATGGGGAGAGAAAAGCCCAGCCTAACCCTGCAGCAAGAGGGCACCGTCCCGGCTTCCCACACTGCAGCGAAGGCCGCACCGGGAGTCTCTGCGACTCTGACCCACCTATATACCCTTCCCGGCCCTGCTGTAGGACCCCGCAGGCTGCCTGTGTGGACAGCAGCAAGAACGGACGGACAGAAAAGAGGTCGGGGACTACGTCTTCCCTGTCCCTGTAACCTGGCTTCTTCCTTTCATCCATTGTCCCCACCTCTCTCCTGGTGGTCCTCTCTCTACTGCTCTTCTTGTGTCTTCCCTCTCCCAAGTAGGTCAGTGATCTCTTTCTGCCTTACAGTACCTAGACTGTCCTATTCTGCTCTCACCTTTGTATATTGCCCCTGTATAAGCCCTTCTCAAATTGTCCTTAATCCATTGTGCCTTCTGTTTCCTGCTGGAACCCTAACTGGTAGAGCCACCTGTCCTGGATTCCCTGGGATTACCTGATTTGCAGCCATCAACCCTGTCACTCCACATGCAGTCCTAACTCCACCTTTGAAAACAGTGACAGGCCTTCGTGTCTTCTGTGGCCCCTGCCTGCCTCAGGTCCCAGCCAAAGCACAGGGCCCCTCTGCTGACTCTCAGCCACTCCAGCCTGCTGATGGAGCTTCCAGAGTTCCAAGACCAAGTGGCTCCAGCCAGAGTCTCCTTCCTCTGGGGTGCTGAAGCCACCTGGGAGACGTTGCTGAATGTTCCTTCATCTTAAGAAGCTGGCACATTTGTCAGGCCCAGCTGCCCAGAGGGCTCTGTCCATGTGTAATTGAGGTTGCTGCTGGCTCAGGTCCCTCAGGGATGTGAAGGGCATCATCAGAGGCACCAAGTTCTTCTAGTACTATGGATGCTGCTGCTGACGAGGCTACATCATGGGGACAGGTTTGCTTGTTGTGAATCCCTGGAGCTCAGTGTGGCCGTCAAAATCATCGTCCTCAAAAAGCTCCCACAAAATTCATAGAGCAATTCCTTTGACAGGAAGTTAAGCTTCAGATGAGGTTAAACCACTCCTCCATTGTCAACACCTGTGAGATCTTTGATGAGGCGTCCCTAGGCAAGATCTATGCTGTCCCGGAGCTCAGGGTTGAGGGGAACCTCCTCAAACTCTTCAGACTCTAGGGAGCCCTCCCAAAAGATGGCTCTCAAAGAAGTTCTGCCTGCTCTCCTCTGCATCCAGTACTAGTGCCATGACCTCACTGAGACCTCAAGTACAGAAACAATTTGCTGGACAGGGACTTAAACATCAAATGATCTGATTTTGGCTCCTCCAAGCATGGCCTGCAGGACAGCAGCAGCTGACTGACATTAAGCAGTACCTTCTGTGGGTCTGTGGCATACTCGCAACGTGATGCAGCACCTCCCCTGTGATGTCTGACATTTGTAGCCTGGGCACAATCTTTTACATCATGGTCTGTGACTTCATGCACTATTACCACCCCAACATCATGAAACGGAGCATCACGCCAACTTCCAAGCACCTAGCCAGGGTGTGCAAGGACCTTTTCTACAGCAGCCCAACGTCAGCCAACACCTGCACAGCCAGGAGCTCTGCAGCCAGTGCTGGGTGCAGCCCAAGGCACCGAGTCTCCTCCACAGCCGCCAACCAGGGGCAGAATTCACAGGACACAGAAACCTCCTGAACGCCAGACTCTGGTTCTGATAAGAAGTCCAACACCAGCTGGGTGCTTAGGAGGCTGAGGCAGGAGGATCGTGGTGGATTCAGGGCCAGCCTGGGCTGTGTAGTGAGTTCAAAGCCAGCCCAAACTACATAGCTAGACTCTTATCTCAAAACATCAACAAAAACAGAAAGCTGGGCATGGTGGCGCACACCTGTAATCCCAGTACTCAGGAGACTGAAGTAAGAGGATTGCTGCAGAGTTCGGAGGCCAGTCTGGGCTACCTAGGGAGCTCAAGGCCAGCCTGTACTATATATTGAGACCCTGTCTCAAGAAAAAAAAAAGTTTGCAACTAAGCTGGCACCTCTAGAAGAGGTGTGGCCCGAACCACAGCCCAGATTAAACCTAGGGAAGAAATGGTACAAATGACCAGGCAGAGACCCAGGGCTTCAACATAGAGTAGCTTCCCGAGGAAACAGAGGAGCCCACAAGGACACACACACACGCAGCATTCTCTAGAAAGGCAAAATCTGGTGAGCCAGGAGGCCAACAGAATGGAGAAGAGCTCACAGCTTGAAGCCCGAGATGAGCTGCTATTTTTTGTCATGCTTTTCTTCTTCCCTTTGAACTCCACAACTGACTTGGCTAAAGAACAAATAAATCAGCCAAGTGTGGTAGCTCATGTCTGTAATCACAGCACTCTGGGAGGCTGAGGCAGGGGGATCACAAGTTTGAGCCTAGCTTGTGCAACTTGGTAACAGCAAAGTCCTGTCTCAAACTAAAAAAAAATAAAGTTTAGCCAGGGTTGGTGGCACACACTGTAATTCCGGGACTCGAGAGGCTGAGGCAGGAGAATTGCTGCAAGTTGGAGGCCAGCCTGGGCTACATAGTGAGTTCAAGGTCACCCTGAACTACATAGTGAGACTCTGTCTCAAAAAAAATGTTGGGGTTAGGGCCAGAGATTTAGCTCAGTGGTACCGCTGCCTGCCTCACCAGCACAAGGAGTGAGTTCCATCCCCACTACCAAAAAAAAAAAAAAGACGTAAATCATAAAGCCCGGGGTATGATAGTTAACTGATTGTCTTTTCTTTGTTTTTGGTTTTTTTTTGAGTCAGGGTCTCACTATGTACTTCAGGCTGGCCTTGAACTCTCTATGTGGGCTACCCCAGGCTGGCCTGTAACTTGTGGTGATCCTCCTGCCTCTGCCTCCTGAGTGCTCGGTGTCAGTTTGAGGAAGAAACATTTGGATCACCATAGTTCCGGGTGTGCGTGACACCAGCCAGTCTTGTCACCTGAACGGAAGAAAGGGGAAACAAAAAGGCAGCCTGGCTACTGTTTCTTTGGAGGAGCTCCAGGCTTCACCCTCAGCTTGGACATCACAGTCCCTTTGGCCTCCTGATGCAGACTCTCCTGGGACACTGCGGTGAGCTCCAGGGCTTTGGCTTTATCCTTCTCATCTAGAGCCCACAGACAGCTGTTTCGCACTTTCCCACACCTGACTCTCTGGGCGGCCATTGTAAGCTAATCTTGTAAATTCTTATATATTTGTCTATCTTGCATAAAATCTGTTCCTCTAGTAAGCACTGACTGACACACAGGGTGAAGGTCTTTGCCCAGCTGACTGCCGTCCCGGACTCCCTCTGGCTTCCCTGGTGTATTACAAACCCAAGCGGTCCAGCTCAGACCACGAGCTCAGGTTCTGGCTGAGGCATGGTTTGGGGGAGACCTGGAGGCGTGCGGGCCAGAGCAGGGAGCTGAGTAATGCGGTAGAGAGCAGAGCACAGAGTGGGGTGGGGAGAGGGCGAGGGGCTGGGTGCCTGCGGCGTTGCCTGTGGCCTTGTTTGGCGCTGGGCTCTAGGCAGCCGTGCTGCCAGCACCCCGGGCATCCAGCTGCACGAGCTGCCGGTAAGGGTGGGGAAGCTGCAGAGGGCAGGCAGACCAGCCTGGCAGTCCTCCTTGAGCTCCCCATCCTACGGGGGGATTTCTTCCCTGCTCTGTCCACCGGGGTTTCCCCATGTCCAGCCAGCACCAGGATCACCCCTCCTGTGGTCACTGTAGCCCAGAAGTAAGAGCTCCGATGGGTGGCCCAGCGTGTCCACGTCCAGTCCTGTGTAACCCTAACCACATGCCATGGCCTTCTAGTCCCAGCCTATCGTCCGTGTCGGAGCTGAAAAGCCGAACTGACAGGTGGGCGGGCATCTTCACAAAGCGTGTCTGGAGCCTGTGGGCACATAGGCAGCCCCCAGCGTCCCATGTGGGTGTAGCCTGCATTTGACACCATCGGCTGCCATGTGCTGCCCGCCCGCTCTGCACCGAGCGATCCACCTCACGCTGCCCCTCACGCTGTCCCTGCCTGAGTCTCCATCTCGGGACGATGCTAACCCGCAGACCCCTGGGAAGGGTAGGGTCCAGCAGCCCTGTCTCCTCCCCACATACAGCCCACCCCTCTCACCCCACCCCTCCGCCCCTCCTGTTACTTCCCACAGAGGCTGGGCGCCCCTCCTCCACCCAGCCTGGCTCCACCTCCACAGAAAGGCCCCTGTGACTGGCCCCCGAAGACTTCCCGGGCCTGGCCTCTTCCTGTTCATCCTCCTCCTCCTGCTGACCTCACTTTATACCCTCGTCCCACACACGGGCCATAATCATACTTCTGGGTTCACCCCTGCAGATACCACCTGCCTTCCCAGGCCCTGCCAAGGGGCTGTGGCCTCTGCGGCGCCTTCTTGGGGTCTTGAACACTGCAGCTCGCTCTGTGAACTCTGCCCAGGGTGCAGGCACAGGACGAGCCCTGCTTTCACTACAGGTGCCCCCTACCTTTCCCATGAAAAAACTCATGGTGGACATGGGGCTGGCTAGGCAGGGAGGGGCTCAGAGGCTCCTGAGCTGCTTCCCCGCTCTCCCCGACAGACCTGCCATGGTCCTCTGGGGAATGATGGCAAGGAGACTACAGGCAGCTGGCTGCAGCCCAGCCAGGCGTCATCCTGGACAGGAAGACTATAGCAGGAGCACCTGCCGTGTGCTTTACAGACGGCGACGTCTCAGAGAGGAAGGACGGCCACCTGAACTAGCACCCAAGGCAGCAAGTCCCGGTGACTGAAGCCCAGTCCTCCACAGATGCCCCCACCCTGTTGGACAGCTCCTATCAGCCTTGGTTCAGTGACCTTCAGAGGTACTAGGTGAGCATCTCAAGGTGATCCCTGTGGTCCGCTCCTCAGGCCATCGTGGGTTTTACCCACCCTCATCCTCCACACGGCTGCCTCCTCAGACCTCAGCCTCCCTCAGCTCAGTCCCCGTTCTCTGTTCTCTGTCCTCACAGCCCCATGACCCCGGATCCCAGCACAGGCCTCATTTATGCACTCACACTGGCTGCTACGGCTCTGAGCCCCACTGGCCTCTGGGCTCCAGGAAAGCATTGAATTTTTTGTTTCTGGTACTGGGGATCGAACTGGGTCCTTGCATTTGCAAAGCAGGTGCCGGAACCACTGAGCTAAATCCCCGGCCCTGAAATTGTTGACAGTAGCTCATAGAGCCTTTCAGCACCTAGAAGAGATCGTCAAGTGCTTGTGAAATAAATGGGTCGATGGCACCCACTTTCAAGAGGAAAGCAAAGCTCAGAGGACAGATTTCCCAGTGTTCAGGCCCCAGTGCCAACACTACAACCCTGGGAGGAACCATAAAGGTGCCCCATCCCATTAATACCCTCCCTCAAACATCACGGTGCCCAAGCCCTGTGTGCCAGCCACTGCATGCCCCAGCAGATCTGCCTGTGCCCGGCTGACGCCTGCTTCCTGCAGCATATCCCCAGGGAACCAGAGACACGCTGTCGCTGTCGCTGTCTGTCGTGGGCAAGGGCAGGATGTAAGGGAGCAGAATCCACCAATGAGAGAATGAGTTGATGGAGTCAGCTGAGAAGGCGGTTACGGGAGTGCTCCGGATTGAGCATCCCATTTCAGGGTACAAGGGATTGGGAGAGAATGAAAATGGCCTGCAAGTCTTAGCCTCTTCTGGGACACAAAGAAAGGAAGTTCTGGTCACTTCAGCCAAAACAAGCCCCCAGGAGAAAGGAATACACCGAGCTATTAACTAAAGCTATTAACCACCAATGCCCTACACAGTGTGGAACTCAGGCTAGTGCTGCTGGAAGGCTGTCATCATAGGCCCATCTGTCCATCCTGCCCATCCTGTCTGTCAGCCCGCCAGCATGACTCTGGCTGCCAGTCACAGAGCACACCCTCCCTGCTCCCAGTGTCCACACAGCCATTTCCCTGGCCAAGACGTCAGGTCTGCCGAAACGCCCGGCTCTTGTCCACCTGCTAGAGCCCTGCTAATGCTTTGCACCTGGGCTCCTGTATCACTTTCCCTTCGAAGCCTGTGCGTACTGGTTTTCCTGTTGCTGCAACAGAACACCTGACACTCCTAAGGTAAAGGAGAAGTTTATTTTTGGCTTATTATTTAAGAGATTTCTGTCCATGGCTAGCAATCTGCATGGCAAGAACATGACGGCAGAAGGGTGTGATGGAGCAAAGCTTCTCACTTCATGGCAGCCAGGAAGCAGAGAGAGAGTTCGTGACCAGATGCGGTCCCGAGGGAGTCCCCGATACCACCCGGCCTCGCCCAGGAGTGTGCTTTACCAGTCTAGGCATCTCTCAAGCCAATCCGTTGATAAGTTTAACTGTCACACCTTGCACCCACCACCACATAGAAACAGGTCTTCCTCAGTCTCTCTTTGAACACAGCACCCTGGGGCCACCAGTCTCGGAAGCTTCCTGTGGGCACAGGACCCCTGTGACAGACTAAAGATGAACATCAGGTATTCCAAAGTAGCCAAGGAGATTCACACACAATGCCATTTTCTGAGCCAAAATCCATGTACCAGGTACAAAAGGAGTGGAGACGCAAATGATGTACAACGCCAGGATCCAGCAGGCAGCTCCTGCCTACTCCTCCCACATCCAGTGGCAGGATTCCGACACCTCCAGCTTGTTCGTGGGCAGTCCCCCAGCCTCCCTGTCCACACACGCACACCAAGGCCTTCCCACAAGGTCGGCCCACTCACTGACCAGGTCCAGGCTGGCCTTTCTCTGGCTCCCTCTCACCCCCAGAGGCCATAGCTGTCTAAGGTCCAATGTTGCCTTGTCCGAGGGCCGGCTATGGCACGTGGAAACATTAACTCCACTCATGGCTGAGGCCTCAATGGTCTGTGATTCTGTGGCGCTCAAAGACAAGACAGCATCCGCTGAAGACAACCTGGTTCCTTGAGAACCCGGTAGTAATACAAAGAGAAAGGTTTCACCTGAGGAGGGAGGAGTTCCTTGTCAGCTCAGCTCATCCCATCTGCCGAGGTGGGAATGATCTTCCTGCCTTCATCAGCCTGAGACTTGCGTGGGCACAGGATCAGACATGAGATCACCTCAAGCCCCCCAAGTCACCTGATACTCCCTCCAATTATAGTGTACCCAATGAACAGTGGCCAGCTCAGAGAGTCCTTATCTTTGCCCGCTCTGAGGCACTGACCTCCCCACCTCCCATATACTTTAAAATTACGCAAGTCTCTATTGTCTTGTTTTTCTTGGCCCTTGCTGTCCTTTCTAGGTAGTTGAAGGAAATCGGCCTCTGATAGCCTAGCTTAAAAAAAACAAAAAGACTTGTATTAGCCATTCTCAGAAGCACTTTCTGCCTGTCCACTGGCGACAGCCCTGGCCATCCTCCATACTTGCCCCATCCCTCAGTACGCACAGCTGCCTGCCCCAGCCCCTAGGCCACCTAGGTGGGCACTTCGGGGCTCCTCAGCGCTGCCTGTCCTCCCACTCCTACACATGCCCCTACTCACCAGAGCACCAACAGCTCATCTGGCGGACTCTAGCTCAGGAATGCACAGAGCTGCCTTCACCCACTAGGCTTGAAACTACCACTGGCTTTACTGGACCTGAGCAGGTACCAAGGACACCACCCCAAAGAAACTTCAGGACATGGGCCCTGGTGGGATGAGGACCAAGGGCCAGGTCCCACGGCCAAGTGAGGAAAGGCATGGGAGTGGCACACTACTGAGCTAGGCTGCCTCCCGCCAGGCCTGACTCCAGCGGGGAAGCCTCGCAGGAAAGGAGCATCTGGGCGTGGTGGTGCACACCTGCAATCCCAGCACCCAGGAGACCAAGGCAGAAGGGTCACAAGTTCAAGGCCAGCCTGGACTACAGAGTAAGACCTGTCCCAAGGAAACTCAAAAACCAGGAGTGGGGAAGGCAGGGAGGCAAGGAGCAGGAAGCATTACCAGTCCCGGATGGTGACTTTCTTCCATTAGGCAGGCAGGAGTGCATTCTTCTAGGCGAGACCTGCTTCCGGCGGCCCTGTGCACAGTAGCCGAGTTCCCACTTCTAGAAGCCTGGCTTTGTAATTTCATTCACTCAGGGCACCGGGGATTTAGCTCAGTGGTTCTGGGAACTGCCTCACAAGTGCAAGGAGTTCGATCCCCGGTACCAAAATAATAATAATAATCATTTCATTCACTCGAGTCACTTGGGGACGGGGCTGAGCACGCCACCCTTCAAGTCCAGGTCCAGGCCAGCCAGAGGATCCCCCCAGTACAAACAGTGACACTACCCACTGGCCCTTGTGGGGAGGGAACAGAGTGGCGAGGCCAGCTACTCCTGGCCCCATGGACAGTGCTGCAGTCCCAAGGAAGAAGGGTTTCATCATGAGAATCGATCCAGGTTAAGGGCTTCTATGCAAAAGTCAAGTCTGCCTACTCAGAGTACCTGAAGTTCAGTGCGGTGGTGAAGACCATTCACAACAAGGAAATACAGACTTTGTGGCAATTCCTCCCACAGTAGATGGACATCTTGGAGACCCTCGATATTTTTGAAACCTTGAATGTACACACTGAATGTCACGGAGGCGCAGCACCCTGGGCAACTGACTCAGCCTGCCAGCTCTCGTCAGCCTTCAGATACTCCCATGTCCTCCTGGACACCATCCACAGGGTCCTCAAGGGCAGGAACTTTCTCCTCGACAATGACTTCAACATCAAGCTGCCAGCACACTGGCCTCGGTGAGACAGATGTCACCTGGCAGCAGCACAGCGGAAGCCTCGGTTACTGGTGGTTGCAGCCCCTGAAACACAAACCCTTGTCTTCGGATTCTCTTAAGAGGGAGGGAAGAGGGCAAGCAGTGGGTCTGGTGCAAATGCAGTATCCGGCCAGGCTCAAGGCCTGAGCACAAGCTGGGGGCCAAAACCCAGCATCAGCTGCTGGACGTACCCAAGAGTGAAGACAGGATGGAAGCCAGACTGGCCCTGAGGGAGCGGCAGCACCGGGAGGGCAAAGCACGAGGGCTGCGCGCACATAAACTAAGCAGGCCGGCGCAAGATGAGACACCGGGCGAGGGACAAGTAAAACCATTAATTAAGCCACTCTGATCTTGCTCTATTAGCTCTTCTTCCACTTGACAACAAAGACCTTAATAACCGACCGCCATCTAAACCAGGAAATATATACAAGCACACAGTGCCGAGAAGGGTCTTTTCCTCTAGGGCTCAGCTGGGATGGGGTCCCAGGACCAGTGCTTGGGCATGGGCAGACTCATGGTGAGGCTTGTGGCGAAGAGGACTCGGCTGCCTCTGACCTGTCCTGTCCCCAAAGCATGGCAGCTCCATGCCTCTCCCTTGCTTGCTGACCCCATCCTTCTCTCTCACACAGATCGTTCCTCCATGTCCTCAAATCCTCAGGACCATTTGAGATTGATGACGCAGGTGGGCCTTCTCCAAAGGGAAGTCCGGCAGAGACCACTCACCGGCACCCACCCCACCCCTGGACCAGCAAGCCCCACACAGCAGCCCTTGGTGTACGGCCACCATCTCTCCCCAGAGCATGCTCTCCACACACTAGGAGCCTGACTTGGTCAGCACTTGACCTCAGGTCTCTGCTTCCCCCAACCAGGGGCTCCCTTGGGTTAAACTGAACCTTTCCTCTGAAGCAAAAGCACCCAGATCCTTACCTTTCTGGACCCTAAGAATTCCAGCCCCAGGCTCCAGATCCGCCCTGAAGGTCCCAAGGCAGCCACCCAGGCACTTGTAGGAACGCACTGCATGGAAGTACAAGTTGGCAAAGACCCTAGGCAGGTGCCAGGCCCGGGACTGATCTCCGGAGAACACTGGCACTTAGGGGGTGAGAGAGCCCCATGCAGGCAGACTGGAGAAAACAGCTCATTCGGGGTTCAAAGCATGATTCTAAGCACAGTCCCTCACCACCCTGAGCCCTATGAGCAGTGTACATTGTGAGGCCTGAACACACGAGTATGGGAACTAGACATTGGTTCTGGACCCAGCCAGGCTAAGAGGGCAAGACCCTTCAGCCTCACAGACAGCAGGGTTACAGGACAGCTGGCTGCCACCAGGTGAGGACCAGGTCCACGTCCTCAGCCCACAGGCAAATGCTGGCCCATGCACACAGCGCCTGCAGCTCTCTGCAGCTCTTTCACACTGCAGCTGCAGGAGAGCCAGTGGGCAGGGCCAAAAGCAGGTGAGGAGAGCAAAGGACACAATGACGACGACCCAGCCCCACCTGAGCTAGATAGAAGCCAGGTGCCCAGAGGTAACGCTAAGTTACCAGGAAACTGACTCACACTGGGGTGGGGCTTGACAGCCCTGTAGATAGCAAATCAAGCAGGCTAGGACAGGCAGCGCCTAGAACACCAGCTGACCCCAAAGAACACAATTGCAAGGGCTCCATCCCTCACTCAGAGGAGCAGAGAAGTCAGGTAGAATAGAAATAAAAAGTAGGGCTGGGTGCTTGCGTCGGCAGCACATATACCAAAAAAGAGCCAGGAATGGTGGTGCACTCCTATGATCCCAGCACTCAGGAAGCAGGAGGATTCCCTCAAGTTTGAGGCCAGCCTGGGCTACATAGTTCAAGGCCAGGCTGAACTACATCGTGAGACTCTGCCTCGCAAAAATAAAATAACCATACATACTTACATAAATGGAAAGAAATAACTAAAAACTGAACATCCAAGAAGAATGCAAAAGCTAGGCATGGTGGCACGCCTGTAATCCCAGGACTCGGGAGGCTGAGACAGGATGATCACTGTAAGCTTGAGGCCAGCCTGAACTACAGTGAGACCCTGTCTCAAAATCAAACAATAGGGCTGGGGATTTAGCTTAGTGGTTCCACCACCTGCCTCGCAAGCATGAAGTCCTGAGTTCAATCCCTGGTGAAACAACAAAAAAAAACACCAAGCCTAGGGCCGGGGATTTAGCTCAGCAGTTCGGTGGCCTGCCTTGCAAGCGCAAGGACCCGAGTTCAATCCCCGGTACCAGAAAAAACAAAACAGGAGTGCAACTCCCAGGACCCAGCCAGTTACCCAAGGCAATCCATTATCAGCATTCCTATTTAGGCTCCTTCTGTACCAGACCCATCACACCCAAAATTCCTCAGAAATACCGAAAGTCCATAAATTGCTTTGAGAAAGATCTAAAGATAAAGGAAGAGGAGAGAATCCAAAGAATGTTTAAATTATCCATCTTTTTTTTTTTTAAACGGGGCTAGTACCCTTCCGGGGGGGTGGGCCACCTTTTCCCAGGATTTCAACTCTAAGAAAGCATGAATATTCCCTGTTCAGGAAACAATTCACTTCATTTCTCTGCATGACTGAGCTCTGCCCACCCTCCACCAATTAAGGATCAAACTCAGGACTCTGAACTTGCCAGGCAGGCGCTGTGCCCCTGAGCCACATCCCTGGCCCATCCACTCTTGTGTACTAAAATTTCCGCCTAACAGACCCTCTCTGTACGTCTTCCTGACTAGTCCTGAAAATTCTTTTTCTGCAACAGGAGTCAGTAAGCCTGCAAACTCTATGTGGGTAAGATTCCTCGGTTCAGCTCTGTAAACCAGCTCAGACTCTGTCCAGTGACATCTTCTCTCGGGGAAAGGAGGAATGTGCAGCTAGCTCAGCTCGGAAGGCAGTTCTGGGAACCACCACAGCTTCCCCACCCGCTGGGGGCCTTTCCAGGAGCCCTCAACTCCTCAGACTTTGATGGAGATCTCAAGGTTGGCCCTGGGGCCCAGATTCACGGCAAGGGATGGAAAAGCAGGTTTTCTTTTTCCTTTTCCTTTTTCTTTGCTTTTCTTTTGTACGGGGGATTAAACTCAGGACCTTGCACTTGTGAGGCAGGCGCGATGCCACTAAGCTAAATCCCCGGCCCTGTACCAGTAACTCTGCCATGACAGTTCAGGTAGGCGTTAAATAGAAAACAGTTCCACCAAGGCTCTAGGAGGCAGCACCGGTGCAGCGCCCCAAAGGGAGTGGTGCGTGTCCTGTGCCAGCCTGGCTGCTGCACAGCACTGTCATTGCTCCTGTGATGATCGACCACCCTTGGGCCCAGCCTTGGTCCCCAGGGGCTGGAGTCCACTGAGGATGCGTGGGCCCAGCCCAGGCTGGCTCTAAAAGAAGTCTGAGGCTTTGTGGCGGGCAGGGAGCTGCAGCAGGTTGTCCGTGATGGAGGCTGGGTCTTGTGTGAGGGGTGTGCGTGGGGCAGAGCCAGGAACTGGTGTGCTTGTGGGGGTGTGAGGCCCACCAGCCGGGGTCTTAAGGTGAGTTGAGCGCGCTGGGGATGGTGTGTAGCTGGCCCGCAAGGCACGATCCGTATACTTGCTGGCTGTCCTGCTCACAAGCCGCTGCAGAGCTGGGGACATGGCTGGACTCAGGCCTTTGGGTGTGAGGCTGGTGGGGGGCATGTGTAAAAAAGCCAAGGTTAGGAGGGCCAGGTGCTGCTAGGAGCAGGGCCTCCCCCAGCCCTCGAGTCAGAAGCAAGGTCATTCGGAGTTGGGGAGGACAGTATTTGGCAGCCTGGCACGCAGCAGTATGGCCAAGCATGAGGTCAAGTGGCAGACTCCAGACCTCTGAGAATCCAAGTCCACACCTCTCCGAGGGGAATGACGACACTGTCTCCACAGGGCTGGCAGGGGATCACAGCGGGACAAGGGGCCTAGAGGTGCTTCTGAGGGACAGACCCAGGAGGAGATGAGGAAATGGTGTGGAGCACAGCTGACGCCAGGGCAGCCAGGGCAGAACCCTAGGGCCCTGCAGGCCAGGCATCCACGCAGCCGGGTTCAGGCAAAGCAGGGGCGGGACAGGGACAACAGCTCGTCCTCATCCCCCTCCCCACCTCCACCTGAGGCCCTGAGGACCCTCACCTGGCCAAGTTCTCTGTCACTCTCCGCAGGGCTTCTTGCTTCTTGGCCCGGTTCTTGGCAGCAGCCTCATTGGCCATCTTCAGGCCCAGGCGCTCCCTGCGGCCAGGCTCCAAGATCTACGAGGAAGAAGGCATGTGAGCGGTCCCAGGCATCCTTCACCCAAAGGAGCGAGTGCTACGGGCGCCAACCTCTTCCCCCTGGCAGCCACAACCCCAGCAACCCACCATCACCTCCCCCAAGAGCTGCTCAAAGCCTCACTCCGCCCTCCAGACCTGCTCGCACACCTACCTATCCTCAATGGCTCTCACGGCCAGGACCACAAGACGTGAACCCCTGACAAGCTTGCAGGGAAGAAAGGGGGTCTTGCTTTCATTTCACACCCTCTGATTATCAGAGTGAACATCCTTCTGCTTTTACTGGCCTTCTGTGATTCTTTCAAAAGGCTCCAGATGTGAATGAGACCTCTTTTTCTACAGAGCTACTTGTTTTCTTGTTTTGTTATACAGGAGTTTTGTCTCCCAATCAAACTAAACCATAACCAGGCGTGGTGGCACATGCCAATAATTCCAGTACTCGGGAGGCTGAAGCAGGAGGACTGCCACGAGCTCAAGGCCAGCCTGGGTGACATGGTAAATTCAAGACCAGCCTATATACATAACAAGACCCTGTCTCAAAAATGAAAACAGTAACAATAAATAAAAATAAATGAGCCATCCCATACAATTGCTTTTCAGTTACTTGGTTTTGCTTTCTTTGTGACATTTTTGGCTATACAAAAGCTCACCATTTTCAGGGCCAGGGATTTAGCTCAGTGGCAACACACCTGCCTTGCAAGTGCAAGTTCCTGAGTTTGATCTCCAGTACCAAAAAAACCAAAAAACAAAAAAAATTTCATCATTTTCACAGACAACAGTCCCCACTTACCTTCACAGGATATGTTCTGAAACTCCCCAGAGAACACCTGAAAGCTGAAATAGTACCAAACCCTATTGTGCTATTTTTTTCTACTCATACCTATGATAAAGTTGAATTTACAAACTACGGGCTGAGGATGTGACTCAGTGGTAGGCAACATGCTTGGCACATGTAAGACTCTGAGTTTGATCCCTAGCACCAACACAAAAGAACCCAAAACCCCCATAAATCAGCTATAGAAGGAATTAAAAACCACTAAGATGAAACAATTATAATAGTATGCTGTCATAAAAGTGACATAAGCTTTGTGAATTTATTTATATAAGTCCCTATGAAACATTTTCAGAATGCAGATGACTTTGGGTAAGTAAAACCTAAAACCTTGGACAAGGGAGGACTACTGCACATAGTACTTTAATTTTCTTTTCCTTTCATGGCTAGAAAGTTCTTCCTACCTTAAGAGCAGACTAAGGGCTTGGGCTATAGCTCAGCGGTGGAACACTGGACCAGCATGCACTGAGTTTCATCTCCAGTACACCACGAAAAATATCAGATGAATATTTCCTCATTGTTTTCTTCTGTCTTGGGGTTATTCTTCTTACATTTAATCCTTTCAACTTTCTAGAATTTATTCTGCTCTACCTATCAAGGACCTCTTAATTCCAAACACTGCCATTCAGCAAAATTTGAATGTCATCTTTATTTTTTTTGTTGTTGTTGGAATGTCATCTTTATGATACCCTCAATTCTTTTTTGGTACCAGGGATCGAACTCAGAACCTTGAGCTTGCGAGGCAGGCACAGTGCTCACTGAGCCAAATCCCTGGCCCTATACCCTCAATTCTTACTTGGGCCACAGCTTGTTTCAGAACCTGTCCTTTGCTATCGGCACACAAGCTTGAGGCACAACGGCACACTACTGGTGCATCTACAACCTAAGGATATGCTTTAATGTGGATGGCACAGGGCTTGCTTGGCTATTCTTCTCTCAAGGTTTCTGTTTTGTTTCTGGTACCGGGGATCGAACTCAGAACCTTGTGTTTGCAAGGCAGGCGGCAGCACCACTGAGCTAAATCCCCGGCCCTCAAGTTTGTTTCGGTTATCCATGCATCCCCAGTTCTAGAAACAAAGCACCCAAAACGTCTGCCCACATTTGTCAGGATGTACAGTACCTCTAGAAGGCTCTCCTGCCAGTGCCCTTAGGCTGGTCATGGGGAGACGTTCTCCTCCTCAGCACTACAGTATGGCTCTATGGTTTTCCTTACAAAAGCCATGTAGTTGTTCTGCTTCTACTGGCACCTAAGTGATCTCTTTCTCTACCATATTTCGGTATGAACACTGCTGAACGAACTGGCTCAAGACGATCTTTTCTGACACAGTCACTGAACCGATCCAAATATTCATTCTTAGCAGGGCATGTTGGTGCACGCCTGGGGAGGCTGAGGCAGGAGGATCGCTGTGAGTTCGAGACCAGCCTTGGCTACATAGTGAGTTCCAGGTCAGTCTCAACTACAGAGTGAGACCCTGTCTCAAAAAACCCAAAAAACAAATATTCACTCTTAACTCCACACCCGATTCTGTCACATTTCCAAAGCAGATGATATAATCTACACTCTTAGCCTCAGCAACCACACAAACCTCTAGCTCCCTCTTGTGATACCCGAGTCCGTCCGCACAGGTAGGGGCTCAGAACCCAAACAGGGATCTCTCCTCCTTCCCTTTCCAAACAACTCAGCAGTTTTCCCAGACTCCCGGCAGGCCAGAGCATCCTGCCTTTTCCGTGGCTCACACTTACTCACCTACTCATCCATGCTTCCGTGGGCCACCAATTCCTATAGGCTGTCTGTTCCCCACTTTCTACCCCACCTCAGGGGCATCCTTCACTGCTTTCTGTAACCAGAAGCCCGGCTCTGCCAGCAGATAGCTCTTCTGAGAACACAAACTAACTCCCAGGGTCCTGAGGCCTGCAGAGCAGCTGCAGCTCCTGGCCTAACCCTGCGACCCTCCTACCTCATCTGTGAGCAGCTGTGGTCTCCAGGCCCAAGAAGGGCAGAGGTCACCCACTCCCCGCCTTGGCGGTGCCTTGGCCCTACTCTTCCAGATCCCTCCTGGACACGCGTTCATCCACTCACCCTGGCCTTCAGAAGTGCCAGTGCTTGGCCCCATCAACTGGGCCTGCTTTGACCGATCTTGGGCAACAAGGGCTCAGCACTCCTCAGGCACCCACACTGAGTCCTACCCTTCCTCCCCTCACCACTACCCACCTTGAAGGCCGGCCCTGGTGTCCTGTCCACGTAGGGGGTCTCTGACCCTTCAACTCTCAGCGGTGTGTTCTCTACCTCCCCCCAGGTCATCAGCGGGGACTCGTTCACACCTGCAGATGGAAAGACCAGTCACCTCAGGCCAGGGCACCTAGTTGGGGTCACCACCTCCGGCCTCCTCCCCAACCATAGCCAGTTACCCGTGTCCATCCCAGCTAACGTCAAGGCCAGCAACTGGCCCTCTGTCCTTCCGTTAGACTCAGGAACCGTGTCGCACCCATTCTCTGAGCAGGTAATGCCAGGATCACTGTAGGTCCATGGCAGGGGACACGGATTCGGCCTGAGAAAGTTAATCAGCCAGATCCTATTCTATCACAGGACCAGGGCCCTCCTAGAGGTCACCCTCATCCCAAGAGAGGATACACACAGGGCTCTCAATACTCCCGAATCTCCCAGGATTTAGCGCAAGCCTGTGGCTCCACGTGGCCTGGTCTACATCACGCACCTGGTGCCTGAGGGCACAGAGGCCAACAAGGAGGGCACGTCATGTGCCCTGAGGGACCAGCCCCAGTGTCACCCACCTAGTGAGGAAACGTGGGGCCTGATTCCCAGAGCCTCTCCACCCTACAGTGTCCTCCGCAGTAGAGCTGTGAGCACTGCCCACAGCATGCCTTCTGCCGACACTGAGGAGCGGACCCGAACAGGAACCAGTACCCCAGGGCACCTCGGGTCCAATCTGTCTGAGTCCAGGCCACCCACAGCCCGCACCAGCCTTGGCACGAAGCCCATTGCTCACCAGGGGCAGGAGAAGGGGTGGCAACAAACCCGAATCCGCCTACTCGGGGGGACTCCTGGGGAATGAGCTCCTTGCCGTCAGGGCCGACCTTGCCCTGTTTGTGCTGGAATAAGCAGAGAGAGTAGTGTCAGGCAGCTCTCTCCCCAGATGGCCAACAGTCAGGTACATAGGAACTCACTGCAAACACTTCTTTCTTTCCCTGGGGCAAAGCTGGACTTCCAGGCAGGCGGCCCTCTTGAGGAGAGGGAGGAAGGACCTCCACCCTCACAAAGACCTTGAGGCCTGGCAGAGTGGGTACCAAAGCAAGGAGTATCCCTTCTTCCCATCCAGGAAACCAGGGTTCATGAGAGCGTGTGCTTTGTCCTCTTCCCCTGAGGCACTGTAAGCTTCCCTATCTCCTGCCTCCACCCCTTAACCCTATGATTACCACAATCACCACTGGAGAGCAGACTTTTTTTTGTGTGTGTGTGTGTGTGTGTGTGGAACTGGGGATCGAACTCTGGCACTTGTGCACAGGCAGGGAGCGAACCACTGCCTGTGAACCAAGCCAAATACCCCGCCCAGAGCACACTTTTCTTGCTCCCAAGCTCAGAATCTCTTTGCTGCCTCCTCAAGTCCTGTGGCACTGCAGGCCATTCTCTGGGGCCAAGCACTTTTTTGGTACTTACTGGTTCCCCTGGCTGCTCACCTCATTCTACCCACAGCCCTGCCTCGTGTGTGGACACGTGTGTAGCCAGACAAGGCTGGCTCACAATGGCCTTTTCTCTGGGGCGTCTGCCATCAGATCTGGGTCCCCAGAACGAATCTAACCAAAACAGTGTCCCAGTAGAAGCCTATCCAAGCTGATCAAACACTCAGGGCCCTGCCACGCAGGGACTCTAATCCTTCTCCACCAAGCTCAAGGATGGTCCTAACTTTAAGGAGGCAGCCATGATGGGTGAAGCCATACCTGCCCTCAGCCACCTCTGACCCTGTGTGCCTGCTGGCCCCACTGCATTACCTGGGCATTGAGGGCAGCTGCCTGCTGCAGCTGGGATCTGCTCAGAGCCTGGCTGAAGGGGTCCCTAAGGAAGCGAGTGTTCTTATGCACCACTTGCCGGGGTTCCTTAAACAGCTGCTCTTCATCAGGGACACCTGGCAAACAGCAGAGATGGCACTTGTATCAGAGTGGCAGACAGGCCCCACCTCAGCCACAGCGGTCCTGCAGCCTGAGGGACAATGCCACACTGTTCCTCTCAGTCACGTCACGCCCACCCCAACACGTATGTGCAGTCCAGCTCACAGATGAGGAGTCCCCAGGCCCACGCTCTGAAGGCCAACAGAGCCAGACACACGCAGCTGTATCCCTTGTGTCCCCATCCTGCCACCCAGCCTGCCCACTCACCCTCTGGATAGTACATGAGGGAATTCTTGGCCTTGTATTTCCAGGTCTCCACGCCAGCCTGGCTGTTCTCGATGGCCTGGTGCTCTGCTGATGGGAGTTCAAGATTATCTTTCTGCCTCTGCAATCACATGGGGAAAAGTGAGGGTCAGAGGGACCTCTGGGGACTACGCCTATGGCCCCAACAGAGGAGGCCAACATCCCCTAGCTCCAGAGCTACCTTCTCAAATTCCTCCTCAGCCTGGTAAAGCCAGGCATGGCGGGCCCGGCTTTTCTCCTTGGCCACCTCCATGATCTCCTGGAAGGAGGCATTGTCTTCGCTTGTGTAGCAGCTCAGGAAGACATCCAGGCTGGGCAGTGGCTCCTTTTCCTCCTCCTCTCCAGCCTCTCCTGCGCAGAGGTGGCAGGCGAGAACACAGTAACACACGGCATAGATACCACTTTCCAGTCAGAAGAGACTGGTACACCCAGTCCTGGGAATCACACCACCCTATAAGCAAGGGTGGAATCCTCACCCTGTCAGAGAGCTCTCCATGGGGGTACAATCAAGCCACTTCAACTGCCCAGGGCACCCTGCAGCTGTCTCTGTCCATTTGCCAGAGGCCAAGAGAAGCATGTGATCTGATTGGTTAGGTGGGATAACGGCGACTCAGGAATTAAAGCAGGACACTGGAAGTTTCTTTTCTGCCAACATTGTACTGATTCTATAGGACCTACAGCCAAATCCCCAGGACTCTCCCTTCTTCCTGGGATTTTCTCACCATCACCCCTTTTCCCCAAGCATTTGGACAAGTGGGTGATTGTCACTTAAGCATCTAGACCTGCCAGCTTGTCCTTGTGGCAGAAACCTCATGTGCCCCACGGGTCCAGATGGGGCCTCGCAGATACTGGACCACATCCCTGCCACCATGGAAAGCAACACTCCTGCTGAGATAGCATCCTGGGGCTGCTACCAATTTCTGTGAGGCCATTTGAAAGACGTTTTTTTTCTTTTTGTTTTGAGACAGAGTTTTGCTAAATTGTGCAGATACATCTTGAATACCTGGGCTCAAGTGATCTTTCCACCTCAGTCTCCCAATTAGTTGGAACTACAGCTGGCACCACCAGATCCAACTCCAAGGGAGGTTTTTCTGTTTTTTTTCTTTTTGGAGACAGGGTCTCACTATGTAGCTCAGGATGGCCCTGAACTCCCAGTTATCCTCCTGCCTCAGCCTCCTGAGTGCTGGTATTAAAGGCATGTACCATCACACCTGGCCTCTAGTGACAATCTTGACCACCTGCTACAGGCTAGACTGTGCACGAAGCTAGTAATCAAAAAGGTGAAAACCCAAGCCTCAACCACTGACTATCTCTGAGAAATTATCGCCTTTTGCAGCCTCAGTTTCCTCATCTGTAGACATGAATGGCAGGTTTCTATCACCTAAATTATGGAAAGAACTCCTACACTGACTGGCATATAAGGTGTTTCTATATAAAAAGAATCAGCTAGGCATGGGAGTACAAACCTATAATTACAATACTTTGGGAAGAGGACAGCAAATTTGAGCCCAGCCTGACTGACTTCATGAGACCCTGTCGCTAAATACAAAATAAAAAGGTCTGGGGAGGTAGCTTAGTGAAAAGGCTGAAAAGAAAAAGGATCTTCAAACTGCCCTGAAGCTCATGAGTTATGTTTCAATAAAGACCCAAGCTCCAAGAATGACATGACAGTGTGCAGACAGCAGGAAGAGCCAGGCTGTGGAACAGAAGTATCACGTTCGTTTGAACACAATGGACTTCTGTGTTAGCGTACCATACGACGCATCAGAACCTGACTGAGGAAAAGTATCTTGTCCACCTCTGCCTATGCTGAAGAGAAAACTACAGTGAGCAAGAAGTTCTGTAATTGAAGATACTCTTATATTCAAAGTGGCTTAGAAGGCTCTTTCCTAAAGAGATTTCCTCCTAAAGTCAGGGTGTATCCTATACATCCACATGTCTCATATTCCAGTACAAACTTGAAGACAACCACTCATCTGTTCTACTTTTATGTGCTGAAGGCCCACACACACCATGTGCTATTTCACATGGGAAGCAACTGCTCTTATGCAGTGGATGCTAATAAGGGTGAGAGGCAAGAAACTGAAGTGTCTTTTCAAATATTACATCCTAGGGGCTGGGGGTTTAGCTCATTGGTTTCACTGCCTGCTTCACAAGCACAAGGACCCAAGTTCGATCCCCCGTACCACAAAAACAAACAAACAAAAAAACAAAATAGTATATGGATGCTCAAATATTACATCCTACAATGAACAAAAAGCTCGCAGTCTGGACAACTTAGTAAGACCTACCTTAAAAAAACCTGAGGAGTTGAACCCAGATCTTCGGTGTCCTCGAACAACTCTCTCTAGCCTCACAGATTGCTATTTAGGAGATCCCTCAGGGACAAGATGTGTGCTGCAGCCCCTGGGCCTGGCAGAATATAACTCCCAGACAATTGGGACCGTTCAACCAACAGAGGGGGCACTCACTCACCTTCCTCCAGGACTCCAGCCCTGGGCCTGGGCTTGTTGCCTACCACTCCAGTACCTGCATGTACCTCAGGGGTTTCAAATGTGGCTGGAGTCACATCTAAGGGAAAGAGGTTAGAAGTCAGAGAAAGTAAATGGTGACACTCGATGGGCTTCTCCCCTTTGCCACCCACAAGGTCCTCTTACAAGGTGGCGGAGGCTCTCGGGACATCTTGCCCACAGCAGAGCCAAATTTGATGGCAATCTGGCGCATTCGTTCCAAGTCTCCATTTTCCTCAGCTTCTAGATACTCCTTCTGTGCCTGTAGCTTCTCTATATCAGGAAAGAAATCCCTCTGGATGACTGTCTGGAGGCCCTGTTAGGAGAGAGCAGAGCAGAAATTAGAGCTGCCACGTGGATGCCTTACCGTGTAGCCCACTATTATACATCCTTTCACTTCTGCCTGCTCCCATAACTGGGGCTTGCTTGAGAGAGTTTAGGAGCACTTTCTGGTGAGGCTGAACATCCCCTCTGGTCTGACATTACTAAATACTCCTTTCATGCCCATGAGACCCTCCTCTCTCCCTTTACTAACCCGTCATTCTCATTCTCCTTTGCCGGCTCCACCTCCACACCAGCCAGGCCAGGGGGCACTGCCACTTAATTCCACCCAGGAGCTTCTGTTTCGAATCTGAACCTCTCTCCTGAGTGACTTCAGCCGGTCACCCTCTCTACCGTTAGCAGTTGAAACCCCCCATTCGCCCTCCCGCTAGACCTTGCTATGGAGCTGCAAACCTGCACCCAACTGTGCACCGACGCTACCCATCTGCGCATCCCAGAATATTCCAGATTTAACCGATCGCAAACCCAACGGGCTCCTCCACCCGAGGGTCTGCGGCAGGACCAACCCTTACTTCAGAAGCATCCGAAGCCCACTCAAAAAGGCTGCCACAACCGCCGCTTATTTCCAGAATTCCCAGCCCTTATACTGGCTGTTACCGTCGTCGAGAAAGTCCCCCTTGTCACTATTCTCCAAATGTGTCAAAATCCTATTTATACTTCAAGATAGAAACTTTTCTCTGACCCTCACCATATACCGCCCTTTTTCTACCCTGAAAACACTGTTAGTGCCCCAATCGAGGACACCTCCCCCTGCACTGTTTAGGTGGCTCTCGGATCTGTCCACATCCCAAAAGCAGGGACGCGGTTGTTCCACTTCCTCGAGCGGGCCGGGCACCAGGACCCGAAGAGAGAGGACCCGCGAGAAGCCCCCCCCCCGCATGGGGGCGGACCCGGAAGTCTCCGGCCTCCGCAGAGGGGTACCTCGATATACTCTTCCTCATCTAGAACTCGCTGCTTCCTCTTCGCAGCCCCAGTCTCCCCATCCGTGCTCTTCTTTGGGGAACCGGACGCGCTGGGGAGCAACAGAGACCAACCCGAAGCTCCCGGAGACCCCATCCCTATCCCAGAAGCGCTCGCGCGGTACAGAAGCCCCGCAGGCTTTTGGGGACCAATTACGCCTGGACCTTCAATAGCCAGCCAGCCAATGAGAAAGCAGTGCTTTTCTAACTCCCCGGCGCTCAGTAATGACGCCACTACAAGCGCTTCGTCAAGGGAGTTGTAGTCTTTCTCCGGCCTTGCATTGTTCACGGTCGTTTGGTCAGTGCACACAAGGGAGCGCTGTGTTGGAAGGCGTTGGACGTGTCAAGCTAATGTTCTAGTATTGGGGGAAATAATCGCAACGTGTGCTTAAATTTATTTTTAAAAAACACTCCAAAAATCTGGTTATATACACGTACCAAACTTTATGCAAGAATAGAATCCTAAGACAATTCTTTCGTGACAGTTATCTAACAGAAGATAATTGAAAAGAATAAGACGGCGACTTCATAAAGACATCTCTAATTAGAGACTATTAGGCTCCTAAATGCCAGACTGCGCTAAAGAGAATAGGGCCAATTCTCACTGAAATGGGACAGGACACCGCCTAAGCATTTTTCGGGAATTTCTTCACCAAAAGAGGCTGTAAAATATGTTAAACAAACCAGTACAATTTTGCTTTTACAATATGCAGTTATCCTCTCATCCATTGGGATCCACTGGGGAGTACACATCTCATCCCTGGTAATGTTTCTGCCTTCAGATAGCAAACAGTTCCGTGGAAAATACAGACACTAGTTACATCACCCTATTTTTAAAAAGTGTAAAATTGCAGTCGTGATGGGTTTGTACTTGAGAATCTTGTCCTAGCAGGGGAAATTGAGGGCAAATTTCTCCAAGCAGAAAGTGGTCAAAGATCCAAAAGGTGAATGGACAGGCATTGGTCGGGCGACTGGGAGGAACATATGCAAAGTCCCAGGGGTGGCAGGGAGCAAGGGAGGTTCCGAAGCAGACCTTTAGATATACACTGAGTACAGCGAGGTGTGAGATGATGCTAGGGAGGCAAAGACAGGCTGCTCATGACATTGCGGGTCCTGGAGAGTAGGAGTTTTGTCTTTATTCTGAATTAAAGGGGGGCCAGAGGAGGTGCAGCCAGACAAGATGGAGAGAGCTACAATGGCCAAGATGCGAGGTGACTGTCACTTACATCAAGCAGTGCACCCGGAATTAGAAGGTAGATTCTGGGATTTATCAATATATGAACTGCTGCTGTTGGGCAGGGTGTGGTGTGAGAGTTAGGGAGCAGGCAGGTGGTCACTAGCTCTGTTCACTCACCTGGTCTGCACAGGGGAAAGAGCTCACTGTGGACAAGGTACACCTTCCAGGCGGAGTACTGAGGGACAGTTTGACATAGTATCTAGTTTGGGGGAGAAGCCTGGGCTGGAGCTACAAACACGGTGGAGAGATGAGAGTGGAGAGAGGCAGTGGAAAAGATTAACCAAAACAGCGGAGCTGGAGGGAGCACTGGAGACTCTCAGACATCGCGTTAATGGTCTGCTGGCTCGGGCAAGGGGAAACGGCTGGCTTGCCAAGGAGCAGCTGGAGGAAGGAGACAAGTCGGAGGGGCAGTGGTGCCTACAAGTTGGAGCTCAGGTGCGCTCTCATCGTGGTTGCCCTAAACAACAAACGGCCAGTCAGCCCGGGAGGACAAGGAGCCTGGAACCCAGTAAAATGAGTGTCCCAACCTGCAGGAAAGCTGTCCAGGACACAATCAGGTCCACAGATAGACAATGCAGGGCACTGTCTTCAAGGGCAAGGGTAAGATTCAGGGCAACATTTTGTGACAGCCAGAAGTGTGTGTCCTGGAGAGTTGAAGTGAGCACCTGTGCCGTGTTGGCGCAGCTCTAGCTGGGGAGCACCATATCTGCGTAGTGTTACCTGAACCTGTCAGCCTTAGAGAGCCCCAGGAGCCCTGGCTTCTGCAGTCTGCTTTCTGTGGATGAGCTGTGTCTCTTGCAGACACCACTCCTTAACACCCTCAGGACACAGGAAACAGAATAACGTGCTCACGCCAAGTGAGCGGGTGTTGGGAGTGTCCGGCTCATTGCATGGGTTGTCTTGGGAAATGGAAGCCTTGCTTTTCATGCTGTCCTTCACACTGGAGCCAGGGTGGTGGAGGGGAGGGCAGGCATTGACCAAGGTAGTGGGAGTATGGTTTTCCAATCCAACCACGTCATGGGTGTCGGGATGGCTGAGTGGGCTAAGGCACCAGACTCAAGCGGCGCACCGATCCAACCACATTTTGCCCCCAACTTGGATGACAGGTTGACAGCTTCGAGAGGCAGATTCCACTGGACAGAAATCCCCAGAGGAAGGAAGCCAAGAATTCCTATCCATGAAGCAGGTTAGCAGTGCCTAGAGACCAGAGCAGGCCCCCAGAGGCCCAGACACCTTCCCAGGGCTAGTGTGCTTGGCTGGGGGCACCTAGTATAAGGAGTTCAGACTCCTGGGCTATGTTCCCAAAGACTCCCTACCCTAACTCCTCCTCTCCGGGAATGGGGGGGGGGGGGGGGGGAGGGACAGCTCCCTGCTGGGTGTGGAAATGGAGTTAGGGCAGACTTGGGACTCTGTACCGCTTTTGTGGTATTTGTAGCTCTTGTTCTTTTCTGGTATCAGCACAAAGCTGAAAGATTAAGGAACAGGCGGAGGGCCTTGTGGAAATTACTTCCCAACCTTCTTACTCTGCAGGATCAGACACCAAGACCAGCAGCACAGGGCCTTGGAGGTGACAACAAGCCCTCTACCCTGCCCTGGGAGAGAGGAAGACAGGCCAAGGGGCCTGTGTCCATATGAGGGAGGAGGGAGGCCAGCACGCCCTTGGGTGAGAAGGGTGATACCACCGAGGGCTCTGGGCCCCTGTGTTTTCCGGTGCTAGTTTCTGTCCTGGATGGGGTCACTGCTTCTCTGGGCGGCTGGCAAGGATTGAGGAAGCTGACCTGCTCTCCGTCCCACTCCACCACCAAGGCAATCGAAGTCCCAGTGGTTCCTGCCTGACCACCCCAGGGAGGGCAGGGCACCAAGGTGTGTGGTGTTCCCTCCTCCTAGGGGCAAGCGGTGCCAGGACACACACACACACACACACACGCACACACGCACGCACACACACACACACGCACACACACACACACCCCACCCGTTCTAGGTGGCAGGAAGCTTGGAGAATGACAGAGGAGGCTGCAGCCCCCGCTTAGCCTCGGGTCCCACAGGTCTGTCCTCTCTCTACGCAGCCCCCAAGGTCAGCACCGCGGCCGGGAGTAGCTCCCAGCACCGTCAGCATCGCTCCTTGGGAGGTTTCTTGGCCCCCGGCAGGAGCCTGGCAGCGGCTGAGGCGCGCTTCTGGTGTCTCCACTTGGCCCTTCGGTTCTTGAACCAGACCTGAAGAGGAGGAGGAGGAAGAATTGGAGAAGCAAAAGGATGAGGAAGAAGGAAGGAGGAGGAAGAGGAGGAGGAGGAAGAAGAGGGAGGAGGAGGAAGGGAAAGAGACTTCTCCGACCTCCGGGATCTCTGCCTGCTCCGACGCCCCCTTCCTGAAGGGCCTGCAGGAGGCCTGGCAGGGGCTTCTAAAGCAGACCTTCTTTCCCTCTTCTGCGGCAGACAGATGGGCACCCCTGCGAATGGGGGGACCCCCTTCCCACCCTGCCCAGCCTCCGCCCAGCGGCGACCACGACGAGCCTTCTGCGGAAGCTCTGAGCATTTATTTCCGAACCTCCCAAATCTGCCACCTGCATAAATGCCCGCTTTACGATCAGGAAAAGGCGCAGGGTTCACATACAGGCCAAGAACACTACCTCCCCTCCCCTCGGGTTCCAGGGTCACTTTTCCCACACACACCTCCCGCTCGCTCCCGCCCCGGCACTGAGCCTGCTCGCCTTGCCTCGCCCAGGTCCCCCTCCTCCGAGGCCCGGGT
>NW_022900946.1:24455109-24471635 GCF_012274545.1 Fukomys damarensis | reverse complement strand
GCACGGCCACCCCAGAGCGCCGGGCGGCCCTCGCCCCTGCCCCTGCTGTGCTCCTCCAAGACTGACGCCTTGGTCGTTTTGAGCCCCTTTCACTGCGAACGAACACTTCTGGGGAAACACGCGAGCCGCGCGAGATCCTGACCTCCGAATTCCTGGCCTCAAGCCTCGGATGGGGCCCCGTTCCCTGGGCAAACCCGCGATCCCACCGCACTCGGCCCCTGACTTCTCTCCCTCGTTGGAGTCTAATTCTCAGTCCCACCCATTCCATTCGGAAGCGGGGAAGCTGCTGCTGTTCCTTATCCCCGATTCCCTGCCTTCTCTTGGGCAGGGAAAGCTTCCCGACCCCATCCCAGGTCTGGCCTCCTGCTCTCCCCCTGAGAATCACAAGGGTTGGGCCGAGGATGTAGCTCAGTGGCGTCGCGCCTGCCTGGCAAGCGCAACGTCCTGAGTTCGATTCCCAGTCCCGAAGAGAAGAAAAAAAACAAAACAAAACAGAATCACAAGGGAGTCTCTTATACACCCGCGTTAGAGCACCAGGGTGTGAAAAGCCATGTCAGTGCTCGCGAAGGCTATGGGAGCAGCTCCTATGTCCTCCGCGCGGCCCTGGCTGTCCCTTCACACCCTTCCCACGCTCACCCCCGATGACCTCCTCCAGCTTGGGAATCCACTGCAGCCTTCTCCAGGTTAGTGTCTCTAGACGCCTGCTCCACGTCCCCTTCCCTGTGCACAGCAAGCACTCCCTCGTCACCGTGCCAGGAATGACTTCTAGTTCTTCTCAGAAATCTGTTCTTTGCTTTGTAGTCTGTCTTCATAAATGGGCCACCTACCCACCCGTCTACTTCCAAAAATGCATTCTTTCCACCTGTGTCCCTCTGCATGTCCTCTGTGATATGTGGATTCAACTGCTCTCCGGGGTGCACACCTGCAGGCCCAGCTACTGGGACTACAACAGAGAAACGGAAAACTGCTCCTATGAAATGCTGTATACAAATCATTAGGGCAGCTCGATTTATCATGACGAGCTTGAAAATCGCCCCAGTGCCCATTGCCTGCAGAATGGACAAACATACCTTGTCATCTACTCTACAATAAATAGGGAGAAAATGTAGAAGAGCATACACTAACGTGAATATGGAACAACATAGGTGAATCTCAAAGACACCATGCTGTGTGAAAGACCTGTCACAGGCCTGGCATGACGGCACACACCTGTAATTCCAGCAATTGGGAGGTGAGGCGGGAGGATTGTCATGAGTTTGAGTCTAGCCTGAGATACCTACTGAGTTCTCAAGACCAGTGTGGTAGCGCACGCCTGTGATCCCAGCACTCCATTCAGGAGGCTGAGGCAGGAGGATCACTGCAAGTTTGAGGCCAGCCTGGGCTACATAGTGAGTTCAAGACCAACTTGAACTACAGAGTGAGACTCTGTCTCAAAAAAAAAAAAATCACTCACAAAAGGTTATACATGCTACGTGACTGTATTTATATGACACTTTTACAAAGGCAGTGGTAATCACCAATAATAAATCAGTGATTGGGGTGAGGGAAGAACATCAGTCACTTTTTTGGGGGGTGAGGAAACTGTTCTCTGTCATGATGGTGGGATTTATAAATTTATACATTATTAAAACACATGGAATCATACACCAAAAAAATTCAAATTTACTGTGTTAATTTACAATTAAAATGAGGAAATTGGGCTGGGGATGTAGCTCAGCAGTAGAAACCACATTTTAGCATGTGCAAGTCTGTAGGTTCAATCCCCAGTACTAAATAAATGAATAAAATCAGAAAATTCAATTACAAATATCCAGGACTAGCCAAGGAGCTGCCCATCTAAGAGACGGTAGAAAGTGCTGCCTGGTGTAGTGACACACACCTGTAGTTCCAGCATTCTGGAAGACTGCAGCAGGACAATAGCAAGTTCAAGGCCAGCCTGGACAACTTAGTGAGACCCTGTCTCAGACTACAAATGTAAAAAAGGGTTGACAAGCCATTTGTGGGTAGAGCCGAGGGCAGGGAAGAGGTCTACAGCAGTCTGTAGTAGCTGGGGTTATGTTACGGGCAGGCCCCACCATGCCCAGCTTCTATGTTCTACTCTGTAGTCCAGTCTGGCCTTGAACTCGAGGTGATCTTCCTGTCTCAGCCTCCTGAGTGCTGTGAGTACAGGTGTGTGTCACCATTACTGGTCTTCCTCCCTCCCTCCCTCCCTCCCTTCCTTCCTCCTTGGGATGCGGGTATTGGTTTCTCTCATGTTAGGCAAGCACTTTACCATTAAGCTACGCCTCCAGCTTTTTATTATTATTATTATTATTATTATTTTGAAATAGAGTCTTCCTAAACTGCCCAGTGTCTTAATTACTTTTCTCATTTCTGAGACAAAATACCCAACACCCAAAGTTAAAGAGAACAAATTTATTTCAGCTCAGTTTGTAGAGGTTTCAGTCCACAATCGACTGACTCCAAGGCAGCATGGCCTGGCACAGGCGCATCACAGAAGAGAAACAGTTCTTGGCAGGCAGAAGGCAGCAAAGCAGCAAGCGAATCACAGCAGTCTTCTTTCTGTCCCTTACATTCTATCCAGGCTACACACCCTTAGGGCAGGTAGCACTCATACCCAAGGTGGGCCTTCCCACTATCCACATCCAGAACTACGCCAAATCAATCAGTGGACTGATTTAGTAACCATACACCCTTGATCCCAGCACCACACATTTTGATTTTTTATTTTTTTTTTTAGTACCGGGGATCCAACTCTGGACCTTGCACTTGTGAGGCAGGTGGCAAAACCACTGAGCTAAATCCCCGGCCCCTCCAACATCATACATTTAATCCCAGCATCACATACCCTAGTCCAGTCACCTTAGAAAAGCTTCACCTATGATCCTATGTGGCTTGGGGGGGGCGCCTTTTTTTTTTTTTTTTTTTTTTGGTACTGGGGATCAAACTTGAACTCGGGACCTTACGCTTGTGAAGCAGGTGGTGGAAACACTGAGCTAAGTCCTCAGGACATCTTGATAGAAGCCATAACACCCAAGCTGGGCTTGAAAGTTCTGACACTCTCAGCTCAGTCTCCTGAGTAGCTGGATTACAGGTGTGTGCCATCTGCCCAGCAAAGTGGCTACATTTTTTTCTTGAAGGCTCTATGAAATATCCTAGTCTTTTGCCTTTTCTAATGTCTAGAGGCCTAGGCAATTTAGCAAGACCTTGTCTCAAAAAACAGAAAGGGCTGGGAAGACAGCTCAGTGAGAAGGTTCTGCGCTCAATCCCCAGTATTGCAAAAAGAAAAAAAAGAAAATGGAAAAAAAAAAAGAGAGAAGGAAGGAGGGAAAAGAAAAGAGAAATAAGACTAGAATTGTCTTAATACATTGAAGTAAATCTGAAGAAGGCAGGAGAGGAATCAAGTGATAAATACAATTAATGGGAAAAAGAAAAACTAGAAAAATGGTAGACCTTAATTCAGCTACATCCATACTAAAGGTAAGTGTATTGATCTGGGTGTGTTGGTTCATGCCTATAATCCCAGCTACAAAGGAAAATCTCACATTTGAGATCAGCCTGGGCAA
The DNA here is from genome assembly GCF_012274545.1 of Fukomys damarensis. Classification (NCBI taxonomy): domain Eukaryota; kingdom Metazoa; phylum Chordata; class Mammalia; order Rodentia; family Bathyergidae; genus Fukomys; species Fukomys damarensis. Next base: position 24,468,069 of record NW_022900946.1, on the reverse strand, counting down.
TTTAGTGAGACCTTATCATAAAATAAAAGGCTGGGGATATATCTTTCAGAGGTAGAGCACTTGGTTAACATACAGAAAGACCTGGGTTCAAATCCCCAGTCCTGGAAAAAAATGAAATGGATTAAACATGTTGCCATGGTTAGAATATGTTTCTGTTTTGTTTTGTTTTGTTTGGTACTGGGGATCAAACTCAGGACCTTGCACTTGCAAGGCAGGTGCAGTGCCACTGAGCTTAAGCCTGGCCCTAGAATACGTTCTGAATCATCTAAAAAATTCACTTATTTCAATACAGTGATGAAAAGCTATGCTCAGCCAGGCATGGGGCTGCAAAAAAACCAAAACCAAAACCAAAACCAACCAACCAAACAAACAAACAAAAGGCTATGCTCGAAGGCTTACACCTCGACATCCCAACCACAAATATCAGGTTCCCACTTCTTCAGCATCAGGGACCTGACTTTTTCTCCTCCCCTCAACTGGGGATTAAGCCCAGGCCCTTGGGCATGACAGGCAAGAGTTCTGCCACTACTCACATCCCCAGCCATTTAAAAATTTTATTTTGAGGGCTGGGGATTTAGCTCAGTGGTTCCGCTGCCTGCCTTGCTTTTTTTGTTTTTGTTTTTTTGAGACAGGGTCTCACTATATAGTTGAGGCTGACCTGGAACTCACTATGTTAGCCTGGGCTGGTCTCGAACTCACAGTGATCCTCCTGCCTCAGCCTCCCGCGTGCTGGGATTACAGGCGTGCGCCACCACCTGGCTCCATTATGTTAGCGGGGGCTGGTCTCGAACTCACAGTGATCCTCCTGCCTCAGCCTCCCGCGTGCTGGGATTACAGGCGTGCGCCACCATGCCTGGCTCCACCGCCTGTCATGCAAGCACAAAGACCTGAGTTTGATCCCCAGTACAAAAAAAAAATTTTTTTATTTTGAGATAGTGTCTCATTAAATTGCCCAGGCTGGACTTGAACTTGTGATCATCTTACCCCAATCCCAGAGTGCTAGGATTATAGGTGTGCACCATTATGCCTGGCCCCTGACTTTTTTTTTTTACTTCTGCAGGACATTTAAAAAATTAATTAAGTTTACGGGTACATTTTAGGTATACATAATGATCACATACATTATCATAGGGAGATTGTACCTGTACACATGAAATATCTTTTCTTTTTTGGTACTGGGGATTGATCTCAGGACCCTGTGGCTGTGAGGCAGGCACAGTGCTACCGGGCTAAATCCCCAGCCCTACATGATATATCTTGATTCTTCTTTTTTTCATTTCCCTCTTCTCCCTTCAACCCCTCCTCCTCACTTTATTTACAAAATATTTTCTTCCTATTTCACGATATCTGTTATACGTTTTGGTCCTTATTTATGCGCTTGGTTTCCCAGAGAAACAATGTGATGTTTACACGTGTGTCTGATTTACTTCACTTGAGAGTATCTGGCCCCTGATGTTTTAAAAAGTAATTTTTATGCTTGTGTATCTTCATGTTTATATCTTAATTGACAGATAATCTCAGTATATACTTGTGGGACACAGCGTGGCCTTTCAGTATAGAAGGTGAAACGATCAGATCAGGGTAACTGGTGTATCAGAGCCCTGACTTTGGTGCAGAGGCCGCGCAGGCTGAGGTCCTGCCTGCCGGAGCCTGTCCATGCTTCGCTAAGCACAGCGCCTCCTGTTCTCCACGTCCGCTCTTCACCTGCAGGGTCTCTGAAGACGGGCCAGGTGGACTCTGACATCCACACTCCGCTTTATGCTGTTGGTTATTAGATCAGAACCCGCGCTGTCCCCTCCTGGAGGAACTAACGGTCCTTAGCCCAGCCACTCGATCCCACAGCTCTCGTACTTCCTGCGTCCTCCCGCTTCTCCAGGGCACCAGCGGCGGACCGCTCTCCTACCCACCTCCCACGTCAGTTCTCCCAGGTGACTCTTCACTGCCACCCAGGCGAGGTCATGCTAGTCCTCCCCCGACAGAAGTGACGGCTCCCTCATTGCCACGCAGTTGGCTTGTGATGCTGATACCACCTTAGAGCCAGCTTCCCAAGAGGACGCATGGCGCCTAGTACCATCTACCAGGCTCAAGGCTCGAAGAGGCATAGCTGGGTATGGGAGTTCTTGTTCGAATGACTTATTTAGCAGGACGCGCTCTTAGGAGAAGAGTGAAGAAACTGGTGTCAGTTCCCTGGATCTGCCTTAGCCAAGTACCAAGTACCCAAATCGGGTGTCAGCAGGGCTGTGTCTTCTCTGAAGTCACTAAGGAGAATTTGTCCCCCTCCTTCCTCCCTTCTTTCAGCAATATTGGGGATTGAACCCAGTGCCTCCACACTGAGCTACCTCCCCAGTCTCTTTTCATTTTATTTTTTTATTTTGAGACCGTCTTGCTACATCGCTAAATTGCCCAGGCTGAGCTTGAACTTGCAATCTTCTTGCCTCTGCCTCCCAGAGTTCTGGGCATCACCACACCTGGCTCTATGCCTTTCTCTTAGATGTTGGTTTTCCCAGACATTCTTGGTGTTCTTGGCTTGTGGATGAATCACTCTAATCTCAACCTTGCATTCTGTGGTAGTCTCCAGAGCATCTGTGTCCTGAAACAGCATTCCCTGCTCTGTCTCTCTTTACAAGGACCCATCCTATTTCAGTAGGGCCTTATCTTCATTTATATCTTAAATACAGCTGCGAATACCTTATTTCCAGATAAATTTACATTCACTGGCTCCAGAGGGTCCAGGTTTGCCTCATTCTCCCAGGTTTAGCACTGAAATCTTGCCTCTTGGGAAAGTCCTTTATCCCAGGAAACCTGAGACAACCGGTCACTCTGGAAGCAGAATGGCCAGGTAGGGAGATGGAGAAGCCGAGCAGGAAGCAGAGGCCAGTAGAAGCCTGTTTCCAAGTAACTCCACCCAGAAGCCCTGGGGCAAATATAGAGAGCCTCATAGGTGTGAATCACCCAGAGGTAAAAGCCTCACACTAGAGCAGTCAGAGATGTCACCCGATGACATGACGTTGGAGGGCCACTGTGTGGGGGGCTCCCTTTACTCGGTGCAATACTTAAGGTAGGAGCAGCTGCGCGCTGCCAGCAGCCACCTCTCAGTGGCTGGGGGTAAGGGCCTGTGAAGGGAGATTAGAACGCTTATGTGCCCCATCCACTTGTCCACCTTGGTAAATGGCCCGTCTTTCCTCTACCCAGCTTGGCAAACGAACACCTAGACGCCTGTTCACCTGGGGACAGCTCTGTACCGCGTCCATGGCCCACTCCCCTGCCACCAGAGAGGCCCGAGACACGCCTATCTCCAGGCCAAGCGTGACCCCTGTCCTTCCTACCTTTCCTCCCACTGGCCTTCCCTCCGTCTCCACTCGGCATGGCCCCTGGCCAGTCCTGCTTTGTCAGTGCCCTTGGAAGGTGTCTCCACTTTCTGGGCTCCCGGACGGCTTTCTCTCCCACCTGCAGCCACTTTTCTCTCTGGCCCTTTTCCCCAAGGTGAGCCTCCCCAGGGGGTGCGATGATCCCCTACAAACACAAACTCAGTCCCTATGATTCTTGGCTTCAGGCACCCGAGGTCAGTAGTCCCCGGGACTCTGCCACCTTCCTTCCCCCAGCCCCATGCCCCACTCTCCTACTTTCAGCTACCGAAGCCAGGGATCAGCTGCTCCAATGTTCTGCGCTTGCCTCTGCCTGGCTCTTTGAAACAAAATCCAGGGACTCTGGTGAGTTTTTGCAGAGGAAGCTTGTAGGTGAGCCCTCTTGCTGTCCGCCCGCTCCCCTGCATTGTCTTTGAGAACAATCCCAGGGATTCCTGGCTGCCACCACTTCTTTTCCCAGACACAAGAGTAGCCAGGCCTGTTTCCTGGACTTGTCAAAGTGGTCAGTGCCAAAAATAAGGGGGCAGATAAGGGAAACCCCTCCTGTAAGAGGGTGGGAGTCTCTAGGGAGGATCAGGGGTCACAGAGGAATAGGTCTTAGGGTGGACATTAATGTGACTCTTAGCTTTGGACAGCCGAGGGCCTAGAGGGGAAGGTAAGGAGTGTGGCGCTAAAGTGGGAAGTTGAGGCTGGAGGAGGGTGGTGGGGCGGGCTGTCTGCACTGGAGGGAAGCGGGGTCCAGCTTGCCCTCAGCTGGAGCGGGCCCCTCCTTTTCCTGGTCTCCCCGCTCCGCGCTACTTTCCCTGTCCCCGCACCGACCACGCAGGCGAGGCCATCAGGGTTCCCCTGATTGCTTTCTTTCATGCCCATGCCTCTTTCTGCAGCAAACGCCCACTAATGCCTCCTTTATCACGGAATTAGGGGATTTAGGACCGATTGCACAAAAGGGCCCTCGATAGCGGCCATAATCAAACGCCAATCGGCCCGATCTCGGCCGGGCCGTGGAAGAAAACGAGCGCCGAGGATTAGCGCGGGTCCCGGCCGACCGGTAGAGATAGCATCGGCGCGGGCGCGACGCTGAAGCCGCCGGGAGGGCCGGCCACAGCCTCGGAGAAAGGCAGGCTTAGCTCCTCGCGCCGGGGATTCTGAAACCATTAGGGGGGATTAACACCCGGGTTAATCTGCTTTGGCTGCTCGATTGTCTGCAGCGAACGGGAGAGGCAGAAAACGCCTGGATTGGTTGGCCCTTAAGTCTCAGCTCCCCCAGTTTGTACTCAGCCAGGGCGGGCCCTGGGCAGACAAGCAGGGATTCGCACCTTTATAGGTCTAAGCGAGTCGGCCCCTTATGGGGAACTGCACAGCAGGCGGGAGTGGAGCCTGGTCTTTGGCCCATTGCCCCCGCCAGCCTTCCTGGGCGGTCCCGCGCCAAAGGAAGGCCATTCCAGCCCCTCTACTGACCCATCCACTTCTGGTCTCTGACTGTGCCTAGTGGCTCTGGTTCCTCAGGAAGGTACATACCTTTTCCGGTGTGCACGCCCGGAAGCAGACTGTAGCCTGGCTGAGTACGGCAGCAAGGAGCTGCCTGACACCTGTTGCCTGGCCGTCTTTCCCTTGCGATCGCTTTCCAGGCTATGAACCCAAGGGGTATTTGTTGACAAGGCTCACTTGATGCCACCTGCGACCTCACCATCTCGTATCTTCAGCCTCCTCTCTCTAGGTGGGACAAAGTGGGGCTGTGCAGGCCGGGGACTCCATAGGTCTCAGGACCTTTGTCTCTGCCTTGAATTTCTCAGGTGAGTAATGAGATTGTCTGAGAGAAGGACAGAGCCAGAATGAGCCAGTGACCCCTGGCGTGACCTACACTCACTGCTGTCTTCTACAGGGACGAAATCCCACCCCTCTCCCTCCTGCTACCACTGAAGCCGCAGGGTAGGAGACTCAGATCCCCGTGTATCTACATCCGGCCTGTTCCATGGGGATGCGGCAAGGACACTGTTTTACATGAGCCCATAGGTGGCGGCAGAAGGCTGGTCCAGAGCGGGCCGGGTAGGCCGGATGTGGAGGGGTAACCCTGGAGACGCTGTGGAGCCTCTTGGTTCCCATCCCCTAGCCCCGATCTCCGGTGTCAGATCAGGGACACTGAAGCAAAAAGACATGCGGAGGGGCACAGAGTAAATTCCTTCTTCCTTCACTTATCAGTAACCAGGAACTCTAGCTCAGGATGGGTGGAAGGAGCCCAGGGAGGCAGCTCGTCTCGGACATCTGGGAGCCTGGATCTGAGGACACGGCGGAGGGGGGCAGTGGGGAAAGCGGCACAGGTCCGGGTCCCCCTCCCCCGCCTCCCAGCATATGCACACGGGTCGGGCACGGCCGGAAAGGCAGCGAGAACACGGAACCGTCTCCAGGCCGAGGATGGCGGGCCGAGCAGCTGAGGTGCGTCCCCTCAAGCTGGCGTCGCAGGAAGGCCCCAGGCAGCCTTCCGTGTTAGGAGCCGAGGCGCCCTCCGAGACTCAGGATGGATAACGCTGGCTGAACCGGCCGTGCTGGAGCCTGCGGGCGAAGGGAGAGACTTGCAATGATACTCAAAGGAAAGAGTGATGACAGTGACCGTGAGCAAACCCCACTCATTCTGGACCAGGAAGGGAAGCCTGGCCGCTGCAGCGTGGCTCCACGCCCCTAGTTTACCAAGAGCGCGTGCGCGCAAAATTATAAACTTTTGCCCTTGTGAAGGCCTTGTTATGAAGATGAAACACAGGTAACCAGGTCAAGGTAAAGAATTGCAAAGCACATATCTGACAAAAAGAAACTATTTAGACTACGTAAAGAGCTCTCAAAACTCAACAGCAAAAGACAATGCCGCTCTCCGGGATGGTGGCTGCGCTCGCTGCCTCGTCAGTCCCCGAAGCCGGAAGTCACTTCTCCTTCAGAAAGGGACGCGAGGCAGCCTTACGGTGCTGCCCTCGCCTCGTCTGCGAGCCTCGGCGGCCAGGGCTGAGGAAGTCCCCGGTGAGCACGGGCGACCTCCTTCAGGCCCTGGCGGGCGCAGTTCCTCCCGGGCGCGCTGCTTCGCCCCGCAGACCAAGCTGCCGGATCACGATCGCGGGAGTGTGTATTAGCTTACCGCGTTACGGCTCCGGAGGACTCTGCCGTGCACCGAGAGGAAGAGCAGCCCGCCAGGGGCGGCGGCGGCGTGGGGTGGGGTGGGGACTGGCAGGCGGCCAGCGTAGGGCCAGAGCCTGGGAGCCCCAGCCAAGTTACCTCGCGGAAACTGCCCAGGGCCCCGTACACAGTAGCCGGCAGCGTCTGCCTCCGAACCTGTGAGCCGCAGACATAGTCGGCGATAGAGCAGAGGGGGTGACGCGTTTCCTCTGAAGTCACCAGGGAGAAGGCCCTGTCGCCTAGTGGGGTCTCCCAAGACGGGCTCCTAGGTTAGGCACAGTCAGTGGGGGATGAAGTGGTGGTGGGTGGGCGACCGTGATATCGAGGGGGCTCGGGGCTTGACACAGCCTGAGTGGGCGGGAGGTTACTCTCAAGGGTTTTCCGGGTGGGCGAGAGAGCAGGGCAGCTCCAGGGCCAGTTTCTCCTTGTGTCTCAGGATTCTCCGTGGTTCACCATTGTCCTTTCAGGCTAGTTCTGTCCTGTGCTTGCATCTCCATCCCCTGTGCCAGATAGGCTCAATCCCTGGTGTTAGATCCTGAAAAGGCCAGGAGTTCCTCAGACCCTCCGATTTTGACCCCTTTACCTGAGACCCTTGTACAGAGAATCTTTGAAAACACACAGGAAATAAAAAGTCAGTGAAGAAAATACCACTTGAGTCCTTAACCAAGACTATTCACTGTCATGATCGCTGGAAGGGGTACAACTCATAACCAGAATTCTTTATTACCTACAGGAGATGAGCCGGGTGTGGTGGCACACACCTGTAATCCTGGCACTCGGGAGGCTGAGGCAGGAGGGTCGCTGTGAGTTCAAGACCAGCCTGAGCTACATAGTGAGTTCCAGGTCAGTCTCAACTACATAGTGAGACCCTGTCTCAAAAAACAAAAAAATAAAGGAGGTGTACCCGGTGCTTGGGGTTGTGGCTCAATGGTGAAGTGCTTATCTAGCATTCCTTAGGCCTGGGTTTGATCCCCAGTGGGGGATGCCCATTTTTCAGGACTGACTGGCTTTTTTTGTGTGCGTATTAAGTTTTGACTTCCATTCATCTATACAGGGACATGGAAAATCCCAGTGGGTTCCTGCAGCAGTAACCGAAACTTAAAGTTATTTAGGGTGTGGGAAGTGAAAGGTAGCTGCCTGAAGCCTCAGCATGGAGGGAGCACGACCCTTGTCCTTAGCCCCACATCAGTAAGGACAGACTAGAGGCTGGCCAAGTTCTGCCCCAGGTGTGGTTGGTCACCACCTCCCCTTTTTGTGCCTTGTCTCGGGCTAGGAACTGTCCATGAGATCAGTCTCATGGTTGTGGAAGCTGCCCGAGGCTGATGGAGGCTGTGTGACTTCCAGCTGGTGTCTGAGGCTCTGGCTGTGGGTTGGACTCAGTGACTTTAATTTTCCCACACACACCTCTGAAGTGCACACCCAGCCCCCACCTGGGGTTCTCTGCAACCCTGGCCCTGCCTGCTGGTTAGTGAGGGCAGGTGGAGCTCCAAGCTAAAAGTGAGCCTGCTCTGCCTCAGACTACCTGAAAATCTGCCCATTACTCTCTGCCCCTTTGGTCCTATGGCTGCAAGGGCAGGTAGTGGTTCCAGCCCTGCTCTGCCACCGGTCTCCTCTCTAGCCTTTGAGGTTGTGGTTAAATGCAAGTGACTCTCCAGATCTCTGCTGGCTTCTCCAGTTGCTCTCACTTCTCCGAAGCCTAGAGGTGTCTGCAGCTCTTTCCTGCACATAGAAACCCTTCTTAGTATCGGCTCTAGAATTGAGGGTTCATTCTTCAGGTGATGTGTGATGCAGCCTACAGACTGGGTTCCACCAGAGCAGCTGGCTCCTTGCTCATGACCCTAGGGACTCGGACCAGTCCACATTCGTGGCTTCAAGGCATATCCAGCTTTGGGGCCAGTGTCCCCTAGGTGCATTGTGGCATAATCAAGGGATCCTGGGGATTGCAGGGGGAGAGAATGAGCACCAGCTTTTAGGGATGGTCCCAGGAAGTATGGAGACCCAGACAGACCGTCTTGTACCATGCGTCTAGCTGTGTAGCCTCAGCCCCTTCCTGCAAGAGGCACAGGAACAGAACCTGTGCAGGTGTATGATCAGGGAGTGGCTAGCATCTCGGGGTCAGCATGTGGGCCATGGAGTCTCCTCTGGGCAGTGACTAGGCTTTGCCTGCCCCAGGAACTACCTGGAACCTGGGAAGCCAGCCAACAACCTGCTGCAACTCTAGGAGGAAATCTGTCCCAGGTGAGGACTTCCTATTAACTAGGTATGAGCCAAGCATGTTACAGGGATGATGTCATTTCAATCTTGTAACCCAACAAGGTGGGTTCTCTCGTGACCTCATTTCTCAGATTGAGGTTAAGATTAGGCGAGTTCTTCAAGGTCAAAAGCAAATGGTGGGACCTGGGTGCGCATCGGATTCTGTGCCATCCACCACCTATTTCCCAGATGCTGCAGTCTGGGAGCAGTCTCTAGGGCAGCCCAGTGCCAGACCAGCACTGCCTCCACCCCTACAGTCAAGCTGCTGAGGCCCGGAGTGGGTCCTTGGACTCGGGGAGCTCCTTGGTGTGGGGCTCCGGCCCTGGTGCCGGCATGCTCTGGTGTCCGTGTGGGAGGTGGGGATAGCAGGCTTTGCTCCTTGGGCCCATTCTGTTGCAGCAGATTGGGAAACCTGTGACCATTGGGAGCACACGGTCAGCCTCTCCAAGGCCTCATGTTCTTTCTATAGTTCAAGCCCTCACTTGGCCGTCAGCTCTGCCTTGGGACCCTCTGCACCCTGCCACAAACATGGCTTGGACTCTGGGGACTCCGAGCTACCTGTTAGGAGGTGATAGGAGCCAGGCTTTCTTCAAAGGCTCCAGGGGTGGGACCTATTCCTGATTCTTAGCCAAATGCCAGTGACTATTAAGGCACTTGGACAGGTACTTCTGCCCCTTGTACAGCTGGGAGCACTGGTTGATCCTGTCTTATCCTTGGGAGGCCTTTGCCAAGGCATGACTGGAAGCAGGGACCTCAATTCTAGAGCCACAGGGACCCTAGACTCAGCTCTGGTAAGGGGACTCTAGCTAGGGACCGACTCCCTTGAGGTTCATTTGGGGCTATGGGGTGAGGTGCCCAGAGGTCCCTGCCAGGTAGCTGGCTTCCCCCTTCCTGTTCCAGGGCAGCTGCCTACCACCCCGAAGAAAGGCCCCGCTTACAGCCTCAGGGGAGCACAGGGTACCTGCCTCTCCCTCAAGGTTCAGCGCCTCCAACAGGCCCTCGTGCTCCCCTACCAACTGCAGGTCATTTCATAAACTTACAGGATGTGAGGTGGGCTGTGCCACAGGCCGGGGACAGGGGAGCCTGAAACCCAAGTCGTGCCTGGCCTCTTCTCCCCATGGAGGTGGTAGATCTTGGAAGCACTGGCTCTGGCCTATCCCTCTGACCACTTGTGTCTGCCAAGCCATGTCAGGGCCTTGTGGACATACCCGTCAGGTGACCGTGGGACCTCACTCATTGGCCACAGGAAGGGTGGAAGCAGCCAGGATCTCGGCCAGAAGCTGGCCTCTAGGAGAGCTGACTGCGGCTGTGCCAGGCTGCTTAGGGTGCACACTGGGCTTGCCCACCATCCTGCCTACTGGTGTCGGTCCTTGGGGAAGCTCAGCTGTCACTTCCCCCACCCAGAACACTGACCATAGATGAATGAATGCAGAAGCAGGAGTCTGCAACAGGATCCGGTTTATTCTGCCTTGGCAGGGTGGTCCTGAGAGTGGCGGTGCCACCCTGACCCGGGCGGAGGGAGGGCCCGAGGGCCAGTTAAGGCCAATGGCGGGAGAAGCAGGGGGCACACAGCCCCTGGAATGCGGTTGAGTCCAGGCTGAGACCTAGAGGCAGCTGTGGTAGGCCAGGGAAGGGTGACCCTGCTACCCAGGGTGGAAGGCACTGGACTGGGACCGGGCCATGGCTACAGGGCTGTGGACCCAGGCCACACAGGCACCCTGGGAAGCAGGTGCAGGGATATATAACAACGTGAAACACAGGTACACTCCTCACGAGCAAGCACATGGATTAGTGGGCACAGATTCACAGGCCGGAGCAATACCCAACTGTGGTCAGGCTGGACAGACAGACACAATGGCAGTATCACAAACAGACCACACTCAGGGAGAGACAGCACTATGGGACACGATGGCTACCATGGCCACAGAACGAGGGACAGGAAGGGGCCTTTTGGCACGACTGCACTGGAATTATGTGAGGTGCGGTGGCGGGAGCTGGTTTAGAGCAGCCCCATGCCACCCTCTGGGCTTAGTCCGTCTTCCACACTTTGTTGAGCAGCTTCACCACCTCATCGTAGATGACAAACACGATGGCCACATCCAGACAGACCCGGCCCAGGCGGGGGACAGTGCCTTTGTAGAATCTGTGGAGTAAGGGAGGAGGTGAAGGAGGGAGAGGACAATCATCTCTGGAGAGGATCTCGCTCAGGTGCAGGAAGAGGCTAGCCCAGGGCAGGAGGGTACAAGACCAGGGAGGATACAGGATGGGTACGACAGCTCCACCCTTTCTGTACTCACGCCCGGAGCCCCTCATTCCTCAGGATCTGCAAGCCACAGTCCCATGTGTTCCGGTATTTGTGTGCCTCTAGGCCCTGCAGGACACCAGTGGGCCAGAGTGCTCAGCAGCCAGGCCCTGTCCTGAGCACGCCTCCCCACCTCCTCGGCTTCTCCTGCCCCAACCTGCATCCGGGTCTTGATCACGTCCAGAGGTGTGTTCCCAAAGACACTGGCTGCACCCGCAGTAGCTCCAAAGACCCCGGTGATCAGCGGATTCATGGGCTTGTTGGGGTTGTCCCCTGGACATGGGGTAAGGGTCGCAGTCAGAGGGTGTTGGGAGGTAAAAGGGGGCTAGGCTTTGAAGGCTGGGGAGGAGCCTGGAGAATGGCCTATGAAGAGCCCCCAGAGGTAGCCCAAAAGAAGTGAAGGGCCAGGGATGTAGCTCAGCAGCACGGCGCCTGGCAAGCATGAGGCCCCGAGTTTGATCCCTGGTACCCCCCCAAAAAAAAAACCAGTTTCTAAAAGGAGTGCGATTCAGAGCACGTGTAGGTGGGGTCCCAGGGCACAGACATACCTCGGTACCAGTTGCGCAGGGAGGTCATGACGAAGAAGCGGATGGCTTGGTTTGAACCCTGCTTTAGCACGGTGGCCGTGAGGCCCTGGTATGTCCCCTTTAGCCCTGAGAGCAGGCGGGCAGAGAGTCACCTTGGTGCCTTCCAGACCCCAGCTGGGGATCGGGGACGGGTGTCACATGCAGTGCAAGTGGAAGGGCAGCCCCTCTGGGCCTGTCTGAGGCCTCCGACCCTCGTGAACAGCTCACCTTGCTCCCGTACAATCTCCCTAACCCCGTGGAAGAATCCTCTGTACTTGGGGTTGGGGGAGGTCTGGTCGTGGATGAACTTCACCTGAGAGAGGGAAGCACAGGAGCTGGATCCTCGCCACCACCTGAAGGACGCACCCGCCCAAGTCCACCCAGATCAAGACAGGACTCCCCACTTGCAGGCAGTGCCACCCCAGGCTGTCGTGGGCCACTACCACAAAGGCCCAGGGACACAGGAGGGTCGTTCTAGTGAAGGGTCTCTGCAGTTATATTTTCTATATACACAGAGTCTTTAAGGTATAGAAAAAAAAATTTTTTTTTGGTACCAGGGGTTGAAGTCTGGACCTTGCACTTGCAAGGCAGGCATGGTGCCACTGAGCTAAATCCGCAAGCCTCTCGTCTCCTTTTTGAGACAAGGCCTTTCTTTGTAGTCCAGACTGGCCTTGAACTTGCTGCAATCCTTCCGCCTCCACCTCCTGAGAGCTGGGATGACAGTTTCCACTTTGCCTGGCCTTAATATGCAACGTCCACAGGACAAACCTCCTGTCCTGCCTCCTGCGCCCAGCTCACCAGCAGTCCTGCGACCACACCTTCACCCTCCTCGAGAGATCCTCTCCACTTATATAATGTCCTGTAGGACACACTCCCCTCCCAACCCAGCCCCCTTTCCCGCCCTGACTGTTTCCATGGGCCCCAGCGACTACCACTTCAGGCATCTTGCACCCCCTGGGGCAAGTCTGGTTTCTGTGCCAGGTCCCTGCCTACCTTGATGGTCTCCATGGGGCACACGACCACCACAGCCTCAGCAACACCTGCGCCCAGGCCGCACAGCAGCCCTCGAGTGCTATCCAGCCGTCCCTGGGCATCTCGCATGTGGTTGCTGAGAAACTCAAACATTCCAAACCTGGGGGCGACAGATGCGTGACAAAGGCTACCGCCACAGACACCCGGACCTTCCATGGCCCAGGGCCCGGCGAAGCCTCACCTGACAGCCGCCTTGGGGATGGAGCCATAGAGCAGGGAGCTGAGGCCACGGTACAGGCCCAGGACGCCATGGCTGCGGACCGTTTGCCGCACGCAGTCCCCT
>NW_022900946.1:24411847-24453997 GCF_012274545.1 Fukomys damarensis | reverse complement strand
CGGAGCGCAACCAATGGCCGACGCCGGGCCCCCCTGCGGGCCGACGGAGGAGTCTTCTGAGGTGGCGCTTCGCCACCCGGGCAGTGTGGGTCAAGGTGCGGTTCCCATAGCGCCCGCGGCGAACCCCGGAGTCGGCCCGAAGCACAGAATCCCGGGGATCCTTAGCAGGCCCTCCCCAAGACACTTGCACAGTCCCCTCCCTGTGGTTCGAGCGTGGCCTGGGACACCCCACGGGCTGTGATTACTACCCTGCTCCACTCCCGGATTTAGAGCTCCGTGCAGCAAGTGTGTTCAGGAAAAGACCTAAATCCAACCCGGCTGCATTGTCCCATGCTGTTTTTCTGGGCACACCCAGGTCCCCTGGACCCAAGAGGTCCCAGGCTCCCTTTAGTAGGTTGCAGGGCCTAGGGAAGCCGCTCCCGTCCGTCCCTCCCACCCAAACGAGCATCAAGCAGAGAAACTTCGCCTTGAGAAACCGATTTTAATATTCATGGTCGGCGGGAGGCTGAGTCCTGTTAATGAAATGTTCCTATTGTGTCCGCAAAGCGGTCTGGAGGGGGAGCTCTAGCCAAGCTGGAGTGAAGAGCGCCCCTCCTAAACTCCAGGGAATCCTTGCAGACGAGGGTCCCTAGCCACGCCTGGCTCCAGCCAGAGGCCCAACCGGCAGGCGACCACCTTCCTGCCGGCAACTGGTGGTGGTCTTCGTGGGCAGTCACTGTCTACCTTGGCCTCCCCAGGCCCTGCGAGGGCTCAGAAGTGGTGTCAATAGGCCTCAGCAAAAATAAATAATATCCAGGCATCCTTCTCCCAAGTGGGAGTCCTCTGTGCTTTCGGAGTGCCATGTTTCTTGGAAAGGCTAATGCCTTCTGGCTCCCGCTCCCGCTGCACACTGAAGCCATGCACGGAGGCCGACGTGGCTGAGCATCCAGGGGAAGCCCGCAGGGGCTGCGCCGCCGCAGGACCCGCCGTCAGTATCAGCTGCTGGCCTATAGAGGGAGAAGCCCACGGTGAGCAGAGCTCCTCTCTCGGCTGCTCCTGAGCTAGGGGCCAAAGAAGCAGGGTTGCTAGGACCAGCCTGAGGCACAGGGCAGTGGATATGTGGGAGAAAAGTGGGACACTTACTGAGCACAATCAGCTGAGTCTCATTCGTGCCCAACAAGATCTAAAAAAATCAGATGGACAGTAATGGCACACGGGTAGCCCAACCCTGGGGAGGACGCACTGGAGCCCAGCTGTTGTGCTGCATGCTGCGTTAGCCCTGCAGTGTGCACTTAGACACAACAGGCTCTCCAGTCTGCTTCGCACCAGGCCATCCCGGGCAGGTTCTTACGTGCAAAGACCTTCCGGCAAAAGCAAGCAACAGCCGTGATGCCCAGGACCAGTCAGGGCAAGACGCAGAAGCAGGGCAGCCCCGGGGAGCACCCCTGTCAGGATGTGGAGGATGCGGGGCATGCCAGTGCTCCTGACACACGGACTTCCATGCTGGGAGCCCCTGGGCTGCTTCTTCCTGCTCTACCCAGCCATTTCCGTCTTTTTTTTTTTCCCCTCGTACCAGGGACCAAACTCAGGACCTTATGCTCTCGAGGCAGGAGGCAGAACCACTGAGCTAAATCCCTGGCCTCCATTTCCATCTTTATCCCCATCATTTTTTTTAAAGACCGGTCTGGCTTTATAGTTCAGGCTGACCTTGAACTATCTAGCTCTCCTTGAACTCGAAGCAATCCTCCTGCCTCAGTCTCCCGAGTACTGGAATGACAGGCATGTGCCACCACAGCCAGCCTATCTCCACCTGAAGCCCAGCCAGGGTAGTGTGAATGCCGGTAGCCTTTCCCACCCCAGGGTGCCGCCTACCAGACATGAGCGGGGTGGGCGCCCCAACATGCTGCTCTTGCTTGCACAGGCTCTCTACGGCATCCAGTTCGTCAACCTGTGAGAAGCGGGAGCAGGTGAGCATCTACCTGACAGAAAACAGCCTACGCTCTCGGTGGACATGGAGCAGGAGGCCCCTCGGACAGTTCGGAGTTGAGCATGTGGACGGGAGCGGTGTCAGTGGCCTGTGCTACACCCCATTCCACTCCAGTGCAGGGAGGCCACAGTGAGGTGAAGGCTGGGGATCTGGGGAGCCGGCAGATCCCTAGTGAAGCCCCAGCTGCAGTTCTAGCTCAGAGGCTTCTTGGGCCTCCAGCCTCCAGCCTCCGTCTTCCTCTGAACACAGGGACACACCACAGAGCCCTCCCCGTGGTGACAGGCATCTTATCTGGCTCTGGCAAAAACAGTTTTGGGGGCAGAGAGTGGGTAGCCGGTGACTGAGAGCCCCGGAGCTAGCAAGTGACTGAGAATCGTTGGCCAACCCTGGGTTAGCTGTGCAGCTGCAGTGCCGTCCAAGTTTAACAACGGCCACAAACACCATCAACCACAACACACGGTGTACACGAGCCCCCAAATCCACAGGAGATGTTTCCTGCTTTGAGGTCTGGGTGGGCCTGCATTCCTCACGTGTTAACCCATGGGCCTCTACTGTCTCAGAGAGTTTCAAGCTACACTTGTCCTTGGCAGGGCCTCCAAAAAGTCAGCCACTTGCAGGTCATTACACTGCAAGGAAAGGAGAAGGCAGCTCACTTTGAGAATGTGCAGTTCCTGCAGCAACTCCACACAACACATGCCTTCTACAGGGAGCTACTACCCCACTGTGTTGGGGGAAGCAACAGCCTTCTAAATCCAACCAGTTTGTGTCTCCTGGGACTCAGGCCATGAGGCAAGACTGCTTTCCCTCAGCCGGGAAGGTCCCCAGGGAGTGTCCAGACATGCTGGGTGAAGGGACTGGTTCACTATGGCGCAGCAGGGTGACGGCCCCGACTGCTCTCTCAGGCGGCTCTCCTCAAGGGCTGGGCAGACAGCAGGCAGCCCTGAGGCACCATGTTACTGTTTCTGTCCTAGCTCACACCGACCCAGGCACTCTTTCCTCACACCGTGGCAAGAAGCCTCAGCAGGAGGCTTGTAGAAGGCTGCTTTGTAGGAGGCTCGGTGTGTGGGGGGAAGGGCAAGAAGGTGCTGTCAACAGATAGCTTTTCAGTAGTGCTACAAACAACTGGGCCAGGTGACACAGATCTCTGGACAGTGGCTGAAGCCGGATCCCAGAAGGGCCTCCTAGAACTTTTAAAAAATTAAATTTATTGGTACATTTTAGGTATACCATCTAGTGACATTCATCATCGGGAATTGATACCTTTACATAATATACCTTGGCTCTTGTTTTTCGTAGGACTTTGCTACCCAGACACGGTCACGGTCACCTCAGTGAGGAAGGTAAAGTCGTCCTCTCTATAGCTGTTGCAAAGACGAAGCAATGTGGTAATACTTCTACCAAGTGCTGGGCAGAAGGAGGTCACCACCAAAATGGTTGCTAACCGCTACACTGAGAGTCTCTTGGGCGCTCTGAGGGCAGACAGCCTGGTCCGCATGGAGTCCAATGGGCTGTGTGCCGGAGGCTCCAAGGAGCGCTGGCACCACCAAGCAGGCCCGCTCTGCTCCCAAGCAGTGTGTGCTGCCGCAGCTACCCAGGCAAGGCAGAGGAGAGCTGCTGTGAGCAGCGAGTGCTCAGTGCTGCTCAGTGCCCTGCAGTGATTTTTCCAGTGGGTAATATTGTACAGATGTCGTACTTGATCATGGATGGGAAAGGCCGTTCCCGGAGGCAGGCCAGGACTTGTCGGGCAACCTGGGCTGTCATCGAGCAGGCCCAGAGCCAGGGTCACGGCCAGGGATGGGCTGTGCCGTGCAGGGTCCAGGACTCACCTGGATGGAGTAGGGCATGGCAAAGTCGGTGAGGCTGTGTCTCCGGGCCAGTTCGAGTACCACATGTGGGTGACGCAGGCCACAGCAGGTGAGGAGAGAGGCTGCGAAGCACTCTGGCTTGCCTTCCTCCAGGAACCACTGCAGCAACTTCTTGGCAAGCTCAGGATCACGTGATTCTGCAGCATGCTGCATGGCGTCCTGTGGCCGAGGCAAACACAAAGCATGGGCCACCCTGCTCAGCAGAGGCCTTGAGCCTGCAAGTGGTTGGGCAGGGTAGCAGTGCCAGGTTCCACGAAGGCTCCCTTTCTGTGCAGAGCAAGTGTGGACACGCCTGAAATGCCCTGAGCACCTGCTGTCCTCTAAGAAATGGGAGGGCCATCTCCAGGGCGTCTGTCGGGGACCGAGTGTGGTCCCCTCAGTCCCGGAGCTGCCCCAAAACGGCACAGACAGGTGTGACACTCCAGGAGACACGGCTCCACCTCAGGGACAGGGACCTGGGAGCAGAGCACAGGGAGTGTGCAGGGTTGCTCTGGGGAGCTTTGGGAGGGTACTCGCTCAGGCCCACTGACTGCCTCCCTCTGGAACCTGACCCAGTGTGGAGGGAACAGCGAGCTACAAGGGTGGGACTCCTGCTTAGGAGACAGCAATCTGCCTTTTCTTCAAGTCCCTCAAAACCTCTAATTGCTGTTTTCAAACTTGCAAATGCCTTAGTCTAAAACATCATTTACAAAAAGCTACCCACATTGTTAGGTAGGAAACTAGTGCGTAGTTCTCTTGCGGCTATTTCTAGCCCCATGAGCCAGCTTGCCTCAGCTTTGGCGTAACTCTTTGCAGCAGGTGTCACTGGCCCTTTTCAAAGACTAGGCGACTGAGACCCTGAGGTGAAGTCACTTGTCCGTGGTCATTCAACTAGTTCCTCACTGACTGTGTGCGATCTGGGCATAGCTTGTGGAGAGGACCGGGAGCACGGACCCACTGCCGCTCCGACATGAGCCGAGTTCCACTCGGAGATACTTTTCAGTAAGCCCTGCTGAGCCAGCCCGGGGTGGCCCTCACATCCTTCCTCCTGAACCAATTCCCAGTTGCTTGCTCAGTCCTGCCTCAGCCCACACAGGTGGTACAGTCTGCTGAGATCGAGTGAAAGCTCCAGGAAGCCCGCAGGGCTCCTCTGAGGACTTCTGATGCCATGCGGTCACGGGTGTTTGGCTTGGCCACCCTCGGCTGGTCTTTAACCTCTGCCTCTGTGCGCTGTCTCCCACGGGGCTTGGGCCTTTCCAGAGCCCTGGGCTCCAGACTGAGTCCCGCTGCCTCGAGCGGCTTTCTAGAGGACACAGAAGCTCTAGGAGCCCAGCGCGGCTGTTCCCCGGCACCCCTCTCTTGCAGCCTGGAACCCGCAGCCCTCCCCTTTCTCATCGTCAGCTGGCCGGCGCCACTCCCAGGGTCGCTCTGGATTCCTGTCTGTCTGTGTCTACCTCTCCTCCAGGACACTGCTGTGGCCGCACCCCTCCGTGCCTACACCTACTTCACTGCTCGTGGCTCTCGCTGTTTACCCACAGGTGCGACAGGGTCCTGGTCCTTCCTTGGCTCTTGCCTGGCCTGTCTCACCTACGTGGCTCCAGATGGTGGCCAACCTGACTGTACTTCAGGCTTCAAGCTGCCACTGTCCAGGCTGCTTCTATCTAACTCTGCTGGGAATACTTTTCCCTAACTGAGCGCAATGTGACATGAAAAGGATTCCCGGGAGGGTCTAACGCTGCTCCCGCGTGGCAGTGCCAACACCTGCAAGGGAATCACCTGAACGTCGGGGACTCCTGGGCACCATCGCTGCGCTCTACCGCCTGTGTGGAGCGCCATGTTCACGGCTGTGCCAAATACAAGCTCCCCGGGGGCCAGACTCGCTGCTCCAGGCTACCGGTGGTCTTGTTTCACAGGCTCTGAGGGGCTCCCCGGCTGCAGGAGGCCACCCCACCGCTAACTCATCAGAGTCTGCCGGTGAGGAAGCCGTGCACGCACGTCTCTGGCAGGGAGCCTGGGGACAGGACTGAGTGGCCGTGACTGGAGGGACAAGACGTGTCTGATCCTACCACTGCCTCCCAGCAGCCAGCTCCCGGTACCTTCCGTGTGATCTCAGGGTCTCACCAGCATTTCTTCTTGGGTCCTTCTGCAGGTGCTTTATCGGCTCTCGGGAAGGACCACAAGGACTGTGACTAAGGGCTAGAGTCATGGAACAACCCAAGACATCGGAGGTGACAACCTGGGGCGAAGCTTCATGTAGTTCTGACATCAAGGGTCACGGGATTTGGTGGGGTCTAAGCCACAGCTCGGGCGCTGTGACAGTGGGGCTCCTGTGCTAGGCCCGTGATGTCCAGACACCCTAGAGGACTAACATCGTCAGGTCCAGACCACTACCTGCTTTCCTAGTAGTTGCAGCCCCAGCACGTGGAGCCACATATGTGTCACCACAAGGGCCCAGTGCACAGCTCTTGGTCCCAGTGGCCGGTCAACTGAGCGGAAGTTGGCAATGCCTTCAGGGCCTTGACAGTTCCTCTGGGCAGCCCAACCTGACTAGCAGATTCCCGGATTTAAATCTCACGGTGATGCTGAACCCCTCTCACTGGCAGAAACAAATCACTGAAACATAGTTTTAAAAATTGTACAATCTTGACAGAAATTAGAGTGGTGACTAGAAGTGGATCTTACACTGGGTGTGGTGGTACACACATGTAATCCCAGCGCTCAGGAGGCTAAGCAGGGTACTGTGGGGAGTCCGAGACCAGGCTGGGCTACAGTAAAACTCATGTACCTGCTGGAGAAGAATCAACTCCAGGACTCTAAGAGCTGTTCAATCCAACTAAATCATTTCTAAGGGGCTTGAGACCTCTCCCAACTTTCAATTCATGTTCTAAAAACAATCCTCCCTTACCATCAATCTTCTAATCCCCCTTGAGGATCTCCCGGTAAAACTGAGTCAGGTCTTAGGGAGAGGAAAGGGCGTGAGATTCCTTACTGCACCTCCCTCAAGGCATCAGGAAGTACAGCAAAGTGGCTGGTCCAAAGTGAAACAGGCTGTGGCCACCAACCTTGTAGAGACGGTCCTTCTTGCAGAGTTCCACGCTCTCAGTCCACCGGTTGTCGGCCGTGTACAGATGGGCTGCAATGCGCCTGAACTCAATCAGCGGGTTCTTCTCCAGGTGCTAAGCCAGGCTGACGTTGTCAAAGTTGTCATAGGCATCGATAGATACCCTCAAGCCCTAGGAAGACAGCCCTTCTGTGAGGTGGGAGGCAGGGAGAAGGGCACCAGGAATACAAAGAGACCCCCGCCCACCTGCCTACTGGTGCCCACAGCCTGCTGTGGGAATGGCTGGCAGGTACGGAGGGGCCTGTCAGCATCTGGGCTGCCTTACCCACACCCACCTGATAGTCTTCCTCCTCGGTCAGCAGGTGGTTGACTGCCTCATTCACACTCTTGTTGTTACAGCTCTGGACGGACCGTAGGTAAGGCTTCACCAGGGGCAGCTGGCCTGCCTGACAAGTGGGGAAAATGGTCAAGGCCCTTGGTCTGGGTAGGGGGTACCCAGAACACACCAATGAGAGGTGTAGGTCGGCACAGGTTAGTCTAGGAGCCACAGGGTACCTTCCAGACAACGAAGACCAATAGGCCTACACACACCGATACAAAGGGGACAGTTTGGGACACTCATTCAATACTGCTTAATTTGTGGGTAGGGATGGGAATACAATCGCTTTTTGTTTTGGTTTTTTGAGACAGGGTCTCACTATGTAGTTGAGACTGACCCAGAGCTCACTATGTAGCCCAGGCTGGTCTCGAACTCACAGCGATCCTCCTGCCTCAGCCTCCCGAGTGCTGGGATTACAGGCTGCGCCACCACGCCCAGCTGGGAATACAAACTTGTACCTGAAGCCTAAAGCACTCTAGTAAATGGAATATGGAAATTTAAGATCTGTTGAAGAAGGTGCTACCTTCCAAGTGGCCTCAGCAGCGCTTTCCTGACACCCTTTCTCTTCAGACACGGGGTTCTGGCCAACTCACCTTTGAGAAGAAGCTGACGGTCCTGGTGTGGTCTAGCCGGGGTGACAGCACCAGGAGCAGGTCATTTACGAGCAAAGGCTTGTAATCCAAGCAGAACTGCAGGGCTTTGTAATAGAGCTCCACATTGGCCACCTGGAAGGGAGCAAAGCCGAGGATCAGTCCCTGTCCGGCCTCCCCAGCTCCACTGCGCCACCTTCTGGTTTTTGTTCGAATGGCACCGTAGGGTGAGACCTGTCTTGACACCCACGTAACTGAAGGGCCCGACATATCCTTTCCATTTCTGTGGAACTTTTCTCCACAGAAACATGACACCCTGTGGATTCTTGTTTCTTGCCTGCCTCATCCTCGCAGCTACACCAGTATCTGACACAGACTGATGCTCTATCAGTAGCAGATGCTCCAGCTGTTAAGCAAATGAAGTATACTGAGCCAGAATAAACCCAAACATCAAAACGAAGAATCACAGTGTTTTATTCAGGGAGATGCCTCCAGCCCTTCCTGTTCTGTAACCATGTCGGCAGTGCATCCTAATACACCTCCAGTGCTTTTAAGCCAAAGACTGTGACTCTCAGACCTTAATGAACCCAACAGTAGCCCGAGGCCAAGAGGCACCCACAGAAGAGGACTGGTCATTCTGGTGGACGAGGCCACGGGTCCCTCTCCCTTGGCTTGCTGCCACTCTCTTCTTCACTGGCAAGTCACTTCATAGCCTGTGACTACAGAATGATGTCCAGGGCCTGCACAGAGCTCTGCTGTTCATGGGGAAGGTGGTGTTTGGCTTCTGGAAGGGAATGACCCAGGCCAGCATGTTGTGTGTCCATATAAGCAAGCAGGGACACCGGAGTGTACATGGGACATGCCCAGTGCATCAGCCCCGCCAGGGGTCAGGCATGAGCACAGTGGGCACCTCCAAGGCTGGAGTTAGTGGCCCAGCAGCTGTGTGGGGCCTGACGAGGTATGCAGGCCAGCAGGCTGGAGGCGAGTGCCACTGTGGCCTTCCATGGTTTACCAACTACTTTAGCCTCTCTTGCTTCTTTGTGCTTTTGCTTTTTTAATTTTTTTCCTTTTTCTTTCAGTACTTGGGATCAAACTCAGGGCCTTCACACTGAGCTAAATCCCCAGCCCTTTTGATACATTTTGTTTGTTTTGATTTTTGAGACAGGGTCTCACTATGTAGCTCAGGCTGGCCTTGAACTCACTATGTAGCCGAAGATGACCTCAAACTCACAGTGATCCTCCTGCTTTAGCCTCCCGAGTGTTGGATTACAGGCCTGTGCTACCATGCCCAGCTTATCTCTAATTTGAGACAGGTCTAAACTGCTCAGCATGCATTGTCACCCTGCTGCAGTCTCCCAGAGTGCTGGGATTACAGCACCTGGCCATGCTTTCCCTCTTATGCTGGAGCACTTGGCACCAGAGATTCTGCTGTTACAATGCTCCCCGTGCAATGGCCTGCCCCCAGCCTTGGTTCCCTGGTTGTCGTGGATATGGTGACATTAGCTCTCAGAAACTTGTCATCCTTTCGGGCTAGTCCGTTTACCAAGTCATCTAACAAGCAGAAGGGATGTCCCACAGGATGAGGCGCACAGGTAGATTTTAAGGCCACCTTTCCTGACAAGTCCCACTTACACTGCTTGCCAACCGCATGGTGCCTCAGGATAACCGTGGGCCTAGCGGACGGAGTACAGGAACGCACGTATCTCTAAGGCTCTCACGACAGGCCGTGAGCTGGTGGGGTTGATGGTGGCGGTCACTGAAACCAGGCACTCGTCCTGGCTTTCCCCACATGGGCACCGGGGTGATGGACGTTCTCAGCCCTGTTAAACAAGTCCAAATGCATACCAGGCTGCCTGCCGTATATCCCTCGGGGTGATACGATTAGCCACACTCCCACCGCAGGCACTGGCGCTAAGGTGCAGGATCTGGAGTCCTCTGTCCCTCCAGAGTTCCGTGGGTTCTACGGACCATCTGCCACATCTACTGTTTTGCCTAGGGAGCACTGGCATCTGTGCAGTGCTGTTCCCTGGAGCCATGCTGGGACACATCCTGGTGAGGTTGCTGGCCCTGCAACGGATCAGGAACACCTAATGGGCTGTGCCCATTAGAGCTGTGCTGAGGGCATCATGCACCTCATGTCCACTGTGCCCCAGCACCTCAGGGGGTAGGGCTACTTCTCAGTTTTGGAGAATTTGCAACGAACTCCAGGTGACCACCTGGGTTGCTCCTAATGACAGCACCTTACCATGAATGAGAAGCACCCCTGTATCGAGGTCCCTGCCACCGACCACTCGTAGGGAGGAACCACTGTGTCCATTTCACTGAGGTATAACTCAAGTTTGCAGTGATGATGTTCCCGGGCCACAGTGACAGGGATGGTGAGTAGCACGGCCAGATGCCAACCCCATCTGTATCAGCAAGTCCCCTGCTTGGCCTGTCACTGCCCGGCCAAGTACTGGGTAGACCCCACAGCGTCTTGTCCCTTGTGTCTGTAACACACTGACTGGTCCCGCACAGGCTAGTGTCCTGTTAGACTGGGAATGTCGTTTCTGCACCGTTCGCCCTTCACGTTAGGACCTGATGTTACGTGTCTTCCACACAGCACAGTGTGGCAGAAGCTTTGTGTATCACGTGCCTTAGAGACCCATGGACGGCAGACGAGAGACATGGCTCTTCTACATGACAGGCTTTATATTTCCTGCCGTTATTTATCTTTTTATTTTTTGGGCACTGGGATTGAACTCGGGTCCTTGGGCTTGCAAGGCAGGCAGCAGCACCACTGAGCTAAATCCCTGGCCCTACACTGCTGTTATTTTATGTACACTAAGAAATAAGCACTACTTCAACTGGGGTATGTCATTTTAAATATCTGAGGAGTTAAACAGAAAAGGTAACCACAGAATAGATTAGGTGTGGAGGGTGCAGCACGTGGACCTATCCACCTGGCATGGGCCACAGCAGCGTGTTACCCGCCTGAGTTCTACCAGAAACCTGCAGATGCTGCACAAGGTGAGCTGCCCCATCACTTCCAAGTCAGGTAACATGGATGGCCCTGCTCGAGGGCCTTGTAAGCGTGTTGTCTGACCTGAAGGCTGACTCTTCTTCCACACAGTTCCCAGGAGCCAAAGACCTCCCTTGGCACCCCAGCCACCACCCGCGAGTACTGCACCAGCTGCACATGGAAGAGAAGATCCCCGGGGAAGGCAGTAACTGCCAGAAAGCTCTGGCCCTGAGCGAAAAGTGGTGGGACCAGATGCAGTCAGGCTGCGTCCTTCTCACTGGCAGATAGCAGAGGGGAGAGGCTGGCGGGCCAGTTATTTACCCCAAGACACTGGGAACAAAACAGATACCTGGGACTGACAGAATTTCATCCTCTTCTAATCTGCACGCAGAGTTGAGCAGAGGACAGGTCCTGAGGCTGCACTCTGACCAGAAACATACAGCAGCGATGGCTGGCTTGATGCTACTACCCAAACTCGACACCACCCGACCGCGGTGGTAGCCAATAGCGTTCAGGGTTCTGCTTGGCCCAGCGAGACTGAGTGCTCTTTCACTGCAGCCGGCAGTTTTGTGTCCCCCACCCACAGGACAAAGCCCGGCAGTGGCTGGCAGCCAGGCAGGCTCCGGTTCTCGGCAATGCTTACCTTGGCAATGATATCTTTGAACTGATTTTCTTTCCAGGCCTCAGTGGGGTGACTCATCATGGTAAGGATGGCATTATCGTACTCTTCATGTTTGTCATAGAGAAATACCAGCTCGGCCCAGAGGTGTGCCTGCTCTGCGGCCCTCAGCACCTGAACAGGGAAGGCACAGGTAAGAACTGGCATGTGTTACTTGAAGACTTGGCAGCCAGAACCTTGAGGAGGGCACAGGTACCTTTGGGATATTGACCCGAGACCAGAAGAGCTCCAGGTGCTCTGGCATCTTCTGCGGCTTGAACTTGGAGTAGAGGATGGACAGCTCTGTGAACATGCCCATGTGGGCCTGGTCCAGGCCCAGGGCTGCCTCCAGCAGGGAGATGAGCTCCTCAAAGTAGCCACGATCCTGGCAACCAACAACACCCACAAATAGGGCAAAAGAACTGTGCACCTGCCCGCAGCCAGACCCATACCAAAGAGAGGGCAAGTACAAGCCAAGTGCAGTGGCTGTGAGTGATCTTGAGGAGATACAAAGAACTGCAGATTACACCACTTCACCTAGTTACGAGATGGAGCACATTGGGTCAATGTTGAGAAATCGCCCATAACACTGCAATTCTCAAGTTTAAGTACAAATTAGTGTTGTATTAAAAAAAAAACTTTTTTTTTGAGACAGGGTCTTGCTATGTAGCCCCAGGCTGGCCTCAAACTCCCAATCCTCTTGCCTCAGCCTTCTGAAGGCTGGAATTACAGGGGTGTGGACACAATACCCAGCTTAGTGTTACCATTTTTATGAAAAGAAATGTGAAAAATATAAAACAAAATGAGCATAACACGGTCTGAGGGTGATTTGCTTTAATCTGTCACCACAGTGCACTCCTTCAGGAACCCCGACTTTGATAAGCTAACTCCACTCAGAATGCAACCACTGTCCCCTCTTGTCATGTGACTAGGTCCCCAGTAGTGGCGCCAGCTGCTTGCACTCGGCCTCAGCCCTCTCAGCCACGCCCCCTGGATAAGTCAAGTCTGGGTCACAGAATGAAAGCCATGCTGGAGCCCCGGAGAAACACCAAGCACATGCACTGTATCCCTGCACATTATGACCACAGATCTGGAGAAGGCCCACTGCAGGGACTGCCTCACACTCTCACGCTCTTCCTCCACCCCTGGGCGCCTTCCATACCTCCATCACCGCCCCCCCCACAGACAGGGTCTCACTATGTGGTTGAGACTGACCCGGAACTCACTATGTAGCCCAGGCTGGTCTTGAACTCACAGGGATCCTCCTGCCTCAGTCTCCCGAGTGCTGGGATTACAGGCGTGTGCCACCACGCCCGGCTCATACCTCATTCTGAGCCCCTCGCCTGGAGCATTTGCATACTCTATGGCACTCTGCCTGTGCTCCTGTCTAGATGGGCAGTCGTCCACCAAGGCCACTGTTCTAGTGATTCCTCCTCCACAGAGGGCCTTCAGAAAATATTCTGATTTTTCTGCCAAGAGCCCAAAAAGCTTGACCCCTTGTCACCTCCCAGCCACCATCCAACTTTTCTACTGTTCTCTGTAGCAAAATCATCCCCCAAAAGATTGTGTTCCCATGTTGCTCCTGGCTTTCCCTAGCACCCCTCAGCTCTGTTGCCCTGTTGTCTCTCCTGAGCTGGCTGGAGCCCCCTCCGTGCTACTTTCACTCAGGGAAGTAGGACTAGACAGCTTCAAGAATCTCACAGGTAGAGGGCTGGCACTGTCAACGCACTGACAATGTGCATTAGCCACTCCATTACAGAGCCCAGGTACAATGTGAACAGTGCCCTGCCTGCTCATCGGATGCTTCTGGGACCCCTCTTGTGTATTTGTCCTTAGGGCATCTTATCCTCACATACTACGGGCTGCACACAGGGGCTCTGTCCCGACTTGCCAAGTACTGGCAGCAAGTTTTCTGTGGGATGTCCCCGTTACGTAAGCCACTTAGCCTCTAAAGGCCCAGACACAAGAGGAGAGAGATCATTTTGTAAAAGCCCAATACCAGCCAATGTAAGGCCCAGAGAAGTTAACATGACACTGTGAATGTAGCTTACAAACCAGGTGGCTGCACATGGAAGGAATCTTTCCCTCAGGCATGATGCCGTGTGTAAGTATGATGCATGTCTCTCTGTAAATGCAACGCTGTTGGTGACGGTCATGTCCTCAGGGAGCAGCCTTCCCTTTAGTTGGTGTTGATACCACTGTCATCTGCATGCTTGGCAAAGCGCCTCACCTGGTAGTAATGAATCAGCTCCTCCAGCTCATCTGCGTGAACGACAGTGTGAAGGCCACACAGCTGTGCGAGGTGGAATTCTTGCCCATCTACACAGGCAAAGCACACCTAGAGAAGGGGTCAGAGTGTCCCTAAGACGGGGCCCAGCTCCACAGCAGTGCATGTAACTGGCATTGCAAGTGGAGGCTTTGTAAGCCAACAAGGCGCTCTGAACAAGTACATTACTGTAAGAGCTGCCCCCGACTGGAAGAAAAATTACATCATCTGCAGGCCAAAGAGGTGTTTGAGACCATGGGAGAAAGCATACGTATTCCTTCCGAGCCTTGAGATGTGAAGGTTGGTTTAGGTGACCAAAGAGTCATGTTGGAATTTGAGATTTGGGATTTCAAAAGGGTTTAATACAGCTCAAAAGTAAGTATCATCAGAACATACTGTATCTGAGTGGTTTACGTAGGAGTAGCACGTCAAGTGGTACTTTTGCTGTCTGCACTGAACTATGTATGCTCTGCATTGTAACAGGCATGAAGACATGGAGCAGGTCCCTGTACAGAGGGGCCTTAGAACTGAGATGCTTACAAGGGCTTCCTGGACCACTCCAGGCCCAAACCAGAGCTGAGCTTGCTGCGTCTCCCTACTTTCCTCATTCTCAATAGACAGCCCATGTTCTCAAAGTAGATAAAGCAGAAGACGCAGATGAACAAAATAATCACATAACCCAGTTGTCACAATCTGAGATAATCTCTGGCCTATTACTTTCAAGTGTGCTATATAAACTAGCACCCCTCCAACTCTCACACACATCATGGATTTTATTATACACTGCTTGACATGTTTCTCCCATGTTACTGGAAATGTCTTTTCCTGTGACTGCATATTCTTTTTGTTTTTTGAGATAAGGTCTCACTATGTAGCCCAGGCTGGCCTTGAACTCACGATGTAGCCCAGGCTGGCCTCAAATTCGAGCTGATCCTCCCGTCTTAGGCTCTCAAGTGCTAGGATTTCAAGCATGCACCTGGCTGACTGATTTTTTTTTTTTTTTTTTTTTTTTTTTTTTTTTTTTTTTTTTTTTTTGGTACCAAGGATCAAACTTAGGACCTTACGCTTGCGAGGCAGGTGGCAGAACCACTGAGCTAAATCCCTGGCCCCCGATTCATTTTGAAAAGTGGAACTGAATGCAAATGTACACACAATATAACCAAGGCCTTAATATTGAACATTTAAACGATTTGAGTCTCTTATTGATGCTTCAGAGGTTCACCTCTTCACAAAATCTTGTGCACTTACAGACAATACGGATTTATGACAGCTGCTCTACCAATGTGCCACAAAACACCGAGAATGCCAATTTACAGTAACTATGCTATTAGGCAGTGGTGAGCTGGCGTCACATGGAGTTGTCCAAGGCCTCTGCCTCCCATCACATATGCTAGCTCATGAGGTTCTCTGAGTCATCCCAGAGGACTGAGATCCACGCTTGAACCACAAGTCCGCACCTGTGCTCATGCTGCTTGGCAGAAGAACGCAGAGCACATCAGGAGGGACGAGAGAGAATGTCTGTCAAAAAGCGCTCTCCAGCAGTCTGCCGCTTACCTCCTTCCAGGTCCGGGTGCTGTTGGCCTTGCGGCTGCTGTCCACTGCTGCCCGATACTCCCCAAGGTGGACCAAGGTGGACGCCAGGCAGGCGAAGTTAGAAACACTGCTGTACAGCAGCTTGGCAGCCTCGTACAGGCCCTCTTCGTAACAGCAGTCTCCCACCTGCGGACAATCGGGAGCGCTAAGAGACGTCCCTGCACATACGGGTTTCTCTAGGGCTGACAGAAGCATTGTTTTTTTAAATTGTGATGCTGGAGATGGAACTTGGGGTTTTGTGCATGCCACACAAGCTATCACTAAGCTACATTCACAGCCCTCAGAAGGAACATTTTTCTAATCACACAGAGTTCTCAGAAGGTGAGGCAAGTTTCCCAACCGTGGACGCCCTCCCCTCCCCTCACTCCGGGTAGGCTCTGCCACTGGGTGCCACTTTCCACACCTGAACCCCTCTGGCCAGGCTGAGGAGCTCCTTGCTGCTCCTGGCTGTTCCCTTCTCTCCCCACTACAACCTGTGGACTGTGAATCTCGGGTCAGGCATCACTGTGCTGCCACTTACAGATATTTCTCATTCCTGACAATCTCTGGCTGGCTCTGCTCCAACAGCCTTTTCTTCCTCATGACGGTAACCAGTCACGGCCACAGCCATACCTTAAACCTTGCCAGAGTCCTGCTACCCCAGGGACTCACAGTTACCTACTTTCTGCCCAGCCCCTACCCCAGTCCAGCTCACTTCACTGTCCCAAATACCCAACCCCACTGACCAAGTTACTCCAGCAGTTTCCCTACTACCCCTGCCACGCTGTCTGTACCAGCTTGTACGGGTTACCCGGCTGGCAGCTGCAGTCAAGCTGTGCGGCTGTGGGTATTCACCCTCAGCAGCCTCGGCTGCTCTCCATGCTGTCAGAGCTGATTCTGTGTTCCCTAGCTGGGCCCACAGAGCTACACACAGGTCGGAGAAGCCCATGTCCTCTTCTGGCCAGCATCCCCGTGTCTTCTCTCCTCACAGCTCAAGTTTCTCAAGGTGAGTACCTGGCTTCCTATTACTGAGAGAACAGACACCGTCAGAGCAGTGTCACAGCACCAGGCTGTGGCTGTCCACTTCCCCTCACGACCAGTCCAACTCCACTGGTGCCCCTGAGCCCCGATTCACTCTGCTGCATGTCAGGATCCCAGCCCTGTATCAGTATCACCCTCTGTACGAAACCACTCCTGCAACCTTATGGAACCACTGTTCCTTTCCCCTCTTGAAACAAAACATAAAATACAGCTCCTTCTAGCCTTCTTTCCATGCGTCCTCTCTTTTTTTTTGGTACTGGGGATTGAACTTGGGTCCTTGTGCTTGCAAGGCAGGTGGTGGAACCACTGAGCTAAGTCCCCGGCCCTCCGTGTCCTCGTCAATTAGGCTCTTGCCCCTGACTGTGGCGGGTCCTTCCCTCTCTGCGTGCTTCTGCACCTTTGGGCCACTTCCCACTTCTGCCTCTCCCTGCTGTCAGGTTGAGGGTGCCCAGCCTCTGGCTACGGCCCACGCCACCTCACCTCACACCCCTACTGCCACATCCACTGTGTGAGATCCTGGGAAGGGGAGGGCGGTGAGCTTCGCTTGTGCACCACAGGCTGCTGTGCGTATCTGTGGCCTGGACTTCTCTGAACCCTAACTCCTGCAGAGGTTGGCCCTGACTGACCCATGACGGTCCTTATTCTGTTTCTACTTCCCCAAGCACAACCCCAAAACATGGACTAGGCCTTGACTTTTTTTTTTTTTTGGTACTGGGGATCGAACTCAGGACCTCGCGCTTGTGAGGCAGGCACAGGACCACTGAGCTAAATCCCCCGGCCCAACCTCTCTCTTCTTATAATGACACAATCAGCAAAACTATCAGTACCTCCTCAGTTACGCCCACAGGGGACTGTGCTTCACCACTCACCCTGACCACGTTCTGGGTCCCTATACTCCTCACTAGCCCCACCCGCTTTATGTAGGGCAGATCGCATGACAGCCCAAGTCCCGACAGTGAGCCCTGACAGTGAGGACAATAACTCCCTTCCCTCTACTGCCTTTTCCACTTGGGCTCGAGGCCTCCTGCACACTCTGAAACACCTCCGCATTCGTCATTCTGTCTGGTCTCAGGGCTCCCTGCAGAGGGATGACTCAGCCCTCACCTAGAAGCCCAATCTAACACTGGAATGCCCACCTGACCCACCCCCAGCTCCCTGCCTCTTCCTCTTCACAATTAACCACTTAATATTCCATTATGTCTTTATCCGGGCACAGATTTTACTTCTATTTTACTCCTGCATCTACAGCTTCATAGTCTGGCTCACAGCAGAAGCTCAGTGACAATGTATTGAATAAATGAATGAAGTATTACACTAAGCTATGATCATTTCAGATTCAGCACACTCCCAAACTTGACCACTGCATTCGGCAATATGGAAACCACCTGAGACCCAGACAACAGCAGTTCCAGAAGCCTGAAGGGAGCATGGGGCTGCCCGGTGGGGAGGCCAAGTGAAGACAGGGAGATAGACAGCTGTCTGAATGGGTTCTGCTCTAAAGGCAGGCAGAGAGATGGAGGCAAAGACGAGAGAGGGTTTGGGGATCAAGAGAGATTTCATCTCAAAAAATCAGAAAAGGGGCTGAGGACGTAACTCAGTGTGAAAATCATGAGTTCTATCTTCAGTATCACGAGAGAGAGAGAGAGAGAGAAAGAGAGAGAGAGAAGGAGAGAGACGGCATGCACATGCGTGAGAGAGGGAGCTGGAGGGGCTAAAACAGGAAAAATAACACGGGGTTTACATACCAACTCAGCAACGTGTGAAGAACACTTGTTACATTTTCTAATAAATTTACTTTTTACTATAAACAAAAAGACTCAGAACACATGAAAAATGAATAAACGATACAATAAAGATGGAGCTGTCATATATAAGACTGGCAAACACATACAAAAAGGTGATAGGCTGGACTTGGCCTCCAGGCTGACAGACACAGAAGGCAGGCTTTCCGGGCTGTGGGCCAGCGTGACCAGAGGCAGAGATCCCCTCCTCTGCAGCACAGCAGCACGAGGGACGAACCTCCCACTCTACCCAGCAGTGTTTCATGCTCAGGAGGACCCAGGACTAATTCACAGGGGGAGTTCGGGCAAGATTTTATTATCAAGCCTTTGATTAATTTTGTGACTATGAAGTCAATTTTTGAAATTATGTGATCACTGACTGGGAAAAAAACCTTTGGAAACACAAGCAACTAAAAGAAAAATAATATGATCCTGCTAATTCCACATCCTTGAGTTGTTCACAATTCCCACCATGAGCATTTTCCCAGTCATACATATTTACTGTATCATGTGTGCTATTTTTCACACTGCTTGAACTTGATTTGAAAGGCTTCTGTTCACCAAATGGATTCTAAATAGTTTTAAAGGTTGTACTATATCCCACCAGTGGATGTTGTTAACTCCTTCCTTCTGTTAGAGACTGGTCAGTTTTTATTAGTACAGATCATGCTGTGATGTTTGACTATGTTCACAAAGGGGCCCTACACCGTATGTCTCACTGCTAGGCAGCTCTGATTTGAGCTGACCGACTCTCCCATCAGGCAGCTTGAAGCACTGGTGTTACACGTATGACTGTGCCACCAGGCAGCATATACCCCATCTCAGGGAGGTCTTCAGTGAAAATAATGCCAAGAAAGGCACTGATTGAGCAGACTAGATATTATCTCATTACATTCCTTAAGGAAGACGTATAAAGCTGTATTACAGCTAATTTGTGGTACAGCAGTTGCACAAGCATATTATATACACCACCAACGGGATACTTGTAAGATTTCCATGTTAAAGTGTAGAGAATTAATTACTTTGTTTTGTTTTGTTAGGTACTGGGGCTCAAACTTGGGACCTTGAGCTTGGGAGGCAGGTGGTGGCACCACTGAGCTAAATCCCTGGCCTGAGAATTAATTAATGATAAGCTATTAACCCATGAAGAAACACCAAGGTACAAATTACTCAAAATAACACTCACTTTATGAAAGCTTATTTAGAAACAGCAAGAAATGCATGCAAGCAATACAGAGAATGCTATCGAAAATTATCCGGAAAAATGGGTGCTGCTATGGCCATAAAAAAGTCAAACATGTTATGATGTTTTAAAGTGTTTTAAAGAAATTCACAAATATAAATTTAATGAAATAAATTTGTTGATTATGGTAGTAATTTTCAATGAGCATGAATAGTATTAATATTTATATTTGGGTAGTAATTATTTAAATTCAAGCAACTAACCAGATTCCACTTATAGACTCTTTTTTTTTCTTTTTCTTTTTTTGGTGCTGGGGATTGAACTCAGGGACCTTGCACTTGCAAAGTAGGCGGCAGAACCACTGAGCTAAATCCCTGGCCCAATTTATAGACTCTTTATAAATTTTATTAATAAAAAGACGATAAAAGTGATTAGATCGAATAGACGGTCATGCATATACCATGGGGGTTTAAGGTGGAATAAATGATGAACTGGTATTTTCCTTTGTGCTTTCTTCCACTGTCTATATGCTTAAAAGCTCCTTCTTGGGCCAGGGATTTAGCTCAGTGGTTCTGCCGCCTGCCTCGCAAGTGCAAGGACCCGAATTCAATCCCTGGTACCAAAAAAATAAATAAAAAAAACCCCACCCAACTCCTTTCTTATGCAAAGATTCAAATAATATTTCAAAAAACTTGTACTAAAGAAATAAAATGAGTTTTTAACCTTAATTATTTTATCTGGAATTTTATTTTGACTAAAGAATTATATGATGAACTTTTCATTTTCATCCCTTTCAAAATGTTAACCTAGTTTTCAACAAGTAATTAGAACTTATTTTGAAATAAAAATTCAAAACTCACTTTTGTGTTATTTAACAAATTATGTGTCTTCTTTCAGGAATAGGACACTTGTACTACTGTACAGTTAGAATACATTTTCACTATTCCTTCATCTCTATCACTTTTTCCAGGGGATAATATTTTACTTGCATGTCAGACTTTATTATTAATTAGATCTTTCTTTTATTTAGTATTGTTTATGGTTAGAGTTTATTTAAACAATTTGGTTTTATTTCTATTTAAAAAGGAATGCCTGTTGGGCATGGTGGCACACACCTAAAATCCTAGCACTTGGGAGGCTGAAGCAGGAGGATCATCTTGAGTCTGAGGCCAGCCTGAACTACATAGCAAGACCTTGTCCCCAGAAAAGGGGTGGGGATTCTTTTTGCTTTTTTCTTCTTCATTATTTTACCTGGTTGTTGTGGGCATCCAGGAAAGTCACTAATTTTCAATATATATCTTCCATGTGTCCAGATTATTAACTCTGAGTTAGCTAGTTCCCTGTGTTTTCTTACAGTAAACAGAACAGCTGCTCCTGAAGTCCTAACACCCTAACATCTTCTCCTCTGGGGGAGCCATTTTTTTTTGTTTTGTTTTTTGAGGCAGAGTCTCATTATGTAGACCAGGCTGGCCCTGAGCTCACAGCCGTTCTCCTGCCTCAGCCTCCCTAGTGTTAGAATTACAGGTATGCACCACCACACCGGGCAAGGAGGGCCATTCTGATGCGCACAGCCAATGGCAAGTCAAACCCCATAGGGTCTTAATTTCAATCAGTGATAGCAAGAAGTTATGTAACTCTGCGTGTGGCCTGTTTCCCATCATCGTGAATTTGTACCACTCTAAGGAGGATTCCTGTCCTAAATATGGCCATGGTAGTTCCCTTCCCTAGGGGCCCCAACTTACCTGCTGGATGTTGGCATTGTTGGGCCCCTTAACGCAATCTTCTAGCTCAGATAGACGGTTGGTTTTAGCCAACGCAAAAATAAGTTCAGTTTCTATATAGGGCTCATGGTTCTTCTTCTGGGCCATTTGTAGGAATTTCACTAGATCTTCCCAGTTGTCTAAGTGCAGAAAACAAAGACAAGTTAGCCCAGAGGTGATTGTTTTAAATGGAGGCTCAGTTCCTCCTACCTGTCCTCAGCCAGATAGGTTTATCTTCACGGTCATGCCTCATGGCAGCTCAAGCATCAGGTAAAGCCTACAAAATCCTGGCTCTTCCCGTAAATAAGCCCTATCCAAGGAGGGAGGAAAGGGAAGTGGTAGGGTCACATGTGAGTCACTCCTGGGGACAGGAGTCTCCTTGTCCCCAAGCAAAGACTTCACTAGGCACATAGGCACTTATTCTAGCCCCTGGAGAGGTCAGGGCCACAATCAATTAGATATACCAGAAGAATATCCCCAAGAAACTGAGGATGAGTCACTGACCTTAGAATTACTGTAACTGCAGTTACCTGTTGTGTCTAAACTGCTTAATCTTATAAAAAAGGGCAACAGTCAACCAGACTGAAGAGCTAGTACCACTAACAGAGTAATATTCATCTCAGATTCATCTGGAAAACTTTTACTTACTGTGTTCTGTGATTTCTCTGGATGTAAAATACACTGAGATTCCTGGGAATCTCTCCAAAAGCTTGCCTTGGCCATGTGTCACACCAGTGAGAAGCAAGGCGCTAGAGAGGGTATTCACTTACTGCTCTTGGTGGCTGCCTGAATCACCTCCAGGGAAGAGGCAGGGTCATCTGCCCTGATGTAGGAGTCGATTGCTTCCTTCACCAAGTCTTTCTGGAGCTCGGCTTGGGCCAGCTGACTCCACACAGCAGGCTCGTTGCATCTCTCAGCAAACTCACGTGCTTGGTCTAGGTTTCCAACGTGCTCGATCAGGACCTAGGGGTCACAGAAGGACTTCAATCGTTCACAACACCTAGTCAGCTCCAAGGAATAAACATTTTGTTTGGTTGCTTACTCTGCCTAAAACTGCATGATAATTTCAATTCAGTGTAAAGCAACTGGGGGCACTAAGTATTTCTTGGATGAATGAATTGACAGAGACAAGAGCCATTGTAATGGGAAGATGGTTGTGGTGAGGGTCCTAGACAGAGAAGAAATAAACTAACAAAAGCATAAAGAAAGGGCTAACCATGAACCCGGTGTCAGGTACCAGTCTAGGAGAGGCTGAGGAGCGAAAGGGACACTAGCAGAGAAGAGGAAAGCGTCCAAGAGAAGCTGCCCTTGACCACTGAAGCACCTGACGTCTTCTGTGATGACAGAGAAAGGAAATGGAAATCCCTCCCGTTGTGGGAGACGTAACTACAAACAGAGCTGCAGTGCGAACTCACAAGAGCAAGACAACCCTGGAAAGCCCCGCCAAACCTCCCTGCTCCCCCTTCACTGCCCCTCTGCTGTGTTTCCCCAGCAACCGTGGCTGCTGTTTCCCCTTCCCATAGAAACAGAGAGGTCTAAAAATGGGAGTAAACTGCTGTGTGGTGCTCTCGAGGTGATTTGAATTCCTTGCTAAGCTACTGGCTAGTAAAAGCTGCTTTTTACTTCTACTCCACGTCTGGCACACAGTGGCCACACTTCATTCGGCAAGCCAATTGGGAGGCTCTGGGGTCCAGCACAGACCCCTGTGGCTGACTGCCTCCCCTACTGGCGGAGCAGGGGAGCACAGCGGCCGGACAAGCTTCTGCCCGGTGTGTGACCACAGACGGATTCCCATCCCGGGAGACTGGCTGGGGAAGGTGCACACAGAGACTCACGTGCTTTTGGCAGATGTCTGGATCACGGTAAGGTTGAAGGGGCCCAATTCAGGGAAGAGATCCAAGGAGGGATCTATAGAGAGGGGCCAATCAGCCTCAGTGTTCCCCAATTAGCTGCCAGGGAACAGTGAGACCGAACGATTCAGGCTGCCACTGGCGACGGAGAGTGTCGTTTGTTGGCTTGGTTCTGCGAGTGCTTGGGTGTGAATGAGACGGGCATCGCATTCCTGCCTCCCATCGGGGCGCACAGGGCTGAAGTGAGAGCCCAGCCCTGAGCTGTAGCTGGGGCGCCCTGGACGGTTTAGGGCTGCGCCAGGGTGATGGTGAGGATCACTGGCTTGTCACTGCTAGGAGGAGCCCGGCAGGTGATGGTGAAGCAGCTGGCATCTTGTTTGTTGTCTCTTTTCATGGGAGGTAAAACCATGGGTCGGGGCCAAAGTAAGAACACCCCATGAGAGACCATGACCAGAAACGTCAAGATAGGATTTCCTGGGGACTCTGGTCAGAAGTTCACGCCAAGAAAGCTCAGAGCCCTTTATGAAATAGACTGGCCACCCTCTCAGGTTGGGCGGCCCTCAGAAGGCCCACTGGAGGAAATTTTAACCACGACAGTATGGCAAGCTGTGGCAGGATTTCCCAAGGTCGGGACCCGGGCACCCAGACCAATTTCCAGGCATACACACCCCAGCCACCCTTTGTTCTCTGTCCACCACCCTGCTTGAGGGAACCCTATCCCGAGTTCTGGGTGCCACAATGGCCCACCTAAACAGGCAGAAGTCTGCCAAAACCCCACCTATTTTTGAGAGAAGCTTGGATGATTTGCGCTCAGATATGCTGAGCCCCCCTTCATAACTCCTCCACTCCTAGACCAACTTCTCCTCTACGAGTAACCAACACCAGCTTCAACCCCAAGACAGTCAGCTTCTACCTTGGCCCGGTAGAGAATGGTCCTTGTACCTTCAGGACAGCCTTCATGTCAACTGCAGCCCCAGAGCTGTGAGAGTAGCTCCCCACCGAAGACTTGAATTAGAACCCCAACAGCCCTCATCAGACGGCCCAACTGGTTGGCTACCACACCTTGCTGCAGGGACGAAAGCAAGGACGTCAAAAGGTGACCCATACCACCAAGGTAAATGAAGTGCTACAGAAGCCAGGTAAGAGCATATTTCTGGAACGACTTTGTGAGACTTACAGCACCTGTACCCCCTTGGACCCAGAGGCCGCTACGAATCAGCAGATGGTCAACACTGCCTAGGTGAGCCTGAGGGCCAGCAATTTCCGTCAGAAACTCCAAAGGATAGAGGGCTGTGCGGGGTGAACATGCCCAGCTGTTAGAGATCACCGAGAAAGTAATTGTGAACTGAGATGTAGAGAAAAAGAGGGAAGCCAACTGGCAAGTGACAAGAAAGGTGATCTCACTGTGGTGGCCACGAGCGGCACGGGACAGGAGACCAATCAAAGCACCTGGAGGAGGGGAAGGGATCCCGGAGAACGATCAATGTGCCTACTGCAGAGGGAGAGGGCACTACAAGAGGCAGCGTCCAAAGCTGAAGAAAAAGATGGTCGAAACCGTGAAGAGTGAGAAGCCACTTGCTGTCTTTGCTGTGGGAAAAAACTCCCTATGTGAAGGCTGAGGGGGAGCAGGCTCCCAACACCCCTCAGGCCTATGGTTCGCGTGAAAGTGAGGGGCAAACCGGCAGGATTCCTGATTGACAATGGAGCAGACTACTTGGCTGTGACAGTCCCCACTGCATCTCTCAGTAGTAAGAAAATTGATGTCAAGGGGCCACAGGACAAACTGAGGCTCAAGCCTTCTGCCAGCCGTGCATTCGTGAAACGGGGCCACCAGGTGGTCCATCAGTTCTTGTACATGTCTGACTGTCCAGTTCCCCTCTTAGGGAGGGATTGTTGGCCAAGTTAAGGGCCCACACTGATTTTAGGGACAGAGAAAGGTACTTTGAACTGCTGCCTCTGCAGATGATCCTGGCCCTGACTGTCTCCCAGGAAGGAGAATGGAGACTTCTGAGAAAAACTGACTTGGTTCAGAGAAAGGTTATGGACGGATGACAATCTGCCAGGGCTGGCAACAGACCAACCTCTAGTCAAAGCAGAACTTAATTAACCCGGAGCCATGCCCACTGCCCAGTGACAGTATCTCTTTCCCCAACAGGCCCAAAGGAGATCCAACAACACCTCGGAAGACTCCTAATCATGGGATCCTCATTCTTTTCCAGTCACCCTGGAACACACCCCTCCTTCCAGTCAAGAAAAGAAACTCAACACCACCATCCTGTCTAGGACATGCGGGCAACAAGTGATGCCGCATCCCACTGCCCCAGACCTTGACTGATACTCTTCTGGGGCTGTTGCCAGCTTCAGTGGGACGACTCACCTGCTTGGATCTGAACGATGCCTTCTTCTGGATCCAGCGAGCCCCGAAGAGCCAACCCATCTGTGCCTTCCAGTGGGGGCCAACTGGTCCTAGACACCATGACCAGCTCGCTCGGATGAGGCTGCTGCAGGAGTCCAAGATCTCCTCAGCTAATTTCAGGGAGGGGTGGCCCAAGACTGCTGACTGTCCCCAGTGCAGGACTTGGGGTACACCCCGCTACAGTATGTTGATGGCCTCCTCCTGCGGCATGAGACCCATGAAGGTTGTAGAAAGGGCACTGTGCCAAAATGGATAAGAAATGTGCTGAAAAAAAGGCGCAACTATGCCGTGCAGAGGTGAAGTATCTGGTGTTCTACTGTGCAAGGAGGAAAGAAAACCAGGCAGCCTGAAAGGTGATGACGCAAAATACGTCTGAACCCCAGACTCAGAGGCAAATGCGAGAGCTTTTGGGAGCTTCAGGCTTCTGTAGGATATGGATCCCTAACTATGCTACCCTAGCTAAGCCTTTCTCTGAAGTCAGAAGAGGGGAGAAAACGATGCCCTGACCTGGGACAAAGAACAGACCACTTTCAAGACCCTAAGGAGAAGCTCCCGGAAGCACCAGCTTCGTGCCTCCCCTATCGAGTAATTCTTCCACTGTGTGACCGAAAGAAAATCGCAGTAGAGTACGAGTCCAGATCCTTGGACCTGGTAAGGACTGGTGGCCACTTATCCGAGCAACTACATGAGCTGCGCAAGGGTGCTCGCCGGCCGCAACTGCTCTCTTGAACAAAGAGGCTGACAAACTGGCCAGGACCTACGGTGCGAGTCCCACATGCTGTGGCCACCTCAGGAAAGCTAAAGGTCCCTGCTGGCTCACCAATTTGCATCTGACCCAGTACCAAAGTTTTCTCTGTGGGAACCTTTGAATCAGGGTAGAAGTCTCTTAACCTAACCAGCTACCCTCCTTCCCTAGCCAAAAGGGCCCACACATGATTATGAAGAGGCCACCGAAGAGGTGTACTCCAGCTGGCCAGATCTGCGAGACCAACCTCTCTTGGAGTTCTTTGTGGGTGGAAGTAGTCACATAGACAAAACTGGGAAACAGCGGACTGGTTACTCAGTTGTGGCCCTAGAAGAGACTGTAGAGTCCTGACCACTACCCCAAGGAACTTCTGCTCAGAGGGCTGAACTCATTGGCCTAGCTTGTGCATCAAAGTTAGGAAAAGGAAAGACCGAACGTCTACAGCCTTGATACACATTCCTAACTTTGCAGGCATATGGTGCCCTCTAGTGAGAAAGAGGGTACAGCAGGGGGAAAAGAAATTAAATATCCCTAGGACACACACACTTCAACTCCTAGAAGTGGTCTGGGCTCCAAAAGAAGTTGCAGATGTCCATTGCAGGGAACATCAAAAGGGAAAATCTAAGCTAGGTAATGACAGGGCCAACCAAGAACTCAAGGCTGCAAGTTTATGGCCAGACACCACTCTCCTTTCCTTGGTACCTTGGGAAGGAGATGAAAAATAGTAAGAGTTCAGAGGAGATTTAATGGGTTTCAGAAGGAGGGGAAATCAAAGGAAAAGGTCCCGGTTTCCAGATGGCTGAACTGTGTTAACATATACTACGTGGGACCTCAATTAATACAAGCTACACATGAGACTGCCCTACCCAGGAGAAGAAAAGTTAGAGGCTCCGCTTGCCTGTTACTTTTATATCCCCTGACTGACACCTCTGGCCAAACAAACTGTCCAGTTGTGTGTAATGTGCTCAACACAATCCAAAGACAACACCAGGCGTCCTGGTGGGGGTCCAAAGGATTGGGGTAGTGCCTTCTGAAGATACCCAGGTTGATTTAACAGAGCTACCAAGGGGTTATGGTTTGCACTCACTCCAACTGGGTAGAAGCCTTCCCTTGTCAGACAGAGAAAGCCAAAGAAGTGGCACAAAAATTGCTACAAGAAATCGTTCCCTGCTATGGGCTTCTACTAAGAACAGGATCAGACAACGGTCCTGCTTTTATGGCAACAGTGGTCCAAAGGGTGGCAAAGGCTTCGGAGATTAAATGGAATGTACAAGGAGCCTACCGGCCCCAGAGCTTAAGAAAGGTAGAGCAGATGAATAGAACTCTGAGAGTAGGGTTAGGAAAATTCTGCCAAGAGGCCAGACTCAGCTGGGTCCAGGCCTTGCCCATTGGGCTTCCCTGGACATGTTGCATTCCCCACAAGAGAACAGGCTACTCACCCTATGAGCTTCTGTTTGCCAGGCCACCCCCTGTCCTGAGAGGACCAGCACACCCTATAAGGACATTAGAGGAAACAACCTTAAAAAGAACTGATTGAACCAGGAAAAGTCTCACCAAGATAGCCTCTTGGGCCTTAGAGAGGGCCCCTGTTATAATTTCTAGTCCACTCTACCCCTTCTTTCTGAGAGATTCAGTTTGGGTAAAGTCTGGTGATAAGACAGCCTCAAGCCCAAATGGAAAGTAGGGGGAGTCATCAACCATAGTGAAAGAGGCAGTCACTCCAGAGTGGGGGGCTCCAGAGACCCGCATCACGATACGAAGGTCGTCCTGACCATGCCAGAACTGACAGAAGGTATCAGCTATGCTCTAGTCACTCCGGGGCTCACGAGTCCACGCACAGCAGAAGCCTGGGGACACTGCACACCTTTGTGACTATCTGCAGTGAACTGTCATCCTTCGCTGTTCATTAGAGTCCCCCGCCCCCGGCTTCTTGCTATTGCCCTTGCTGGGACTGTTTCAGCTGACTGGAAATGTGGCAAGAGGTGTTAGCCCTCATCTTTTTCTTGTGGACAGGATGTTTTACAGGTATTCATCTCCCCCACACCTGGAACAACATGCATGGAACAGCTCCCACCAGGGCTATTAACAGTGACTCCTGCCTGAGTGTCACTTGGACAGGGAGCACTATTATGACCGTTCAGCTTTTCCACACCTGCATGTTTGTGAAGGAGCAATCGGTGGAACTTGCACCCACAACTTGACTACACACGAGGTCTATAACCCTAAGGACGGGAGTCCACCCATTTGCTTTAACCCACAGATAGAAACTAGTTGGGAGTTTGAGCTCTATACTATAGATGTACCAAGAGAAACATCTACTTTTTCAGCCAGTGAATCTAAATAATCCTCAGATAGGACCCTTCATAAACAAAACCATGCGATCAAGGCCTGGAGAGCTAGTGGCTTCCTATTTTGATGCTTCCATGGCCAACAATTCCACCACAACAAAGGATATCTATCTTGGGGCATGCGGGGACCTGCGATGGGAAGGAGCGTATGTATAGCACAAATAACAGATACATGTGCACCTGAAGCAACCACCGGTGGTGGAAGTGAGGTGGCGGTGAACATGTAGGTGACTTCGGGTGCCCCCGGTGGGGCTGTAGGAGGTAGGCCACCTGGCAGTTAGGGTC
Organism: Fukomys damarensis; assembly: GCF_012274545.1. NCBI lineage: Eukaryota > Metazoa > Chordata > Mammalia > Rodentia > Bathyergidae > Fukomys > Fukomys damarensis. The sequence goes on along the minus strand of NW_022900946.1, from coordinate 24,425,251 downwards.
TCCCTTAAAGAAATGGTCACCTCCAACACCTTGAAAACTTGGAACATGTAACCCGGTCACTTTAAACATCGTAGACCCTCAAAATCCAGAATGGAAAAAAGGAAAAGCCTCTTGGCTTTGGACAGATGGGAGAGGTGATGCCCTGGGAACACTGATCCTTAGTAGAAGGCTCACCTATTCCCCAGCGGTCCCCAGCTTCTGGGTCTTTCATTCCTATTACAAGGCAATGTCTTGGCCTTTGCAACAGATCCCTTCCACAGCCTGAAACCTCATGGGATTACCAGAAAGCATAGCACGTTGGCTCAATGTTACATCATGCTGTGTCTGCAGCAGAACTCTGGTAGGGGAATCAGTGGCCATGGGGGGCTAGGGAATGTGACCTTGCTAGCACTGGAAGAAGACAAAAAGGACAGGAATATAAAACCTTCCTTACAAGGAAGCAACCTGTGGATCCTTAAGGCTAGCATTACACTCGAAAGGGAAAAAGAGTTCCAGGCCCAAGTTGGAGAACTGACTTGCCTAGGACAAAGGTTCTATAACGAGGCTAAAAGAAGCCTCATTAGAATGGTGGGGAAGTGAAACCGAGATTAATTCCTTAGCGCAATTTCCTAATCTGAGCCCAGGATGGAAAAACATAATTGCCCCCATCCACTGGTCTGCCCCAAAGGGCTATACGGGTATGTGGGAAGAGGGCATATGCCCAACTTCCATCCAGCGGGGCAGGGAGCTGTCTCCTCCTCCTTCTGGCCTCTACACCAAGAAGCACTACTGGGAGATTCCCTGCCCTGTACACTTCCGCCTGCAAGAGAAAGACAGTGACAGGCAGCTGGAAAGATGACGAGCCACCTCCGGAGAGGATCACAGCACACTCCGGGCCGGCCACGTGGGCTGAGGGGGTGCAGGGATGCAGAACCCCATCTACATGCTAACCACAACAGCTCAACGACAACCTGTGCTAGAAATGATAACCAATGAAACCGCTAAACATCAAAGATCCAAAATGCGTATATAAAAATGGACTGGCCTCAGATGACCGGTTGGCAAAGAAGGGTAAGTCTGTGGAAAGTTCAATCTAACTGTTGTCTCCACAGACGATCGGGGCAAAAGAGATCATCAAAGGAATTCAAGAGGGGGGCCAGGGATTTAGCTCAGTGGTACCCGGCCTGCCTTGAAAGTGGAAGGTCCTGAGTTCTATCCTGGGCACTGGGGGAAAAAAAAAAAGTTAGCCTATGTACTGAAGTAAGAGAGTTAACCAGAAACCCCCAATAGCCTGTGCCTGAACTTTACCCCTTTTCCTCCCTGGACTGCTTGTTCAAAGTGAAGTTATGCAGTACATAGCTTACTTTGTGGTTAAGAACAAAGGACAGGACATGTTATACTGAGGCCCTAACCATAAAGATGGGAATTTCCTGCTGGATCCCCCAAATTGGATTTTAATCTAACATGCAATCTGCTTCTGTACCCCTGTGCTTGCTCAAAGATAAGATCATGACATTCTACTGTGTGGTTAAACTTTAAAGCCCTTTAAAAACTGGGCTTCCCTGCTTGACTGGTGCCAAAGGGACTTGGGAGTGGGAGCCCACCCTTTGGTGACTGGCTGTAAAGGACTTTGAATTTGGACCTCTTTCATGGTGTGATTCTTTTCGCTGAAATGGCTATAACAGTACCAGCCCAGACCTAGAAAGGATGGATGGTTCTCAGGTCTAGAAGGTGTAAGACAGTGATAGGTTTTATAGCTATTATGGGAATCTGCCTACTTATCCCTTGCCTGTTATCCACAGTGGGCTCTAAACACTGTGAGAGAAACCACAACAGACTGGAAAACAACCTCCAGGGTCTTATGTACTAAAGAATATCAGTCTGTGGGAGGTCTCAGACACAGATTTTGATGATGAGGGTTGGTATGGAAAATAAAGCTCTTCAATCCGAGCCACAAAGGGCACGATGAGAAAGGAAATGGAAACTTCTCCATGGTGAAAGATACACTGTAGCTACGACCACTTCTGTAACGTAATAAACTCACTAGAGCAAGGTGATCTCGGAGAGCCCTGCCGAACCTTCCTGCTCCCCTTCACGGTTCCTCTGCTTGTGTCTGACTACTTCCCCAGCATCCACAGCTGCTGTTTCCCCTTCCTAACGAAACAGAAAGACGTAAAAATAGGAGTAAACTTCTGTTTGGTGCTCTCGAGGCGATCTGAATCCCTTGCTGAGCCGCCGGCTAACGAAGCCACTTCATGCTCCTGCTCTGTGCCTGGGGATCTGCCTGGGAATCTCTCACAGTGGTCATGACTCACTGGGGTTTGTGCAGAGCAGCGCGAGGTGCCAGGGCCCAACAAGACTGCGCGCAGCACCCACCTGGATCGCCGAGGCATTGGCACCAAACTTGTGGAAGATAGCGAAGGCCTCCTCGTACAGTGCGTTGCTGATGGCGATGCCTGCAATGTCAGGGGCATCGTACTTGTCCAGGCGGCTGATGTACTCCATGACCTGTGTGTGATCGGCCTTGATGGCAGTCAGGATGAGCAGGTTTTGGAGATTCCTGTGGTGACAGGGTGGGTCAGTATGGTGTCTAGGAACTAATGCGGCACACAGTGCTCCTCAGCAGGTCAGGTGGCCCAAGACAAACAATTTTTTTTTTTTTTTTTTTGAGATACTGGGGATTGAACCTAGAGCCTTCAAACTGAGCTACATTCCCTGTCCTTCTTGTCTTTTGAGGCGGGGTCTTGCTAAGTCACTAAATTGCCTAGGATGGATTCAGACTGAGTCCTCCTGCCTGTCTTCCACACATAACACATACATGACTGATAAGTGGACACAGGAGTACGTGTAATGCATATGCATCCTAAAGGGGAACAATATGGCAGTCTCGGGCAAGTACTGCTAAGAGAATCAGAACATGGCCAATCACTGGGAAGGCTGCTCCGGCTTGCCAGCAGCCCTGAACCCAACGCAGAAGTACCAATTTTCCTCACCGTGCCTCTATTATTTCTTTGCAAGTCTTTATAGTTTTGCCACATAAACTACACTCCCAAGGAATATAATTTTAAATGTTTTTGAACTTCCTTTTCTTTAATCATACTAGATTGTATTACTGTGAAACTTTTACTTTTATTAAAAAATGGAAAACAATCAGACAGATGTGATGGTATATGCCTATAATTCCAGAACTCTTGGAGGATGAGGCAGGAGAATCACAAGCTGAAACCCAGCCTGGGCAACTTAGTGAGGCCCTGTCTCAAAATTAAAAATATAAAAAGGAGTGTGGCTGTGGCTCATTGCAAAAGCCCTGGTTTCAATCTCCAGTATCACACACATAAAGTTAATGTATGCTATATTAAGAACCCCAAAAAGAAATATCACATGATCATTACCAAATAATACAGAAAAAGCATATGATGATCCAATATCTGCTAATGATTAAAACTCTCAACCAGCAAGAGAAGGGAACTTCTTGAATCTGATGAAGTACATCTATAAAATGGCCACAGCCAGCTGGGCACGGTCCATGCCTGTAATCTCAAACTCTGCAGGGAAGAGGAAGGATAGCAAGTTTAAATCTTGTCCGACAATTTAGTGATTTAGTAAGACCCTGCCTCAGAAAGGGGGGTAGGGTGGGAATGCAGCTCACTGTGAAGGTACTGGTCACCAATCACACATGCACGCACACGCACGTGAACACACACACACACACACACACACACACACACAGAGCTAACATCATAATAGTGGGAGGCCAGACACTTTCTACTATGATCATGGATGACACAAGGATGTCCACTGTCACCACATTTTCAGGCAGCTTGACTAGGGGAAAAAATCTCACAAAACTAGGCACCTTGGGGCACATCTATAGTCCCAGCTACTCAGAAGGCTGCCAGCCCAGGAGTTCAGGGTTAGAAACTCAGGGGAATATCTCAAAACAAAACAAGAAGGCCGGGAGTGGTGGTGCATGCCTGTCATCCCAGCACTCGGGAGGCTGAGGCAGGAGGATCGCTGTGAGTTCAAGCCAGCCTGGGCTACATAGTGAGTTCCAGGTCAGTCTCAACTACATAGTGAGACCCTGTCTCAAAACAACAACAATAACAAAAACAACAAGAAGATATCAGAATACTAAAAAAAAAAAAAAAAAAAAAATCCTAGAACTAATAAATTAGTTTAGCAAGGTTACAGAATACAAGGTAAACATAAAAAAAAACTGTATTTCTATATACAAGTAATGCTTAGCAATGTGTAATTATAAATTTAAAAAATAGAACTACTTACAATAACTGCAAAAATGTTAGGTACTAAGGCACAAATCTAACAAATATGTACATGATCTATATAACAGAAAATATAAATTATTGAAAAAAAATCAATTAACCAAATCAATAGAGAGACATATCACCTTTACGGACACTATATACCAAAAGATATCAATTCTCTCTAAACTGGTCTATAGATTTCAGCTGATTCCAATAAAAAAATCTCAGCAAATTTTCTTGCAGGACAGATAAGCTATTTCTAAAATTTATGTAAAAAAGCAAAAGAACTAGAACAACTAAATTTTTTTTGAAAAATAATAAAGTTGTAAGAATTATACTACCTGGCCAAATGAATTTTTTTGGTACTGGGGATCAAACTTGGGACCTTGCACTTGCAAGGCAGGCAGTAGAACCACTGAGCTAAATTCCAGGCCGATGGTTTTTGATTAAATATGCAAAAACAATTCAACAGAGAAAGGGTAGTATTTTTAACAAATGATGCCAGGTGAAAAAAAGATGAACTTCACCCTAAACTTCAAATCTCAATGAACACAGGATCATAGATCTAAATTAGAAACTACGAAACTTCTGAATGAAACATAGGATAAAGAAGGCTTTTTTTTTTTTTGGTACAGGGGATTGAACTGGGGTCCCTGCGCTTGCAAGGCAGGTGGTGGAACCACTGAGCTAAAAACCCAGCCCTTGAATGACACATAGGAAGAAATCTTTGTGGCCTAGGATTTGACTGAGTTCTCAACACCAAAGCACACTTCATAATAGCAAATTTATGACATAGACTTTATCTAAGTTAAAAGTTTAAATGAGCCATGATGGTCCACACCTGTAATCCCAGCACCTGGAAGACGAAGGCAGGCAGACTGTGAGTGTGAGGTCTACCTGGGCTATGAAACAAATACAGTAACTTCTGTTCTAGGAAGGGCACTAACAGAATAAAAAGTGTATCTGTAGAATCAGAAAACTATGCCAACCACATTCCATTGGAGGACCTGGAACTCTCAACATTCAACAACAAAAAACCCAAGGAAAAACCAGGCGAAAGATCCGAAACGACACTTCATCATGGAGGGTATATGGGCAGTAAAGCAGCTCGTAAAAAGTGTCCAGCATCCCCAGCCGTTGGGAAATGCAAGTTAAAAACCACTATACACTTACGAGGGCGGCAGAAACAGAAAATACCGGTAATGCCAAGTCCAAGTGGAGATGCAGAGCGACTGGAAGCCCTGCACACTGCTGGTGGGAGTGCAGCAAGGCGGCGGTCTCTTCCAAAGTCTGACGGACGCACATCCCATGCTCTCACACCGCTGGGCCTGTTCAAACAAAACCTGGACAAAAATGTTTATGGCCACTGTATTCGTGTTTCCCCTAAACTAAAATAGCCCATCTCAGCCGGGGAGTTACCTCAGTGATTCCATTGCCTGCCTCACAAGCACAAGGCCCTGAGTTTGATCCCCGGTACCAAAATAAAACCTGACCTAAACGTTGGTCCTCTCTTCTTCCTCCCTTCCCCTGCTTTTTTTTTTTTTTTTTTTTTTTTTTTTTGCAGTACTGGGGGTCGAACTCAGGACCTTGCAATTGTGAGGCAGGTGCAGTGCGACTGAGCTAAATCCCCAGCCCCCTTCCTTACTTTTTGAGATAGAGTCTTGCTTTGTATTTCAAATTGGTGTTGAACTCCCTATGTAGCCCAAGCTGGCCTTGAACTCAAGGTGATCCTCTTGCCTCAGCCTCCTGAGTGCTGGGATTATAGGCGTGTGCCACTATGCCCAGATCTTCCTTCTTAGCTTGCTCCTTCCTTCCTTCCTTCCCAAATGTCCTTCAAAGGGTGAATAAATGAATGAAATATATTTATACAGACTGGGGATTTAGCTCAGTGGTTCTGATTCCTGCCTCCCAAGCGCAAGGACCCAAGTTCGATCTCCGGTACCAAATAAATAAATATATGTGTGTGTGTGTGTGTGTGTGAATCTGTGTATATTAATCTGCCAAAATAAATATATATATATTACAAAGAATACCACTCGGCAATAAAAAAGAATTAACTGCTGATGCACACGATGACTTGGATGAATCTCAAGGCATCACGCTAAGTGAAAGAAGCCAGTCCTTTTATTTTTTCATTAAGGTTATTGTACCTTTTAGGTACACAGTACAGTTACATTCATCACGGGGATCTTGCACCTTTCCATGACAGGTCTTGGTTATTTTTTCCCCCTTCCCTGCCCTCCCTTCACCCCCCTGCCCCTTCCTTATTTACAAAGACTTTGTTTCCATTTCTTCCTTTTCTCATATTTTCCCCCTTCCCTTCCCCTCCCCTTCCTACTTCCCCTATTCCTTTAGCCCTTTTCTTCCTATTTTACATTATCAATTATACAATTTGAACCTTATTTACACTTTTAGCTTTCACACCAGAGAAACGATTAGGTTTTTACACGTGTGTCTTGTTTACTTCACTGAAGAGTATGGCCTCGATGTGCATCCACTTAACTATAAATGACTATAGTTTCATTCTTAATGGCTGAGTAGTGCTCCATTTTATAGAAAAACCACATCTTCTTTACCCAGTGTCCAGCTGATGGGCAATCAGGCTGTTTCCAGGTTTTAGCTATTCCAAGCTGCACTGGTGTAAACATGGGTGTACATATATCGCTGCGGTATGGTTCGTTTAATTCTTTTGGAAAGATAAGCCAGCAGAGGGATGGCTGGGTCAGTTGGGACCTCTACTCCTAGTTCTCCGAGGTGTCTCCATATTGACTTCCACAGTGCTTGCTGCAGTCTGCACTCCCACCAACAGTGGAAAGGGTTCCTTCCCCCACAGCCCGCCAGCATGTGTTACTGGTTGATTTCTGGACAGCAGCCGTTCCTTCTGGGGTGAGAGGGATCTCAGAGTCATTTCCATCTGCTCTCTCCAACGGTCAGTGATGCTGAACATTTTTTCATATATTTATTTGCTGCTTTTACCTCTTTGGCTGAGAAATGTCTGTTCGCTTCAGATGCCCATTTTTGCTTTCTTCCTTTTTTTTTGGTACTTGGGATTGAACTTGCGTCCTTGTGCTTGCAAGGCAGGCCACCAAACTGCTGAGCTACATCCCTGGCCCTAGATGTCCATTTTTGAATTGGGTCTTTACATTTGGGGGTCTGATTTTTTTTTTTTTGAGTTCTTTATATGTTCTAGATAGTGGGCTCTTGTCTGAGGAGCAGCTGGTAACATTTTTTCCCACATTGTAGGTTGTCTCTTAGCTCTCTTGGTGGTTTCTCTTGTAATGCAGAAGCTTTTTAATAAGATGAGATCCCAGTTGTTGATTCTTTCTGCTAGTTCCCATGCTACTGAGGATTTGTTCATGAAGTCTTTTCCTATGCCAATGTCTTCGAGAGTTCGGCCTAACTTATCTTCCAGCAAGTTTAGCATTTCTGTTTTAATATTTAAATCTTTATTCCACTTTGATTTTAGCTTAGTACATGGTGAAAGAGGGCTGGGGATTTAGCTCAGTTGTTCCGCCTCCTATCTAGCAAGTGCAAGAACCCGAGTTCAATCCCTGGTACCAAAAAAAAAAAAAAAAAAAAAAAAAAAAAAAAAGCCTGGAAACAGATATTTGGGCTGGGGATTTAGCTCAGTGGTTCTGCTGCCTGCCTCGCAAGTGCAAGGACCAAGCTCAATCCCCAGTACCAAAACAAAACAAAACAAAAAACCCAAAAAAACCAAAAAAACAAAACATGAAAGATAGGGGTCTAGACTGGGCATGGTGGCGCACGCCTGTAATCCCTGAGGAAGCTGAGGCAGGAGGATCGCTGTGAGTTCAAGACCAGCCTGGGCTACATAGTGAATTCCAGGTCAGTGTCAACTACATAGTGAGACCCTGTCTCAAAAAAACAAAAAAAAAGCCGGCCGTGGTGGTGCACGCCTGTAATCCCAGCACTTGGGAGGCTGAGGCAGGAGGATCGCTGTGAATTCAAGACCAGCCTGGACTATATAGTGAGTTCCAGGTCAGTCTCAATTACATAGTGAGACCCTGTCTCAAAAAACAAAAAAAAGAAAAAAGAAAAAAGATAGGGGGTCTAGTTTTAATCTTTGGCAGGTTGAAATCCAGCTTTTCCAACACAATTTATTGAAGAGGCTGTCTTTCCTCCAGTGAGGATGGTTGGCTCCTTTGTCAAAGACAAAGGAGCTGAGTACATCCGGAGTTATTTCTGCATCTTCTAATTATTCCACTGATCCTCGAGTCTGTTTCTTTGCCAGTACCATGCTGTTTTATCACAGTGGCTTTGTAGTATAGTTTCAAATTGGGGATTGTGATACCCCGTCATGTCTCTGTTGCCTAGAATGGCTTTTGCTCTAGGTCTCTTCTGGTTCTAAATGAATTTTTAGATTGTTTTCTCTAGTTCTGCAAAATATACTTTTGGGATTTCAATTGGGATTGCACTGAATCTGTACAGCAGTTTTGGAAGTATGGCCATTTTCACTATGTTGGTTCTTCCTGCCCAGGAACAAGGGATCTTTCCATTTTCTTACACTCTTCATTCTCTTTTTTGAGGGTGCTGTAGTTTCCAGTGTAAGAGGTCTTTTGTCTCCTTTGTTAGACTGATTCCTAGGTATTTCATTTTTTTTTGGATGCTATTATGAAAGGAATTGTTTCCTTAATTTCTTTCTCAGTGAGTCTTATTTGTGTACAAGAAGCCTATTGATTTTTGAGTGGTGACCTTGTATCCAGCTACTCTAACTGAATCCGTCAGTGAAGTCTAGAAGTCTTTTTTTTTTTGTTTTGTTTTTGGTACCAGGGATCGAACTCGGGGCCTTGTGCTTGTGAGGCAGGCCACCGAACCGCTGAGCTAAATCCCCAGCCCCCAAGTCTAGAAGTCTTTTGGCAGAGTTTTTTGGGTCTTCTATATAGAGTATCATTTCATCAGCAAATAATGACAGTTTAAGTCTTCCTTTCACATCTTTATTCCTTTTATTTCTGTCTCTTGTCTAATGGCTGTGGCTAATGTTTTGAGAACTATATTGAACAGGAGTGGTGATAGTGGACATCCTTGTCTTGTTCCTGATTTTAGTATGGTTTTCAGTTTTTAACAATTTAGTATGATGTTGGCTGTTGGTTTTTCATAGATAGCCTTATCAAGTTGAGATAAAGACCATCTATTCCAATTTTCTGCAGGTTTTTTTTTTCTTATCATGAATAGGTGTTGAAGTTTGTCCAACACCTTTTCTGTACCTATTGAGGAAAGAAGCCAGCCTTAAAAGCTCATGTTGTATAATTCCGTTCACATGATGTTCTAGAAAAGGTAAAACTAGACTGGAAGGGTGGATGCCAGGTGTTAGGGGCTGGCAGGAAGTGCTGCTAGCAAAAGGGAGTGTTACAAGGTAATAAAACCATTCTCTACCCTGATGGCGACACTAATACAAATCTATACAAGTATTTGCTCAAGGTCAATTTTACTATGTGATAATTAAAAAAAAAAAAAAAAAACAACCAGGTGTGATGGTGCATACTAACCTGGGTATTTAGTGAGAACCTGTCTCAAAATAAGAAAATAAAAAGCAGCTGGGGAAGGAAGGAAAGAAGGACGGACGGACAAATGGAGAGACAGACTTGGGATGCTGAGGTAGAAGGATGTTAGCTGGGGGTCAGTCTGAGGTACATAGTGACCCTGTCTGGGGGTTTCAAAAGAGAAAAAAGAAAACAATTTATTCCCACCCTTGTCTAGTATTCTACAATAAGACAATATTACAGTCTGTTTGGATTTTTCTTAGATTTTTCTATTGGAAATCACATTACTTTGAGCATTTTGCATGTCCTCTAATATGCATGAGCTGAACTCCTCTAGGGTTCATAATCAGGATAAGAAATGTGTTTTCCGGCACCAAACTGTTTTCAAACTATAATGAGCACCCCAGCAGAGGCACCTCAGAGGCCCAGTTGCTCCACATCCTCAGCGGCACTGACTGAGAGCCAGGTTCCTGCTGCTCTGCCAGAGCAAAGCACTAGGGAGCAGGCACGTGGTGGCTCCTCTGCACTTCTACGCCGCATGAGGGCAAATTCTTGCCTTAGATTCATAAGCTGTCTTTCCTCTCACCGAAGGGCCTGTTCTAGTATTCAGCCTTTTTTAAAAAACTGGATTATGCTTTTATTACATACATCTTCTTCATACCAGTCTTTTGTTAATTATGTTATATTGCACACATCTTCCCCCATTGTAGCTTTTGTCATTTTCTTTAGGAAAAATCTCTTAAGTTTAACATATTATTTTTTGAGACAAGGTCTCACTGTGTATTTCAGGCTGGCCTTGGACTTGCAACAATCCTCCTACCTCAGACTCCTGAATGCAGAGATTACAGGTTTACAGGCCTGCGCCACCATGCCTGGCTTAATGCTATCGGTTTTTCCCTTAAGGTTTGTTTATTTGTTTATTTATATGACTGGCTAAAGAACTTATATAAAATATAATAATATAGTTTTGGCATTTACCCTTATGTCTCTTTCCATAGTATAAGAGAGATGCCCAATTTATTACACAGTCAATTGTTCAATTCATTGAAAGTCACTGCTGTAAATTCTCTACACACATAGAATATTTAGGGATCTATATTCTGCTAAAACTGTCATGTCCTAAAAAATAAAATAAAACTGTCATGTCCTATTTTCATTTTATAGTAATTCTAGAGTAAGTATCTTCCACCCAAACATCCATTTCAACCTCTGGAGTAACTTAGTATTCATTTTACTAGCATCTTGACTACTTTTGGCCTACCATCTCTGTTTTAGAATCTCTTTGTCTAGTTCCGTAAGTACATAAATAGGGACTGTTAATGGCATTTCACTGGATGTGAGTAAAAATCTGATGTGTTTTATCAGGGTCTTCTGATCATTCATGAATTGACAAGCTGTTAACCATGGCTGAGTGGGGCAGGACTGTAGGTCACTTTGATCTTATTTGTCTTGCTTTTTTCTTTAATAATCATATCTAAACTGGACATAGTGGAACATGCTGGTAATCCCAGGTACCTGAGAGGTTGGAGCAGAAAGACGGCAAGTTTGAAGCCAGTCTGGGCAACTTAGTAAGACTCTTTCTCAAAATTTTATTGATTGATTGATTGGTTTTTTGAGACAGGGTGTAAGACCTCCAGGCCTTACTTCCACTCCAAGGAGCTTGAACAGCTGAAAGGGCCTCCAAGATCCTGGGCCTATCACCCAGCGATTGCTCCAGGAGCTTGAGAAGCAGCAGCAAGAATCACCCAGGAAGGAACACACCGGACTAGTTGGAAAACAAGACCTTTATTAGTCTGGCTAGAAGGCACTCCGGAGCCAAGTAGCTCAGAGAGGCAACTAGCTCAGAGTCAGAGGCTGTTTTTATAAGGGGTATGGGGGGAGTTAACACTCAAAACTTACGGGAAGGGGACAAAGGCAAATGTCATCAATCACGTACTCGGCGGTTACGTACTAATAGTCAGCAGATCGATTACCCGTTGTTGTATAGATTGTGGTTTGGAACATTTGGTTACAGGCAAACAAGGAGTGGAGTGATTTACTTCGGGTCTCTACGTTTGTTACAGTCTCTATCTAGTTTCCCAGAACTACCAAGCAGTTACCTATTAACTCACAATTAATCACAGTTGGGACTAATTTAAAATTACAACGCCATCCCATAAGGGTCTCACTATGTAGTTGAGACTGACCTGGAACTCACTATGTAGCCCAGGCTGGTCTCAAACTCACAGAGGTTCTCCTGCTTCAGCCTCCTGAGTGCTGGGATTATAGGTGTGCCCCACGACGCCCGGCTCTTTCTCAAAATTTAAAAAGGCTGGGGATATAGCTCAGTGGTAGAGTACTTGCCCTGGGTGGGTTCAATCCTTAGTACTGGGGAAAAAAAATCATACACACTTATCAAATAAATTTTATGCAAATTTATTAAAGCAAGCTTACAATGCAATTAACTGTCAACAGTTATGCTTCCTTTTAAAATATTTTTATTACTATCTTTTTAATATATACTTTAAAATATATTTACGGCTTTAAAAAAATTAACTCTTCTATCAATTACTTGGAGAGGTGTCTAAAATTGCTTAACATGACAATTTGCCAGTCTCCTTGTGATGAACTTTTTCTTTCTATGTTTTGAGGCCATATTATTAGGCACCTGTAAGTTCAGAGTTATCTCCTCAGTGATGCAACCTTTCATCATTGTGCTCTTGGTCTTCTACTCAATAATGCTTTTTATCTAACAGTCTGTTTTCTGACATTCGTGTAAGTACAATGGTATTTTTAGGTGTGGTATTTGCTTTTTAGATTCCTTTCTTTTCTTTTTCTGTCTCAGTCCTGGAGACCAAACTCAGGACCTTGCACATGCCAGGCAGGTGTGGCACAACTATGCTACATCCCAGCAATTCTTTTTTTTTTCACCTTCTCATAACCCTTATGTTTCGATGTGTTTTATGACAGGCAAGGCCATGGTTTTGTCTCTCTACCCCGCTCAGGTCTTAGACTCCTTTAACTGGAGTGCAAGGCCCATTTCCACCTGACGTACCTGCTGCCACGTGAGGAGGGGTTTCCTCTTAGACGCCGCCCCTCCGTAGGCCCTCAGGGTTTGTCCCCACGACCCTTACAGGGGAACCACAGTCCAGGTTCAGTGGAACCTAGCAACAGCCGAGACAGTTCTATCATTTTCTATTATTACTTTCTCGTCTTAGACTTCTGTATTTAATTGCTAGCTCATTGCTTCATGTTTAAAGATAATTTATAGTTTACATTTCTCTACTGACAGGATCTATCTGGGTCCCCAGGCATCTGGTCTGTCCTATGTCAGCTCGGGTCATTTTTACCTGTACGTGAAACTATGTCTGGTGAAACAGTCACTGCAGAAAAGAACAAGAACTCCAAAGACCTCCTTGTATGTGAGAAGCAGCAGTATTCAAGAGGAAGAAGAGTAAAACAAAACAACACAACAGGTAGCGGTCAGAGCTGTAAGGGACCAAAGTACCCATAAACTAACGTCGATCAGAGAGATCGGTCTGACAGCAAAGCAGAATACCCTAGTGAACTCAGGGACCCTATCAGTAGTAGTAGTCAGCTTATGACTCAACACATACCAATCACACATCCCCTAATTTACCATGCAGTGTTTCCAATTTTTTTTTTTTTTTTTTTTTTTT
>NW_022900946.1:24381604-24411783 GCF_012274545.1 Fukomys damarensis | reverse complement strand
AATAATTCCGGTCCTCAGAGATTCTCAACTTCCAAAAGGAAGTGATTTAGGCTATAGAGTGTGGCAAAGCTATTCAGAGAAGTGGACGGGGCGTGTCGATTACAAGAGCCCAGGACAGTGCCAGGAGCCCCCGTGGAACTTCGTGGGCCCTCCCGCTAGATGCGAATGGCACACAGGAGACCAGAACCCGGGAGAGATCATGATCCACGATAGCCCACGCTGCGTTTTCCGGATGCAGCAAGTACTTTTATCCTCCTTTTCTCTTGCTTTGCCCAAGTCTGCTCTGAACATCTGGTTTCTCCCATCCCCACTCATGCTGCGCTTTTTAAATAAACCTTTGGTATCAATTTGGCTTCTGTTTTCCAATTTTTTTTTTTTTTTTTTTTTTTGGTACCGGGGATTGAACTCGGGTCCTTGCATTTGCAAGGCAGGCCACCGAACCGCTGAGCTAAATCCCTGGCCCAGTGTTTCCAAATTTAAAAACACCTCCCACAAATATACACATAGTGCTTTCTGTAGTACCACACCCCTCAAAAGCCTTTCTTTTTTTGAGTACTGGGGATTGAACTTGGGCCCTTGCGCTTTCAATGCAGGCAGCAGAACCACTGAGCTAAATCCCCAGCCCTCAAAAGCCTTTCTGACCTACAAAATAAATCTTATAATTAAATCTTTTTTTTTCCCTTTGGTACTGGGGATTGAACTCGGGACCTTGCGCTTGCAAGGCAGGAGCGGTGCCACTGATCTAAATCCCCAGCCCTTTACAATTAAATCTTTATAGTAGGATTAATGATAATATAATTTAGCACAGCCTCTCTGATGATGAATTTATTTTTTTAAATTTAAGTTTTTGAAACAAGGTCTCCCTATGGAGTTCAGGCTGGTCTTGAGCTTACTACATAGCCCACCCTAGCCTTGAACATGTGGTACCTCTCCTGCTTCAGCCTCCCAAGTGCTGGGATTCCACGGGTGTACCACCATGCCTAGCACTCTGATGTTGAATTTTGAAGTAGCAACATGTCAGCTAACACCATGGTGAAACATATTCTCTGACCCAAGACGTTTGTCCTGCTGCGGCTTCTGCCAGCACAGTTCCCACGCATGTGGTTTCTATGTCTGACTTCCAGCACGTCTCTCCTATTTACATACACAGTTCTGGATCTCCTGCTACTTCTTTCTAAGCTTTCTTGGTTTACTATGATTTCAAGCGTTGAACACATACTTGGCATACAGCAGACTTTTACAAAATATCTCTCCTTCTCTGAACCTTGTGGTTCCAGAGTATTACAGGCCAGAGCAATTTGAGGAGTGAAGGCTTCTGGGAAAAGCAGAATTTTAGCTGGGCTCTAAGAGATAGCAGGATTTGAACAAGAGAAGGGAAAGTTGAACTGAAGACAAACGGCAGTTAAGAAGCCTGTGGCACAGCTGGAGGTGAGGGAAGACAAGGTATCCGGAAGAAGGAACATCAAGCAGCTGTCTGAATCTAACCATGGCTACCACCGCCCCGACACTCTCTCACCTGTGCTCACTGAAGACAGAGGCATCCAGAACAATCTTCTCTAGCAGCTCGATGAGTTCATCAGGCAGGTCAGCTGTCATAAAGGCTTTGACAGTGACCGAGACCTCTTCAGGATCCTGTGTCTCTGACAATGCTGTCTGCACCACCTGGTTTTAAGAAACATTTAAAAGAACCTGATTAAATTGACTCAAGGGCTGGGGATTTAGCTCAGTGGTTCTGCCACCTGCTTCGCAAGCTCAAGGTCCCAAGTCCGATCTCCAGTACCAAAAATGATAAAAATAAAAATAAAGTTGACTCAAGACTGTATCTTTGGTGTTAGGGGTAAAAGTTCAGCGATAGAATGCTTGCCTAGCACGTACGAGGTCCTGGGTTTGATCATCAGTACTGCCAAAAAAATAAAAGACAGTAATATTGAAGCTGAACAGACAGGTCGGTTCCTCCAAGATATTCTGGAACAGACAAAGAAGAGAACATGGGAGATTTCCTCAAGGTAGAAAGGAAAGGGCAACTTCGAGTCGGTCTCAGGGAATTCTGTTCTCTCTCTCTCTTTTTTTTTTTTTGGTACCAGGGGTCGAACTCGGGTCCTTGCGCTTACAAGGCAGATGGCAGAACCACTGAGCTAAATCCCTAGCCCTCTCTACTTTGATAATCAATTTTTTCCTTCACCTCCAAAGGGCTACAAGTTGGGTGGCCGGGTGTGGTGGCGCACGCCTGTAATCCCAGCACTCGGGAGGCTGAGGCAGGAGAATCACTATGAGTTCGAGATCAGCCTGAGCTACATAGTGAGTTCCAGGTCAGTCTCAACTACATAGTGAGAGACCATCTCAAAAAAACCACACACCCACATACACACAAAATAAAAAAACCCACACAAGAAAAAACAACCAAAGGGCTACAAGTTGGGTGGGTGTCACTGTGAGCTTGAGGCTAGCCTGAGCTGCACTGTGAGACCCTGCCTGGAACAAAACAAACAGCTATCGACACTAATATCTGTTCCAATGATCATACTAAGTGTATTTAAAAACAAATACAGTGCACTAAACAGGGATGTGAAATGCAAGTTTACTGTTACCTCGTTCTGTGAAGTCACCATTCTAGCACAGAGGGCACTGTCGTTGCTGTGGCACAGCCCACTTCCAGAGGGGAGATCAAGTGCAACCGGAGCTATGAAGCTTTTTCTCTCAGAGGACACTGAGAGCCACCCCAGAAGGAAGACCAACAAAAGACCAGCCACGCCCCCACCCCGATTATAGGTAACTCACCTACCAAGAACCTCCTAAACTGTGTGAAATGAGTTTTCCAAGGAGGAGAGACCCACCCCAGTAACAGCAGGTCAGAATACCAGCACTGTTCCTGTGCTCACTGAAAGACTTCCGTGATCTACCACTTTTGCATTATTGGTGTTCCTCAGAGGCATGTAATGGCAGTGGATTGAGGAACAATACATAGCTGAGGACACCTCACAGCGGACACACTCTGACCAGGAATTTTCACCTTGCATCTTGTGGATTTTGAGATAGGGTCTTGCTATAGATTGCAGGCTGGCCTTGAACTTGCGCTCCTCCTGCCTTAACCTCCCGAGTGCTGGGGATACAGGCATATGCTTTTGCATCTGGCTTTCATTTTGGATCTTGAGGGGCCTAAAAGAAGTATAGGATCAAAAAAGTCTGGTCCACCTTTTTTTTTTTTTTTGGTACCGGGGATTGAACTCAGATCCTTGAGCTTGTGAGGCAGGTGGTGGAACCACTGAGCTAAATCCCCGGCCCTGATCTGCCTTTCAGGTGGACTCTGTGCACTCAGTGGCTCCATCCTGGTGTGGCTTATAATAATCAAGACAGCATGGCAAGGAGGCAGAGAAAGGAACCATCATAGCAGCTAAGCAACCAAAGAGACTAAACAGGGCCATGGCACAGCTCCCCAGGTGTATCCACAGAAGAAAATGTGCTTTCTGGCAACCAAACAGTAAAATCTATCAGTTTTTAAAAACCTTAGAGCCAGGCATGGTGGCACACCCCTGTTATCCCCACCCTTGGGAGGCTGAGGCAAGAGAATCACTGAGAGCTCCAGGCCAGCCTGAACTACATAGTAAGACTGCCTCAAAAAAACCAAAATCAAACAAACAAACAAAAGCAAAAAAACAAAAAATCCAAAACCATCTAAAAAAAGCAGTTTATTATTTTTTTTAATAGAGCACTTTAAACAAATACAGAGCCAGTTGTGGTGGCATGTGCCTGTGGTAACAGCTACTGGGGAAGCTGGGACAGGAGGTTTTTTGAGCCTGGGAACTTGAATTTGGCTTTGTATTTGTTTTGAGATAGGGATTTGCTATATACACAAGGCTGGACATGAATCCAAGAGTTTGAGACCAGCCTGGGCAACAGAGTAAGTAAGGCCCTGTCTCAAAACACAGCCAGGCATGGTGGTGCACACCTGTAATCCCAGCACTTGGTAGGCTGAGGCAGGAGGATTGCCATCTGTTTAAGGCCAACCTGGGCTACATGGTGAGCTCAAGGCCAGCCTGAACTACATAGCGACACCCTGTCTCAAAAGAAAAAAAAATCATAATGCATACACACAAGCTGTTTTAAGGGCATAACTAAATTTCTACCTTCTGTTTAAGTCAACACAATGCTCAACTAAGGTTATCTCAGGACACTGCTTTCCCTAAGTAAATTCTGTATGGTAAGGATCTACTTGAGACCCTGAAAGCAGTCTGCCCCTGTGTGTGCTCCCAATCAGAGAGATCCTGCAATAGACTATCCCACCAGGAGGTGGCTACAGATGTTCAGTTAGAGCAGACTTAATGACGGACTCAGCAGCTCCACACAGAAGGGAGACAAGAAGCCCCATGGGCTGCACTCCAGTGCAGCGTCAAAGCTGCCCTCCTCAAGGACCGATACAACGTCAGCCACGCGGTGTGTCTGGTGGCTGGACTACGCCTAGACACGTCTGCTATCTGTGAACTTGGAGTAGATTCTTAAGGGAATCTAAGCAGGCTCTGTCCTGGCCCTTTGTTCAACAGGCGTGAAGGTTATTAAACCTTTAGGCCAATCCTCAAGATGTGTAAGTCTGAAGTTGATAATAATAAAGCCTGAAAACAATATGGACTTCGATAAATTTAAATATATTTCAAAACGAAAAGTTTATTTAAAAATAATGGCATAGGGGCCTTTGGATTTAGCTCAGTGGTTCCACTGACTGCCTTGCGAGTGCAAGGACCCAAGAAGTTTGATCCCCGGTACCAAAAAAATAGGACAAAAAAAAAAAAAAAAAAAAAAACACCAAGAAGGTAAAATTCAGTAGAGATAAAGGTGAACCCCAGCCCTTAGGGTTTAAAGCATTTGTCCAGCAGTTTGGCAAAGCATACTGGGAAGGTGGGAGCTTTAACTGATCGTATGCTCAATGCTGAAGCCACTTGCTGGACCAATGTTATTTCCACATCAGTCGTGGCGACCCTGAAACACAGGCCCCGCAGTCTCGGGTACGATCTGCTATGTCTCTGGGGCTGTGATAGACGGTAGGCCTCTTCCAGAGCTGAAGGAAGCCTGCCAAGAGGCAGAAGCAGATTCCCACCTGCGAGGCCAAATCTAGCACGGACCCTGGTCCCAGCACTACACTCAGCTCTAATGAGGGACTGGGCAGTCACAAGAGGTGACTAAGGGAAGTCAGCTGAGGTGTGTTAAGAGCCACTTACCTTCTGTCCACAGGAGGCTGAGCTGGAAAACACTTAAGAACCCAGACGCAGGCATGCCATCAAGTATTCTTTTATGGGGGCTGCCCAACCCTGCTTGACGTAAGAGCCAACTCTTTCCTTAAGCCAGTAACAACTCCAAGTCAGTGCACACTTGGCAACTGAGCCATTTCTAGGCAAGTTACTTCTGCAGGGAAGAAGGTCTGCAACAGCTGTAAGATGCTTAAATGTAACAATGCGCCAAGTGCGGTGGCGCACACCTGGAATCCCAGCACTCGGGAGGCTGAGGCAGGAGGATTGCCTCCAGTTCTAGGCCAGCCTGGGCTACATAGTGAGTTCAGAGCCATCCTGAACTACAAAATGAGACCCTGTCTCAAAAAGAAGGAACAATAAACAGTCACTTGAGCCATGAGAGGAACAGCAGCTACAAAGCTAGCACACGTACCTCCCCTTCTGTGCCTCACCTGGTCAATCAGCTGTCTCCTAGATGGGTTGGTCTCCTCAAGGACACGGGCCCAGAGTTCGGGATCCTTTCTGCGTACCAGGTAGCGGGCCTCACTTTTGAACAGAGAGTTCTTGTTGCAAACCTGAAATGAGCACGCCGGTGTGGAGCTCCAAGCAGACAATGGGAGCAATTGGGTGGCACCCTCAGTGAGTTACCTGTCCCTGCACCCTGTATGGAGAGCCGGAGCCAAGGGAGACGTCGGGCTTTGACAAGTGACGACAGCATCCCACACTGTTACCACTGCACTCCTCAGGGACAAAGTATCTCCAAATACTCTTTCTAAGTGAGTAGGGTCACAGTCATCATCCTTCTGTGCATCCTGTGTTGTCTGAGTCACCACGACTAGCCACAGGAAGAGCCTGACTATTTGAAATATGGTGTTGTTGGGAACTAAATGTTTAATCTTAAGCACTCACATGTAACTAGCTCTAAGTAGTCTCTAAAAGTGTTATCAGAATAGCCCAGAACAGATACAAAACAGCATATACAGCCGGGTGTGTTGGCACACGCCTGTAATCTCAGAACTCAGGAGGCTGAGGCAGGAGGATCACTGTGAGTTCGAGACCAGCCTGGGCTACATAGAGAGTTCCAGGTCAGTCTCAACTACGTAGTGAGACCTTTCTCAAAAAAAACCCCAAAAACAAAAAAACAAAAACAGCATATACAGCCAGGTGTGTTGGCACACGCCTGTAATCTCAGAACTCAGGAGGCTGAGGCAGGAGGATCACTGTGAGTTCGAGACCAGCCTGGGCTACATAGAGAGTTCCAGGTCAGTCTCAACTACGTAGTGAGACCTTTCTCAAAAAAAACCCCAAAAACAAAAAAACAAAAACAGCATATACACTACAATGTTTCAAGGCCTACGAAATTTAAAATGTGCTTTCACTAACTGATCTTGAGATCCTTCTCTGAGTATTACCTCTTTAAACCACCAGCTATCCACGGGGATGTTTCAAGGTGTAAGGCATTTGTTAAGTCTTGATAAGAATCTCCCTTCAGTACCATATACAGGGCTGAGTGACCTGTGTGACTGCAAAGGTGATGTGGGCTGCCTGTGTGTAAGGACAGGAGCCAAGAGCAGACTGGCACAGAGCCTAATGCACACTGTAGCCTTATCTTGGACAGAGAGGACCTGAATGAGCACCTCTGGGCCACTTAAACTTGGTCTTAACAAAAGAACATGTTGCCTCATAGCACATGTGTGTGCTAACATCTCACAGAGGCCACTAACCTGTGCTTTCATAAGACAAAAATGGCTTAGCGGTATCAAACTAAGGAAAAGTCCCAGCTTTACAGAAACCAGTTCCTCAGAGGCTGCCAGGTAATAGGATAAGTCCACTCAGCCCTCCGGCCACTTTATCTACAAACTAGGGCAGAAGGAGAACTGTCCTCCATCTCCCACTCTGCACACGCATACCTAACAAATGCCATCTCTGGCTGCTGAGTGTTTAGCAAGGGCTCTGAGGGACTTGGGACAAGCAGGCCAAATACCTCCAAGGAGCTTACAGGTCAACAAACATTGCATTCAACCACATGAAATCTCTGGATCTTTAGCTCCGATGGCTAAAGCACCAATAGTTCATATGGCTCCACCTATACACATAATTACGTGCATGCAGATCCAGCCTGGGAAATGCTGGCAGGAGACGAGGCAAACGTTTCAGTGCCAGCAATAGCGAGCGGTCTGGGAAGAGACGCGGAGGGCGTGCGCAGAGTGGTCTTCTGGGGCTGACGGAGGAATGCGGACCATTCTGGGTGGGGCAGCAGGGAGGGACGCTAACTGGGTCAGTGTGTGGAGGGAGAGTCCACGGAGGCGGTCCTGGGTCAGGCTAAAGAGTTCCAGGTCAATCTCAAGTCACCGGGTAACGCCGAGGACTCTAAGCAGAGAGGTGACGGACCACGCAGGCCCACAGACATAGTACATAGAAACAGGGCACAAGCAGGTCCCAGAAGAATGTCAGAATTACAGAGCAAGCGAGTGCACGGAAATGTTCCTATGTCCCGCCACCTCTGGGTACACGGAACGCCCTGATCAGTGCCCTAGGCATACTCTAGATGCCTGGCCCACGAGTCCAGAGCAGCACGGGCAGTTAAGCATACAAAAACACCTGCTGCCCACCTGAACGAGCTCAAGGTCACACTTCCCCCGCTCATAGGCCACACAGGCCAGATGTGGGTCCCGCCTCTCACAGTACCGGCCCACGACGCAGCTGTCATAGTAGGCGTTCTCTCTCAGGAAGCGCTCGGGGCTGTTGTTGCTGTCGATGTAGATTTTGGCCAGTGCATTGTGAGTGGCAGGCTCCTCACAGCCTTCATGAATCCGGGACTCCAACCAGGGAAGTAACAACTTCAGCCTTTGAAGGAAGGCAGATAATATAAAAGTCAAAAGGCTGCCACTGGAAACTCCAGGGTGACCCCTAGGTTCTGAGAGTTGACTTTTTTTTTTTTTTTTTGGCATTGCTATGGATTAAACTCAGAGCTCCCCAAATGATACACCCTTTTTTAAATTTTAATTTTGAAAGAAAGTGTTCAAATGGGAAGGAGGGAGGAGGAAGAGAGAAAGGAAAGAAGGGACAAGAAAAAAAGGGAAAACGGAAATAAAACTTTTGTACATAGGGAGGAGGGGGGCTTGTGTGGGGACAGGATAAAATAAAATAAAATTTATTCTAAAACATAAAATTTAACTTTGAGACCGAGTCTTGGTAAGTTGGCCAGGGTAGCCTCAAACTTAGATCCTCCCCGCTCAGCCTCTCCAGTAGGTGGAATGGTAGGTGTACGACTCTATGCCCAGCCTGCGAGGTGGTCCTTAAAACAAATCAAAACAAAATATCACTCCATTCACTTTCAGTTGTTCTAGGAATCAAGAGAGACATGGATTCCAAACTGATTTCAACTGTTAAGTTTTTCCCTAGGGTCTTTAGCACCAACTCATTCTTTACATGAAAGAACAGCCACAGAGACAGCGCTAGGGCCTGGAGGCCCAGCCGACAGCGCCCTGGAGAAACAGACAACAAACACGAGGCAAGAGAAGACACCCACAGGGATACCTTACCTGTTTCTTTTTTCTACTTCAGCCACCAGCTCGTCAGTAGAGAACTGTCCTCTTACCACAGTGATTAGGTTTTTAATTACTTCTTCAGAACAATCCACACCAAGCAGCCCTCCAACTACAGCTGGGAGCCGACGAGGGTTAACCTAGAACAGTCAAGGTAGCAATTTCAGTGCTGCAGACGCAGGACATTGGCAGAAGCCCCTAAGACTTGGACATTGTGAGTAAAAATCTGTTCAGAACTGAACTGTGTTTCACCAGACTTCCTATGTCAAAGCCCTAATCCCCAATGAGACAGTATTTACACAGGGCTGTTAAAGGTGTAACTAATGCTGAGGGTAAGGCCAGAATCCCATAGGCCTAGTGTCCCTGGAAGAAGAGACAACAGAGCACAAGCATGTAGAGGAAAGGCCATCTGAGGACACAGTGCCAAGGTGGCCATTTGCAAGTCCCAAGAACCCTAGCAGAAGCCAAATCTGCCAGCAATTTATTCTTGGACTTCTGGCCCATTGACCTGGGAGAAATAAATTTCTGTCCTTTAAGCTACACAGTCTGTGGCATTTCAGTCTTGCAGCCTGAGGTTAATACACCACCCTTCAAAGTGACAGTCTCCGAAATATTCAGGGGAAGAGGCAGTCTGTTAGGTGCACCCTGGGAACCCACAGTAGCCCATCAGTACCTTCTGAACATAAATCTCAATGTACTTTTGCAGGTTGTTGCGGTATAAATAGAGGACAAGATCGTGGACAAAGTCGAAGCGATCACATACGATGATGAGGGGCAGCTGGTCTGCGAGCTTGACATCCTGAGGGTTGGAGCACAGAACAGGTGAGGGAGCAAGGACCCTCTAGAGCCAGGCTTGGGGTCACATCCCAACATGGGACGGCACTGTCTGTGCAACAGGGACCCTGTGGGGGATAAAGCTGGCAGCTAAGACATGGACACTGGGGGACACAGTGTTTGCTTTGGGAAACAAATGGGGATAAGGCAATAGTGCTTGGTTATAGAAAAGAGAACTCTGCTAAATTTGACAGTGACAGTAACTTTCCAAATGTGTACAAATCCAAATATCGTTTGGGTTAAGACAGTGGTGGTGAGCCTATGGCATGCATGCTACAGAGGGCTGTGTCATCAAAAAGCTCTAAAAGGTTCCCTGTCACTGGCAGACACTGTACCAGCCCAGCACAAAAGAGGTGGCCCTCAAGAACAGAAAGCCCAGAGGGCCGGGGACTTAGCTCAGTGGCACCGCACCTGCTTTGCAAGCACAAGGTCCCGAGGTCATTCCCTGGTACCAGAAACAGTCTCTCTGTCTCTCTCTGTCTCTCTCTGTCTCTCTCTCTCTCTGTCTCTCTCTCTCTCTCTCTCACACACACACACACACACACACACACGAAACAAAACCCAAAAAACCCCACAAAGCCTGGAGTAAGAGCTGCCCTTACAGAGAGCAGCCTCAGGGTGGGATAGCAGGGGGTGCCCCCCATCCAAGCTCAGTCCCCAAATCATAATGGCACCTTGTCAGAAGAGCCAGTAGGCCACCAAAATCACACCGCCCCATTTGGACTCATACATAGATTTTATTTTTCATGTTCCCTGGAAATATATGACCTTATTTTCTCAAGGGAACAAGAATCAAAGTGTCACTTGCCACCCACAAGCCTCAGCTATAAAAACCATCTGCTAGCCGGGCGTGGTGGTGCAGGCCTGTATTCCCAGCCCTCGGGAGGCTGAGGCAGGATTGCTGTGAGTTCGAGACCAGCCTGGGCTACACAGTGAGTTCCAGGTCAGTTTCAACTACATAGTGAGACCCTGTCTCAAAAAGCAAAACAAAAAAATTCTGCTCTATCACTCCGTACTTTTCTCTCCTTCCAGTTGCCATGAGGTCAACACATAAGACACACTGCACAGGACGGCCACACAGCCATGTGCCTGGCGTTTGAAGGGTGGTGCCGAGGAAAGCCGTCCCATTCACGCCAACTGCCAACCAGGACTGCTGAATGAGGGACAAGCAGACTTCTTGTTCTTCGTGGCTCTCACACTGAGCGGTCTGTTACTGCACTTCCCTGAGTCAAATCAAGGGCACACTAGGGATCCTGCTAAAATACAACGAAGGAACACTGCCTCCACTCACATGTCGGATACCAAGAGTACAGACAACTTGGTGCTTCGTTCTACAATGTTTTTTCCTTCTAAGAGCCTTAGACTTTAAGGCAGAGCTCTACGTTAGAGACGATGGAAACACGGTCTGGACAAACTGCCTCTTACGACGGTTGGCTATGGCATGCCCACCTCTGCGACCCAGGAGCGTAGCTTGGGGAGGGAGGTGCTACTGGACGCACCTTCAGGAAGTTCTTCACTCGTTCTGGGTTATAGCAGCTGCTCTCATGACATATCCTCTCCACCTCTTTGATCTGCCCTGTCTTGCAAGCTGCCTGAATGTACTTCAGATGCACAGCTGAGTCTTGGCTGAAGTTCACGATGGAGCCCAGGAAGTAGAAGAGGCCTATGAAAAGAGACAGTGCCATGTTTTTCCTCCTAATATTTACCTGCCTTCTCCAAGACTGCCGCCCACCTTCCCCTGATGGCTGAGACTGTAATGACCTTTCTCCACGTCCCAGTACCAAGGGCCCACTCAGACCTCTTCATCCACAGGAAGTTCTGCCCTGGCTCCCCAGAAAAGACCTAACTTGTTCCCAACAAAGCCATTCTACCTGTAGCCTTCTTTCTCGTGTGACACCCACAGAAAGGAAAGGAAGGTAACTGTTTAACACACACCACATAATGGCGGCCCTCCACTGTGTGCTGTCTCTCAGGTGACTAGATCAAACACCAGGCCTTTCCACTAGGACCTAGGACAAGTAGTACAGGGCGTGAGAAAAATTCTGTGCCAGACTGCAACGCAGAGATGAGGGCTTCAGAGGCTCCAGGAATACAAGGGGCATTCTAAGTCTTCCAATGCCAGGGCAAACCAGTCCGATTTCTTTCTGTGGAAATAACCTGAAAGGTTGCTGAAGTCCAGTAACATCCATGAGATGGCAGGAACATTTTCCCCTTGACTGAGCGGCTAGAAGCAACGAGGAAACTAGCTGCAGTAGCAAGGTGGAAGAGCTGTACAATTTACCTTCGTCACTCTTGAAAGATTCAAAGAGCTCCACCAGGGATTGTGTACCCAGCTGCTCATGAAACTTGGAGGCCACCTGCACACACAGCTGAAGGTTCTGTCTGGTGTGAGCAGACAGCATGGCTCGCAGGCATTCCAGGGAGTCCTCTACTGACAAGGAGCCAAAGAAGCTGAGGAGCCACTGGGAACAAAGGAGGAGTCTTTAAGCAGCTGTGCACGACTGCAAATGCCGGTAACACTGGGGACGCAACTAGGTCGTCAGGTCTCGTGCCATCCCAAGTGTCACAAATATAAAGAATTTCTTCTTAACAGGATTGAAAAGCAGCCATCTATCACGGTGAAAAGTGAGAGCAAGGAGTAAACCTGGAATAAGACACCGACCTAGACTTACTCATCCTCGGGCCGGGGATTTACCAAAGTGGTGCTGCACCTGCTTTTAAGTGCAAGGTCCTAAGTTTGATTCCCAGTACCCAAAAACAAAACAAAACTATTCATCCTGGAATAGTTCACAGTTGGTATAAAAAAGTTTTTGGTAAATGGAAAAACATGAGCTAATTTAGTTTTGTTAATGGTTTCAGAAGTGCTAACAGATTGTCAGTGTGAAAAGATTATCTCTATTCTTCCTGTTAGACTAAGCCAGAGGTAGGAATTTGGGAAAAAAGTGACACGGGGCCTCGACACTGCTGTGTAGATGAGGTCCGTCTGTGCTCTTGGCACATCTGATCCCCAAAGCCCAAACAGATGTTAGAGGACGTGACATAAAGGACTACACAAGGGACATGTCCCGGTGGTATACCATACCTCAGGACTGAGGAGGTGAGCATGGACCACGGCCCTCTTGATGTCACCGAGGTCAGTGTAGTGCTCCAGTGCCCGCTGCAGGAGACCCGCCTTCTCACAGAGCTGGGCAATGTGGGCCGGATCATAATGTGTAAACATCTGATTCCCAAGGATGGCATCTGCAACCTGTGAAACAGCAACTTCAGTAAGAGCCGGAAGGTGACAATAACTTGTTAAGAGCAGTTGCTCCATCAGGTCCCCTCGGGTAAGGTGTGGCTCAGGAACCACTCCTTATGGGGTGCTGACCACATCTTTTAAAACCCTGTGGGAGCAGACGTGGTGGTGCATTCCTGTAATCCCAGTGCTCATGAAGTAAGGCAGGAGGACTGCTGAGTTTGAGGTCAGCCAGGGCTACACAGCGTTCAAGGCCAGCCCTGAACTGCATAGCAAAACTGTCTCAAAACAAAACAAAACAACAACACACACAAAGACAACTTTGTGGGCTAAGATTGTATCAGTCAACATACCAACCCTGCATCCTTTCAGCGCGCTCTCTGTTTATCTCTTAACTAGCAGCTACTTCTGACAAGACACATTCCTGGATGTCTTCGCCAGCAGCCAGCATACTCTTTCCTAGCCTTTCTAGTAAGCAAAACACTGACCAAATACGGGACTGGACACAGCTGAGACTACACTGCTCTAGTACCTACCTGTATGGTTCTCCATGGAATTCATGATAAACCGAGTCGAGTCCTAAGCTTCTGAACTCCTGGCACTTAACCTGCTTCCTCTGTCCCTTGTTTGCTTCTGACCTTTCCTTACTATCTTGTTTTTTTAATATCTTCCCTTTTTTAGGGCAACAATGTATTCTAGAGAATTTTGCTTTTGTGTTTATTTTAGGGACAGCGTCTCACTACACTACGCGGTCCAGGCTGGCCTTGAACTTGTTGCCCTCCTGCCTCCCTGCCCCAAGGGCTGGGGTCATAGGTCTGCATCATCAGAGTGATCTAATGTTTTAGAAAATTTAGACGGCACAGATGGGCAAAGGCGGAGGTACCTCCCAGCGCCCACCATCCGGAGAAGACGACTTCACTGTGTTGGGCACCGCGCCCTCACCATGCCCAAATGCTGTGTAACCCTGGGGTGCAGGTGCTCCTCGGGGTTTGACCACTGAGTTTCTAAGTGGTATTTGGTGTCTATCACATATAATCACCAAGTCATGAGAGTCTAAATGCACCAAAGACTAAATTAACATAGCTTTTATTTTCTTGAGGTGGAGTATGACCCACTTAGCCACTGACTTACGGATTTAAACAAACTGAGGGAATAAAATTAACACACTCTTTCCTAATTTCAAGTCAGCATGTGATTAAGGAAAAAAAAGGACAGATAAGTGAAGAATAAAGTAAACTGCTACAATCTTATCCAGGTACAAAAACTCTGATTAAAATAGGCTGATATAGATTCCTCCACACCCCTTTCTCATACTATGTAGCCAAACAGTTAAGCAAAACTAGCATATACATGTAATCTGATCGCAGCTGCTTCCCCACACCTTTCAGGCAGAAAAATGATCCCCAGCAGAGTGAGATCCCCTGTACCCATTCAAATAGATATTAAGAAAAAAGTGCTAGGAAGTGGAGAGATCAGAATCCTTGTGCATTACTAGCGGGAACCTAAAAACCCCAAGATCCACCAATTCCACTTCTGGGAATAGATCCAAAAGCTGAGTCTTGAAGGAATAGCTACACATTCACTGTTCACATTAGCTCAGAGGTAAAAACAACCCATGTGTTTTACATGAATGGATAAATGAAATGTGATATATATTCACAACTGAATACTATTCAGTCTTAAAAATGCAATTTCTGAGCTGGGTGTGGTGGTGCTCACCTCCAATCCCAGCACTTGGGAGGCTGAGGCAGGAGCACTGCCATGAGTTTGAGGCCAGCTTGGGCTACACTGTGAGTTCAATTAAGGTCAGCATGAACCACACATAGTAAGACCCTGTCTCAAAAAGCTGAAAAAGGGCCAGGGATTTAGCTCAGTGGTGCTACAGCCTGCCTTGCAAGTGCAAGGTCCTGAGCTTGATCCCCGTACCCCCCTCAAAAACAGAGTAAAATAAATTTAATTTTAAAAAGTTGGAATTTTTGTTGGGTGTGGTGGTACATGCTTGTAATCTCAGCATTCAGGAGATTGAGGCAGGAAAATTATGAATTTGAGGCCAGTGTGGACTACATAGTAAGACCTTGTCTCAAAAAAAGAATAGAAAAATAAATTTCCAATACATGCTATAATATGGATAAACCTTGAAAATAATATGCTAGGGCCGGGGGTTTAGCTCAGTGGTTCAGTGGCCTGCCTTGCAAGCGCAAGGACCCGAGTTCAATCCCCGGTACCAAAAAAAAAGCTAAATAAAAACAAGCCAAACAAAAAGACAAATGTTTTAAGATTTCCTTTATATGAACTAACTAGAATAACCATTTTTATAGAAACAGAGAGCAGAATACTGGTTGACAGAAATACTGGGGACGGGAGGGAATAGGGAGTTACTGGCAGTAGTTATAATGTTCTTTTCTGGGATGATGAAAAATTCTAGAAATAGCTGGGTGGTACATGCCTGCTATCCCAACTACTTGGGTGGCTGAGACAGAAGGTCTGACACGTTCAAAGCCAGCCTGGGCAACCTGAAACCCTGTCTTGAATGTGACCAGGGATGTAGCTCAGCGGTACAGCACCTGCCTGGTAAGCATGAGGCCCTGAGTTTGATTCTCAGTACCAACAAAACAAAATAAAACCCCTACTAATTTAAAAATTGTGAGAATGGTATACATATTATCCATATTTATCATAAAGAAAAAACAGAAAAAAGGAAGAAATTATTCCCTTGATTGTAACTATTTCCATGAAAGTCTTGCACCATGACTTCCGGAGAAGCTGGTAGGGAAGTCACAGAGAATATACACTAAAAAGTACCAAGATGAACCCTTGGTGAAAGCATAGCCTAGCCAAAGCCTGTACTGGGGTATACACAGCCCACACAGAGGTATGGGAGGTGCTCTGCTCCTTGGTGTTAGGCTGCAGATGTCACTTGCCTGGGGTGCGTGGATCAGGTTCATCTCTAATAGCCGAGTCTGGAGGTGGCCCTCAGCCGGGCAATTATTCTTCAGGACATCCAACAAGAAAGAAGTACACTGCTGAATTAAACTGTTTTCCACGAAAATGTCCACAATCTGCAAAGATCCAAGGCACGTTTTCATTCAAAGGAAGCAGTGTTTTATTTTCCTGTTGAAATAGTTCCTGAAACAGAATCTCAGTTAGAAATTCAATAATTGGGGTCGGGGATTTAGCTCAGTGGTGTCACCACCTGCCTCCCAAGTGCAAGGTCCTGAGTTCCATTCCCGGTAGTGAAAAAAAAAAAAAAGGTAATACTGTGAAACCATGTTACCGATGCCATATTCATCAATAGGACAAGATACTATAGTGGATTAAAGAGAAACTTTTTATAACATGAACAACCAGAATCCTCTGAAGTAATCCAAAGTATCAACCAATAATTAATCAAACCTAAAGACAGCCAATACCATCACTGTTTAGGCACAAATGGAAAAATGCAAGCATTTACTTAGACATCAATTATTAAATTAAAATGGATGCTAATTTAAGGAATAAACTTTAATAGGAAGAGAAATATAAGCAATAACTTTAGCAACTATGTAATTATTTCTATACTTGAAGTACATGAGGAAAATTTAAAAATTTCTTTGAAATATGATCAAGATTTAAAATGGAGACTTCGGGGCCGGGGATTTAGCTCAGTGGTTCCACCGCCTGCCTCGCAAGCACAAGGAACCGAGTTCAATCCCCGGTACCAAAAAAATAAAAATAAAATGGAGACTTGTTTCCCATTGAGGGCTAAATAAATTTGGCTCAAAATTCTTATCCACCATCAGTAAAATACCTGTAAATTTACAAATGTACAAACCCAATATAATTGCACTTACTATCTCTAGGCAAGTTGTTAAGTTTTATCGCCATTTCAAGCTTTGCTATAAACCTACATTATTTCCCAGAAGTTACTTGCTGTGTGTTTACACATAAATATTAAATAAGTGAAGGGCCAGGGATTTAGCTCAGTAGTTCTGGTGCCTGCCTCGTAAGCGCAAGGACCCGAGTTTGATCCCCGATACGGGAAAAAAAAAAAAAAAAAAGTCATACTAAAAAGATTGGTCATCACATAAATCTGGGCAGGCAGACAGCTACAAGAGCCAAATCTGAGTAACTTGCCAGCATCTGCAGTGGAGCTCAGGCAGAGTCCAGTGCTGTGTGTCCCAGAGAGACAGTAAGGTCGTAACTGATGATGTGAAAAGTGGGCTCCATGCTCAAATGACAGCCTCATGCCCTACTAGCAACCACTATTTCAACAACAAAACCCTTGTAACTAACACACAAATCCTTCAACATATTTCAGAACAAAGGTAAACTAGGCATGGTGGTACGTATCTATCATTCCAGGACTCTGGAGGCTAAGGATTGAGTTTCGGAGCCCAGTCAGGGCAACTGAGCAAGGCCTGTAGTTCAATGTGAAGATCCTGGGTCTGATCCTTGGTACCATGAAACAGAGAGAGAGAGAGAGAGAGAGAGGGAGAGGGAGAGGGAGGAGGGGAGAGATCTCCTCTTGATGCCTCTAAAAGGCACAAAATATTGACTCCACCAGGTTGTGCTTACCTGATTTATGTTGGCCAGTGGCTCCTCATCCTGCACCAGCATTTGGGACAACTGCAGACCCTGTTCAGGACTGACCCACATCACACTTCTCAGCAAAAAGATCCAGTCTGGGGCATATCCCACCTGGAAGTGAGAAAACAGCAATCAGAAAAAGCTGCTCAAGTAGACCACGTTCATAACAACAAGAGAGACCATAACGTAGCCAAAGAAATGGAAATCTTCAGCATGAGCTTTCATACCATAACGAAGTAAAACTAGAAGGCAACAGCAGAAATATATATATGTAGAATACAATCGCTTTTTTCTCTCCCTATTTTCTGTCTTTTATTTCATGCCCTAGTTGTATTAACTTTTTCATATAAGAGAAAACATGATATTTAAGCTTATGTGTCTGATTTACTTCACTCAACATTACGGTCTCAAGGTGCATCCATTTTCCTACAAATGCTTCAAGTTTATCTTTCTTTACAGCAGAGAAGTCCTCCACTGCTATCACATTTTCTTCAACCATTCATCTGTTGATGGGCATATAAACTGCTTCCAGGATTTAACTATTACGGATTGTGCTGCTATAAACATGGCTGTGCATACATCACGGGTACGATTTTTTTTTAAAGGCGGGGTCTCACTTTATAGTTCAGGCTGGCCCTGAACTTACTATGTAGCCCAGACTGGTCTTGAATTCACAACAATCTTCCTGCCTCAGCCTCCTGAGTAATGGGATTACGGCGTGCACCACCACGCCTGGCAATGGCAGGATGTTTTTAACTCTTTGGGGAAGATACATAAAAGAGGTATAGCTAGATCAAACGGAATTTCTATGTTTAGTGTTTTGAGGCATCACCACCCTGACTGCCATAGCGGCTGTGTCAGTTTATACTTCAACAGCGAGGCCGTGTTCCTTTCTCCCCACAGCCTTGCCAGCATGGATTCGTTACTGGTTGATTTGTTTTTCTGGGGTGAGATGGAATCTTTTGGGGGGTACCAGGGATTGAATGTGAGGCAGACGGCGGCACTGAGCTAAGTCTCCAGCCCAGATGGAATCTTCATGTTGTTTTGCTTTGCATCTCCCGAATGGCCGGCAATGCTGAACATTTTCATATGTATTTATCAGCCACTTG
This sequence comes from Fukomys damarensis, assembly GCF_012274545.1. Taxonomy (NCBI): domain Eukaryota; kingdom Metazoa; phylum Chordata; class Mammalia; order Rodentia; family Bathyergidae; genus Fukomys; species Fukomys damarensis. Next base: position 24,393,272 of record NW_022900946.1, on the reverse strand, counting down.
TACTTCTTCATCTCTCAACTCCAGGCTTTCAGTTTAGCACCACTGCCACATTACCCCAGCTACAAACATGAAGCAGTCTTTGGCTGGTTGGAGGTCTGCCAAGCAGACCCAGGGCTGCTTCCCGAATCTCAGCAGGCAAGGAAATGTAGACCCCTTTTCTTAGCCAACTGGTGCCTGCTCCTCAGCAATGACAATTTTTTGTTTTGTTTTGTTTTATTTTGTTTTTGAGACAGGGTATTGCTTTGTAGTTCAGGCTGGCCTCAAACCTGCAGCCACCCTCCTGTCTCAGCCTCCTGAGTGCTGGGATGGATCACAGGTGTGCGTCACCACACCCAGCTGGCACTCACTGACAATTCTTTTTTTTTTGTGGCACTAGGGACTGAACTCAGGATTTTATGCTTGCCAGGCAGGCACAGCCCAACACTGGTGATTCTTGCACACTGAGATACTTACATAGAAAGTATTTTATAAACTCCATAAACAACCATTCACCCACAATCCAACACCAGCGCTTAGACCTCCATTACCTTTTTGGCATAGAGCACAATTTTCTGGAATTGGCCAGTTTCTGCAAAACACTGGATAACTTTGCTTGGCACATTTGCCCGAAGGTACACACTCAGAGCAAGCGTAGTGTCAGAAGTTTTGACCAAATCTCCCAGCTCCTCTGAACACTCCAGCTGTGCATGGCAAAGGAAAATGCACAATTAGGACCCAAGGAGAACTGTGCCTGTGACCTCCTCTTCCTTTTACCTTATTTTGTCTTCTCTCTCTTTTTTTGTATTTTTTTCTGAAACAAGAGTCTTTCTATGCAGTTCAGGCCAGCCTTAAACTCACTGTGTAGCCCAGGCTGGCTTCAAACTTGCAGCGATCCTCCTGCCTCAGTCTCCTTTGTGCTGGGATTACAGATGTGTACTACCACACCTGGCTATTTGTTTTTTGGGTTTTTTTTTTTTTTTTTTTTTTTTTATCGCCGGGGATTTAGCTCAGTGGTGCCACTGCCTGCCTCAGAAGTGCAAGGTCCCAAGTTCAATCCCCAGCACCAAACAAACAAACAAATAAATAATGAAATCATGGTTTGATTTTTTGAGACAGACTCTCATTATATAGTTCAGGCTGGCCTTGAACTCACTATGTAGCCCAGGCTGGCCTCAGACTCAAAATAATCTTCTTGCCTCCTACCTTATCTTCTTTCAACCACTTTTCTAAGAGATGCCTTCGTCCCTGCTGAAGAACCAGCTGGCAAAGCTCTAAGGACTCAAGTTTATTAAGCTGACCCTGGTCAAGCAGGATTCCAAAGTACAGGAGCAAAGGAGAAGCTTGGCCTGGCTGAGAAGATACACTCTGGAACTTCTGAACTGTGTCACTGGTACGCAGAATTCCCTGAAAATAAATAGAAATGCACATATTTTCTGCTGTAATCACAGGGCATCCTACTTCTTTTTTTTTTTGGTACCGGGGATTGAACTCAGGAGGGCATCCTACTTCTTAACTTGCTTGTATTTAAAAGAATCTGCCAATAGACTGCTATGTTGACTTGAAGGGACAAAAGGTCCTCTACCAAACCAAGTGCTTTCAAAACCATTAATAATCATGACAGGGGCTGGGAATTTAGCTTAGTGGTGCCACCACGTGCCTCGCAAGTGCAAGGTCCTGAGTTCGATCACCGGTACCCTCCCCCCAAATCTCAATAGAAGGTCTATCTCTTAGGTAGACCCTTAGATGTGACTTCACATTTCACCTCTTACTTCTCCACTAGCAGATGGATGTGATAATTAGTTCTCTAACTTGGTCTTGTAGTAGTGAAAATTTACCACCATTATATTTTAATTCAAAGTATTCAAAGGCCAGGGATATAGAGCTCAGAGGTGCCACACCTGCCTGGCAAGTGCAAGGTCCTGAGTCTGATCCCCAGTACTGGGAAAAAAAATCTTAACTCTATCTAGGCCCCAAAAAGTATTCAGAGTTCCAGATGAAGACTAGAAATAGTTTATTCAGAGCCAGGTGAGGCAGCGCCTGCCTGTAACCCCAGCTTTCAGCACTCAGGAGGCTGAGGCAAGAAGACTGCCACAAGTTTGAGGCTAACCTGGGCAACACAGTGAGTACAAGGCCAGCCTGAACTATAGAGCAAGACCCTGTCAAGAAGAAAGACCGGGGGTGGGGGGTGTTCAAAACCATCAACTGAAAGATAGAAACAATTTTTTTTTCAAAGAGAACCAACTTGAATAATAATCTGACGTGAAATAAATCAGACACACTAGCTTAACTATCACACTGTTTCTCTTACGTGACAAACTCAGGAGGGAGACTGATCACTCAAAGGGGAAGGGGATCAAGAGGAGGGACAGGGACGACAGGAAAGAGATAAGAGATGTAAAAAGGAATTGAGATATGTTATGTACATGTACCAACTCCATACAAGGAATATAAACATATGTCCTGCAAACATGTACCCCCCAAAAAAGAGAAATAGGATGGGGATGAAGGGGTGAGTGGAGGTAACAGAGAGGGAAGGGAAAAGGGATGAAAAAAAGAATTAAGATGTGCTACATACATGCATCAACTTCCCTTAAAGAATACACTATACTCATGTACTGATGAACTAAAATCATTTTTTTAAAAAAGTAGACACAGCCATCTAGTGTATTACAGTTATATATGTAACTCTTAGGCAGCAAGAGTGGAAAAACTGAATCACCAAAAAGTGAACATGTACACAGATAAGATGCTAGGCTAGGAACGCGCATGCACACAGATAAGAACAGAAACACAGAAGAGAGTATTAGTGCAGCGATGCTGTGCTTTTTGTTTTTCTTTCCATTACAGTCAGTACAAACACGTGCCCTGAAGAACAAGCACACTAATACAGACTCCTGGAAAGAAGGCCGAGCGTGAGCAGCACAGAAAGACCCTCTCTGACACTGGAATACAGCGTGTGAGGGGAGGAGGAGGACGGAAGTGGGTCCCCAGGACCCAGGAAGGGTCTGAAGTGAGAACTGAAGTCCATGGGGTGCGCGTGGCAGCAAGCAGCGCTCTCTCCCAGAGTCCAGACGCTGGCTCGGCGTGAGGACAGCAGGTCAAGCCTGCAGAAGTGAGGTGACTACTGCTGACTGTACGTCATTAGCCAAGTGGGACACAAGGAAAGCGGTTCTGTGAGGGAAATCCAGAGTGGTGAGTACCGTATCTGGAAACAGCAGGCTCGCACAAACAGCCTAATGTGGAACATCAAGCTTCTAGATAAAGAAGAGCAAGTCAGCCCCATCCCTGCATTAGAGAGGAAATCACAAAGGCCAGAGAAGAAACTAACGCACTGGAGACTAAAAAATATATAAAGAATCAATGAATAGAAGAGTTGGTTCTTTAAAAAATTAAATAAAACTGAAAAATCTTTAGCCAGTCTTATCAAAAAAGGAAAGACTCAACTCCATGCAATTAGGATTAAAAAATGTGAAATCAAAACAGATCCTGCAGAAATCCAGAAGATCATCAATACCTACTTTAAGAACCTGTTTTCTTTTTTTTGTTGTTGTTGTTTTGTTTTTTGAGACAGGGTCTCACTGTGTAGTTGAGACTGAACTGGAACTCACTATGTAGCCCAGGTTGGTCTGAACTCACAGCACCCTTCTGCCTCAGCCTCCCGAGTGCTGGAACTACAGGTGTGGACCATGCCCAGCTAAGAACCTGTATTCTGATAAGATGGAATATACAGAACAGAGATTCCTAGATACATATGAATTACCAAAACAGAATCAAAACAATATAAAAACTCTAAATCAGTATCAGCCAATGAAATTGAAGATGTAATTAAAAACCTACCAACAAAGAAAAGCCCTGATGGATTCATGACTAAATTCTACAAGAAATTTATTTATTTTTTTCTTTTCTTCACCCCAGGTACCAGGGATCGAACTTAGAACCTTGCCCTTGTGAGGCAGGCGCAGTGCCACTGAGCTAAATCCGACCCTACAAGAAATTTAGAAATGAGCTAGTACTGCTACTTCTCAAACTCTTTAATGAAACTGAAAGGAAAGAATTACTTCCAAATTCATTCCTGGAAGCAAGCATTACCCCAATACCAAAAGGAGAGAAGGGTCCAACCAAAAAAAGAGAACTACAAGCCAATCTCCTTAATGAACGTAGAGGCAAACATTCTCAATAAGATACTGGAAAAAAGAATGCAGCAAATCATCAAGAAGTTTATACACCATGACCAAGTAGGCTTCATCCCAGGGATGCAGAAGTGGTTCAACATATGCAAATCAATAACTGTAATGCACTATATTAACAGAGCCAAGGACAAAACTTCTCAAAGACAATGATCCTCTCAATAGATGCAGAAAAAGCATTTGACAAGGTCCAACAACCATTTGTGATAAAAATCCTACAGAAAATTACTACAGATGGTCTTTACCTCAATGTGATAAGAGCCATTTACAACAAACTAACAGCTAACATCATACTAAAAGGGCAAAAATTGGGCCCAGGTTGTAGCTTAGTGTCACCGTGCCTGCCTGCAAGCGCCAAGGTCCTGAGTTTGATCCCAGGTACCACAAACAAACAAACTGAAAGCTTTCACTCAGCAACAACTGGGGATTTAGCTCAATGGTGCTAAACCTGCCTCACAAGGGCAAGGTCCTGAGTTCAATCCCTAGATGGGTTGGAGGAGGAGAGAAAAAAAGAAAATCCAGAACAAGACAAGGATGTCCACTGTCATCACTGTTGTCCAATACAGTCTGGAAACATTAGCCAGAGCAATTAGACAAGAGAGGGAAATAAAAGGAATAAGGGTAGGAAAGGAAGAAATCAAATCATCACTATTTGCAGATGACATAATACTCTACCTATAAGACCCCCAAACCCCTTCAAAATACTTCTAGATTTGATAACCAATTCAGTAGCGTAACTGGATACAAAGTCAACATTCAAAAATAAACAGCCTTCCCACACACAAATAACAAACTCACTGAGAGAGAAATTAGGGAAACAACCCCTTTCACAATAGCATCCCCCCAAAAAAAGAAAGAAATACCTAGGAATCAATGTAACAAAAGAAGTAAAACACCTCTACATTGAAAACTACAGTACTCTGGAAAAGGAGATTGAAGAGGATATCAGAAAATGGAAAGCTATCCCTTGTTCTTGGATAGGAAGAGCCAATATAGTCAAAACGGCCATACTTTCAAAATTGGTATACAGATTCTATGCAATCCCAATCAAGATTCCAGCAGCCTATCTCTTTTTTTTTGGTGGGGGGAGTACTGGGGATTGAACTCAGGACCTTGTGCTTTCGAGGCAGGCGGTGGCACCACTGATCTAAATACCGTCCCAACAGCATATCTCACATAATTAGAAGAAACAATCCTAAAATTCATTTGGAACCAGAAGAGACCTGGAATAGCAAAGGCAATTCTAGGCAACAAAGGTAAGGCAGGGCGTCACAATCAATGACATGAAATTGTACTAAAAAGCTGCTGTGATAAAAACAGCACTGTAATGACAAAGAACAGACCTGAGGATCAATGGAACAGATTAAAAGACACAGAAACAACTCCAGGCATACTCAGACACATTATTTTTGACAAAGGAGCCAAACGCCTTCACTAGAAGAAAGCCTCTTTAATAAATGGTGCTGGGAAAAGTGGCTTTCCACATGATGAAGACTGAAACTATATCCGTATCTTTCACCATGCACTAACCTAAAATCGAAATGGATCAAAGATCTAAATATTAAGACAGAAACACTAAATCTGCTTGTAAATGGCAAAAATCTACAAAATGTCACAATGTAGAATGGCTTCTGCTGTCTCTAACAGCAGTTTGCTTTATTTAGTTCAGAATTAACAGACACCGGAGGCATTAACCACTGAATAAGGCATCTGGTCTCATCCTGAGACGACAGAGCACATCAAGACCCTGAGCTCCAAAGTTCTGTAAATGACATGACTGTAAAAATGTCAAGGTAAAAAAGAGGCATTGTTAACTTTGCTTTCTAGACTGGGAACTATGGGCTAGGATAGACAGCTAGGTGAACCTTCAAGGTAAACTCCCCTAACAACAAAGAATTGCTACATCTGGGTTGAAATATAACTGTTCTTATGTGATTTGTATATCACAATGTGAACTTAGAGGATGAAATGTAACCACCTGAATGAGACCATGGCCCTAAAGCCCGATAAAAGGGGAAGCTGCAGCCCAATATGAGGTCAATCCCGGCATTGCCCTTAAGTGAGATGGACCCTTGTTGACAAAATAAACTTTTTATTTTACTTCCATTCTGCGCGTCTCTGTGTGTCACTTACCAATTCCTTCCATAACACTGGAAGAGAGAATAGGTAGAATGCTTGAGGACATATGGAGCAGGCAAAGGGTAGATGATCAAAACCCATACCGAACAGGAAATACTACAAAGAATCAACAACTGGGACCTTATCTCATTAGAAGACTTGCACAGCAAGAGAAACACCAACAGAGTGAAGAGACAACCCACAGTGTGGGAAGAAATTTTTACCAGCTCTTCCTCAGACAAAGGACTATTATCTAGACCATATAAAGAACTAAAAAATAAAAATACTAAAAAAAAAATCAGACCACCCCAAATTTATTTATTTATTGTTTGTTTCTTTGTTTTGTTTTTTGAGACAGGGTCTCACTATGCGATTGAGGCTGACGTAGACTCAACTATGTATCCCAGGCTGGTCTCGAACTCACAGCGATCCTCCTGCCTCAGCCTCGCGAGTGCTGGGATTACAGGTGTGCACCACTACGCCCAGCTAGACCACCCCAAATTTAAAGACTCAATCCAAAAATGGGCATCTAAAATGAACAGACACTTCTCAGATGAATAAGTGGACACAGGAAATAAATATATGAAAAAATGTTCAACATCACCTTCGAGAGAAGCAAATTAAAACAACTCTGAGATTCCATCTCACTCCAGAAAAAATGGTAGTTATCAAAAAATCAACCAGCCGGGCATGGTGGTGCACTTGCCTGTAATCCCAGCACTCGGGAGGCTGAGGCAGGAGGATCACTGTGAGTTTGAGACCAGCCTGGGATACATAGGTGAGTCTAGGTCAGCCTCAATCGCATAGTGAGACCCTGTCTCAATGCCCCCCAAAAGAAATCAACCAATAACAAATGCTGGAGGGGTTGTGGGGAAAAAGGAACCTTTCGCTACTGTTGATGGAAGTGTAGACTGGTGCAATCACTCTGAAAATCAGTGTGGAGATTTCTCAAAAGAGTAAAACTAGAGGTTCCGTTTGACCCAGCTATTCTCTTTCTTGGTATCTTCCCAAAAGAATTAAAAGCATCATAGTACAGCAATATATGTGCACCCTTGTTTATAGCAGCTAAATCTTGGAAACAGCCCAAATGCCCATCGACTGATGAATGGATAAAGATGTAATTTTTTACACAATGGGTACTAATCTGACATAAAGAAAGATGAGCTTGAGACATTCATAGCTAAATGGATGCACTGTGAGGCCATACTTTTAAGTGAGATAAATCAGACACACGTGTTTAAATTCTGCAGTTTCTCTGGTGTGAGAAACCAAAGCTAGAAATGGGGACTAAATGTATAATGGGTGTTGGGAAATGGGAAGAAAGGGTTCAAATAGGAAGGGGCACGGGGAGAGGGAGGGAGAAAGGAAGGGAGGGACGAGAAGAAAAGTGAAAACAGGGGGAGATTGAGTGGGGGGAATGGAAAAAGGAGGCAGGAGGTATCATGCACAGGTGCAGCTTCCTCTGATGAGTGTTACGTATGTCTAAAATGTACCAATACATGGTGCTATTTTTAAAAATCACACTAAGGTAATATGAATATATTCCAACACCCACAGCGAAGTGCTGTTACAATTTATTTCACTGCCAGGTTTCTTCATGCATCTCCAGAATGGCAGAGTGTTCAAACTTCATTACCTTTGGAGCGGATGCTGCGACTCTGGCAGCTTCGGCATAGCTGCCCTGTGCGAACAGAGCACTGAATTTCCTCACAAACAATTCCTCTGCCCCAGGCAGGTCACCACGCACAGCCAAGCACAAGCCCAGGTCTGGATTCTGAAGCACATTGGTCGCGTAGTTCACGATGTTCTCTTCCTCAACACAAACCGACAGCACCTGTAAGGACCCACCAAGTGAGGAGGGCTCTGCTCACACGCGCACGCGCTCTTCCACCCTCCCGCACAGAGCTGCAGTCCAAGCAGAGGTCCAGGCTTGTGCGGAACACGCCTGTGGTGTGGACCCTGTGAGTGGAAGGGTACATAGGGGCTAGGTGCCTAAACAGTGACCTCACTGGACAGCAAAAGAAGGGGCTGGGGGTGTGATAAAATAGAATTCATTTTAACAAACCAACTGAGAGAAATGTAAAGTGCTATGGGCATTGATCACAGGGATGTGCTGTTGAGGATACTAAAACGATCTGTCCAGTTATCACTGGGGCATTTTCTTTTCTGTTTTGTGAGACAGGGTCTCACTATACTCCAAGCTGGTCTTGAACTCACTGTGTAGTCCAGGCTGGCCTTAAACTTGGAGTGATCCTCCTGCCTCAGCCTCCCGAGTGCTGGGATTGCAGCCATGCACCACCATACCTAGCTCTGCTAATTTTTTTATCACTGTATATATTTTCTTCTCTTTTTAACTTTGTTTGAGAAAAGTAACTTTGATAACATAGTATCTATTTTTCCTACTTCCTCCAATCAACAGATGCATGGTATGAAGATATTCATTGTGTGTTAGAACTGTGGTTCCACTAGTAGACATTTCATGTAGGAAGGCGCTGCTTACTCCCTTCTCAGAATCAACTGTGTCTTAGAAATAGTGCTGGCGGGCCAGGGATTTAGCTCAGTGGTTCGGTGGCCTGCCTTGCAAGTGCAAGGACCCAAGTTCAATCCCCGGTACCAAAAAAAAAGAAATAGTGCTAGTGCTGGGTAGTTTCTACCACCTGCCTTGCAAATCCAAGAACCTGAGTTCGATTCCCAGTACCAAAAAAAAAAAAAAAAAAAAAAAGAAAAGAAAAAGAAATAGTGTTGGGTAAAGAGGGAAAATGATGATACAAAGGCGAAGGGAGACGCAGACACAATGTGTTGTTTTTTGTTTGTCTGTTTGTGGTACTGGCTGTTGAACTCAGGACCTGACGCTTTCGAGGCAGGAGTGGTGCCACTGAGCTAAGTCCCGGCCCTTCTGGAAGAGGAGGAAAGTCTAAGCTGCAGTCTTCCGTGAACAGAGATGGTGGGAAATGAAACCTCCAAGTCACACACCTGTCCTCTTTTGTTGACGCCAATAATCCCAGAGGTAGGTTCGTGGGGAGCAGTTACAAAGACTGGGTCAGCGCTGATACGGTCCATGTAAATGCACACGCCGGACTCTAGGTCGTACGTATGAAGGTAGCCGCACTTGGTGATCAAGTAGATAACACCGTGTTTAACTCCAACCTGCGTGACGGCGTGCAACAGGATAGAAACAAATCAAGAGAAGGCAAGATGGGCAAAAGAGCTCACAACTGATGAAAAGGACGCTTGAGTCCGCGGGGCCAAGACTACCGGTGGGAGCAGTGCTTCGCTGATACGTGGGTCCGAGTCCTACCCCACACCTCGCCTAGTGTGGGAGCAGATACTCTGCCCACCACTCGCCAAGGTCCAAGAAAGTTGGCCTATTTAGCACGTCTTTCAGGTAGGGGCTGCTCCCCTAGGCTCCTTTTCTTAACCATGCCGGCCGTGAACTTACTACACAGACCAGGCGGTTCTGCTTCGGCCTTCCAAACGCCAGTGTGCAGCACCACCCCGGCTTCCCCAGTTTCGGACCACACTCCTACGAGGAAGCTGCATGTTCATCAAGGAAAGAGAAAGCTCTAGACAGAGACCCCAAGGACCACTTCACTTTCATTCTACCCTCCATCACTTTATCAACCTTTGTTAGGTGCCATCGATTCTTAAAAAAATACTTAACATACAGAAAACTTGAAGGGCTTGGAGACAGATTAATTTACAGTTATTTAAAAAGTGTTGGGCTGGGGATTTAGCTCAGTGGTGTCACTGCCTGCCTTGCAAGTGCAAGGTCCCGAATTTGATCCCCAGTATCAAAAATGAATAAATAGAGAGACAGATAGTATGGTGTTAGCATAGGAAGAGTCACAGAGAAAGCAAACCGAATTCAGAATCCTGAAAAAGAATCAATCAGGCCAGGCATGGTGGCTCACATCTACAATTCTAGCACTCTGGGAGGATGAAGCAGGAGGATCACAAATTTAAGTCCAGAATGCACTACTTACCAAGACTGCTCCAAAATTTAAAGTTTAAAATTAAAAAAAAAAAAAAAAGGAAATCAATTTACTGTGAATGGGTACATAACTCGTAAGTGGACTATAGACCCTTTAATCAATACATGGCATCTGGGATGAAGAGGAAAGAATTATATTCTTATCTTACTCTTAAGTAAATTCCAAATAGGCCAAAGATTTTTAAATAGCATATATAATTAAGAGAGCAATAGAAAAAAATATAGATGACTGTTGTGATCATCTTAGGGGTACAGAACTGTTTTTAAAACATGATACCAAAGCAGCATAAAAATGTAAAACTTCAGCCAGAGGTGGTGGCACACGCCTGTAATTCCAGCACTTAGAAAGCTAAGGCAGAAGGATCATTGTGAGTTCGAGGCCAGTCTGGACTACATATAGTGAGTTAAGGACAGCCTGAACTGCCTAATGAGTCCCTGTCTCAAAAAGCAAAAAATATGCAAAACTTCAGTCTGGTGTGATGGCACAAGCCAATAATCCTAGCATTGTGGGAGGCTGAGCCAGGAGGATCATGAGTTCAAGCCCAGCCTGAGCATTTTAGTGACTTAGTGAGACCTTGTCTCCGAAGGAAAGTGCCGGGACATAGCTCAGTGTGAAGGACCGGGGTTCAATCCATAGTATTGAAAAAATATCCTACGTGATGGAATATAATACAAACAAACCTTTGTTATGACTAGGAAAATACTAGAAACATATCAGATAGCATTCCACAACTACAAAGCGCTCAGAGTAAGACAAAGACTCTGACTGAAAAAAATGCAAAGATCAGGAAAAGGCAATTAGCAAGATGCATATGGTAAACTCATTCTTTCTCACCAGTAACCAATGGAAGAAAAGAAAACCACCAACCACTGTCCAGCTATCAAGAGTAGGGGAAATGAGCAGTATGGTCACGAGAGTCGGTGACATACACATGCCCCGACCCACAGTTTCCTATCCAGAATTTGTCTTTGTACTTTTGGGTTGATGCACAAAGATGTATGGACCACAATGCCCTTGAAGTGTTTACTGTAACCCTAAAGGGTCATTAATGGGACTGTTTGAATTACAGCCCACCCACAAAATATGTGATACACACTAAAAAAAAAGGTGACACAGACAATAAATGTTATTTTATTGACCTAAACTGTCTTCAACATAGTTGACAGTCATAAAGCAGCCAAGATAGTGCACAGCCATTTCTATAGGCATCTACTTGTATATATCTGCATAATATGTGCATATGAAGTTACTTTCAAGGGCCAGGGATTTAGCTCAGTGGTGCCCCCACCTGCCTCGAAAGGGCAAGGTCATGAGTTTGATCCCTGGTACCAAAAAAAAAAAAGAGAAACAACAAACTAGAAGCTGCTTTTTTTTTTTTTTTTTCCGGGGTGG
>NW_022900946.1:24345420-24381503 GCF_012274545.1 Fukomys damarensis | reverse complement strand
TTTTTTTTTTTTTTTTGTAGCAGGGATGGAACTCAAGTCCTTGTGCTTACAAGGCAGGCAGCAGAACCACTGAGCTAAATCCCTGGCCTAGAAGTTGCTTTCAAAGTGGTGGTTACAATTATCAATTATGGTAGGATTTTAGTATATATTTAACTCTGCTGCTAAACTTATTGATATTGTTGGAAACTGATATACAACATTTCTCTTCATAAGACAGAAAAATGCTACTTTCACCTTGGGAAAAAAACTCAGGACCTTGCACTTGCGAGACAGGCAGCAGGAAAAATTATGTTCTTTGCCAGGTAACTACTGCCAGAAATCTAGATTACAGAAATTATTGTAAATATGGTCAGATATTTAAAAACAATAAAAAAAGGAAATAGCCAAAACATTCTCCAACTAGGGTGCACCTTAAAAAAAAAAAACCCTACTTACTTCCCATAATGTTCACAAGAACAAAATACCTTAAGGAAATGCCTACAATCTACTGAGTAAAACAGTGAGAGAGTATTTCATATACTCCCTTTTTTTTCTTTAGACAGTGTCTCGCTATGTAGTTCAGGATGTCCTTGAATTCACTACATAGCCCAACTCAAACTCCAAGTGATCCTCCTGCCTCAGCCTCTTGAGTCCTGGGATTACAGGCATGCGCCACCACGCCCAGCTAATCATATAGTCTTATATATGATCCTAATTTTGACCAAAAAGTTTGTATCTAAATTTTTATATAACAAATAGTAAGCACTCTGATGTATTATATACTAAACTGGTCAGCTACAGAGGACTATTTTCCTCCTTATATATTCTTGTAACTTTTCATCATAAAAGGAGGAAGGTCTAGGACTTTGGTGTATCAGCTGGAAGAGTCTCATGCTGCCTTGACCCACCTGACAAAGCACAATCCCTTCCAGGACCAGCACTTTTCCTCATCACACACAAAGTCCCAGGCCTCTAAATGGGTTTGTATGAATCACAGATCTCAGATGGAGGGCGAGAGTGAGGCAAACTCAAGACAGTGCCAGAGTAGATATTTCAGAACAGGGAGGTATTCAGAGAGCTGTACGTCCATACCTGCATAGCCACTGGAAAATCAGTCTGTGCCTCTGGAGGGAAAAACACATCCACAGTTTTCTTTACAAAAGGCTGGTTTCCTGCCGCAGGCTGTCCAACTTCGATTATGTGCAACTAGAAGAGAGGTTTTAGGCCAGTCCAAGTTAATGCTCTGCTGGCAGGCAGGTGCTAACCAAGGAACAGTGGTTAAGTACAGTGGCCTCAGTTCTAAGCTCTGTATGACAAAAACTAAAACTTACATTCAAATAAAATAAACCGGGAGTGTTGGCTCACACCTGTAGTCTCAGCACTGGGGAGGCTGAGGCAGGAGGATTCTGAGTTCCAGGTCAGTCCAGACAATTTAGGGAGTGCGGCCTGGACTACAGACCAAGACCCTGTCTCAAACGTACACACACAAACACCACCACCTCCACCTCCACCAACAGTAAAATAAGACAATCCCTTTTCTGAGATGCTTGTGATTATTCACCGAACTGCTCCACACCACCAGGTGCAACAAAAAGAATGCCAGGAAACCTGAGAACATTCAGCACCAGGAGGCTGGCTGAATCGAGTCTCCATTCTCTAAACCCTGACACTGATGCTTGGGAAACAAAGGCATCAATGGGGGCCTGGTGACTATTCCGACTCTGTCCTCTCATCTCCCAGATACAGCTCAGGCTAACACAAACCACTCAGTCAACAAGATTCCTCCCTGACCACCAAACCCGTGAGATCGTCTGACTGAGCGTGGCATGAGCCCGAGTTCTTCACGGTCATGCTGGGGGATGTGAGAGTCCCTGTAGGACCTGGATGGGCTACAAGAGGAGGCTGCTGTGGGTTGCGCGGGAGACGTAAACCTCTCACACATGGACACTTTAGGACAGTGATGGTGAACCTGTGGCAGCCTCGCTGCAGCAGGCATGCAGAGCCCTCCCTGTCGGCACACGAGCCAAGCCGCCTCTGCAGGGCCCCAGCAGTCGAGCGCTGGATAATAGTGCACAAAAACACACTAACTGCCAACTTTTACTTTTCAATAAAAAGCTGTTGGTATCAGTGAGAGCTATTATTGTTTTTCTTTTAAGACAATTTAATGTATGAATTGTTTTTTCTAAGCTAAAACCTCAGTGTTCAGGTTTCGTTGCAGTGCTGGCCTCTGTGATTGAATAAGTGAGTTCTGGTTTATAGTTTGGGTGCTTGCCATCAGTGCCTTGAGATAAAAGGCAGTTTTGGAAAACTGATGAGGTCTCTTTGTAAGAAAGGGTGGAGAAGGCCTGAGGACGTAAGGTTACACAAAGTCCCAGACCTCTAAATGGGTCTGGATGAAGCACAGATCTTGGGTAGAGGAAGTCAGTAATGCAAACTATAGGTGGAAGTTTTCTGTACTTAAAAAGGTGCCCGAAGGGATATTTATTTATTTATTTTGTTTTTTTGAGACAGAGTCTCACTATGTAGTTTAGGCTGGCCTTGAACTTGTGGCAATCCTCCTGCCTCAGCCTCCTAAGTGCTGGGATTACAGGGGTGCGCCACACTTGGGTTTTTTTTTTTTCCCCTGAATGAATATTTTAGAACATGAAGATATTTAGAGAGGAGTACATCCATATCTTTTTTTTTAGTACATTCATATCTATATAACCACTGGAAAACCAGGCCATTCTCTAAGAGCTCGGTCACAAAAGGCTTAGAGACATGTAAGATTTGCTAAAGGTCAAACAGTGACAATAGAAAAGAAGAAGGCTCAAGGTTTCTTGCTTAGAGTTAAGGACAATGGCACTACCAACAAAAGTGGTGGTATGGGAATGGTTTTTTGTTTTGTCTTACTTTTGGTACCAGAAATTGAACTCAGAGCCTCACACCTGCCAGGCAGGTGCTGTGCTACTGAGCTACACACCTGGCCTGAAGTACGGGAATGGAAGCCAGGGATCTTGGAGAGCAGTAGAAGGGCATGACTCTGGATATGTGTCTGCTTGTGCAAAGGTCAGCAATAAGGAATGGATCCAGAAAACTCCATCCATGTGTGGAGACTGCTGAACTATTCCCACGCGGTCAGCTGAGCTCAGAAGGGTGCAGGCAAGAAGGGCCCCACTCGCTTCACTACGGCAAGGACGGACTTAGCCGCAAGATTCGGCAGTTATTTTGAGGAGAACCATGTTCTCAGGCCACCTCAGAACACCGCTGCTGGCCCCTCTCTACCCTCACTTGCTCCTCCAGGGTAGTGCAGCTCATGTGGCAGCTGAGTGTGGGAGAAAGCTGAACACACCAGCTTCCCAGAGGGCTGTTCCGGAGCACGCCTGGCTCTGCCACCGAAAAGGAAGACCAACACTCCCAGGTGTATGGTGGAGAAGCGGTACGTCTAGATCTGAGGCTGCGGGCAGCAAGGTCTTCGTGCCACACAGCTAAGGCCAGAATCTAAAATCAGCTTTACTGGCAGCAAGGCCAACATCTGGCCTGACTTCTATCTTCCTACTGTTCTCAAATGAGGAGGCATTAAGTGCGTTATTCCACAAGGGACCAAAATATCCAAGGAAGTGTGTTTCAGATGGAGACATGTGGGAGCTACATACTAATTCAGAACTCATTTTTGGTGAGTAAAAAAACCCAAAACACTATTTCAGGAAGCGCTTTTGATAAGTGTTCCAGGAAAAGGACTCTGGAAGCATCATCCCAAGTGTCTGATGAAACCCCAGCAGAACCCCAATACTCCAACGGTAGAAGTTCTTGTACCTCCACGCCACTGTCCATAGTCCTGTCAAAAAGGGGCTGTCCATTCCCCAAGCCCAGCAAGAGTCCGCGCTCTCAGGGGCAGCCTTGTCTTTCTGCAGCTCTCCTGAGACACACCCAACTCCCACCCTACCACCGCCACCAGGGAAGACTATGCCTTGGGTGGCACCGAAGCCATGCCTTAGAGGGCATTACATCATCATTTCAGAGCCACGTCCTCCATGAAGCTGATGCCTGAGAGCCTCTTTTTTCTTCGGGGCCTATCTCAGTATGGTCTGAGAGGATGTGAAGGGAAAACGGTTCAACCGATGAGTAGTTGGCTTTAGCTTGCTATCAGATTACTGGCGTGTACAATGGGTGAACCATACTAAATCCTGCATGAGCCCGGCGTGGTGGTGCACGCCTGTAATCCCAGCACTCGGGAGGCTAAGGCAGGAGGATCGCTGTGAGTTCAAGACCAGCCTGGGCTACATAGTGAGTTCCCGGTCAGTCTCAACTACATAGTGAGACCCTGTCTCAAAAAACCAAAAAAAAAAAAAGTAAATAAAATAAAATCAATCAATCAATCAATCAATCCTGCATGAGCCCTTGTTTCCACAGGCACCTGGAGGCCATGCTGTATCCCCAGCTGCACTCATGACACCAAATCCTCCTAACGTTTCCTGAAGACGAAGTGGACTGGATCTTACCTTGCCTCCTGTAGGACTGCGGACAGCAAAGCAGAAAAGGGTGGACGGCTTGGGATTCCCCTCGATCTTGAACTCTGCAAAAGCAGCAGCATGGCCTTCTATGGGCTGTGAGACTTTCCTCTCCACAGAGTACAGCTGCATTGTCCCAGCCACATGGTTTTGCTGAGAAAAGATATTTTGTGATTAATGGAAGAAAAACAAACCAATTCCTAAGCATGATAACAGAGTTTGATATGGAAATATGGCTACAAATAAACCACAAGCCTACAAAATAGTAAGATATACGATCCTAATATGTTAAACACAATCTCTGTGTGTATTTTGTCAACAAAAGTACGTCTTGGGAAGAAAGATTCCAAAATGTCAATAGTAATCCAATTAGGATAATGACTTACAGGATAATTTTAAAATCTTCGATGCATAAATAGCAAAAATTCAATACAATAAAAAACAGGCTGGGGGCCAGAGATTCAGCTCAGTGGTTCTGCTGCCTGCCTCGCAAGAGCAAGGACCCGAGTTGGATGCCTGGTACCCACCCCAAAAGAAAACATTAGGGAGAAATGAGTGACTTGCAGGTAAATGGTACTGTAACAGAATGAACAAGAATATTTTATCTTAGTTTTGCTTTTTTTTTTTGAGACAGGGTCTCCCAAAGTAGCTCAGGCTGGCCTTCAATTCACTATGTAGGCCAGGCTGGCCTTGAACATGCAGATTGTCCTGCCTCAGCTTCTCAAGTGCTGGGATTACAGGCATGAGTCACCACACCCAGGGAACAAGGATACTTAAAAATGAAATTCAAAAGGACAGGATGGGGCCAGGGACT
The DNA here is from genome assembly GCF_012274545.1 of Fukomys damarensis. NCBI lineage: Eukaryota > Metazoa > Chordata > Mammalia > Rodentia > Bathyergidae > Fukomys > Fukomys damarensis. The sequence goes on along the minus strand of NW_022900946.1, from coordinate 24,376,220 downwards.
TAGCTCAGTGGTGCCACCTGCCTTGCAAGCGCAAGGTCCTGAGTTCAATCCCTGGTACTAAATAAATAAATAAATAAATATAGATTAAAAATAAAAGGGACAGGAGAGAACTTGTGCTCCCCTCTTCAGTAACATTTGCTAAACTGAAGCCAAGAGAAGAGGCAAAGCAGAGTGAACACCTGTATCAAAGTTGGGTAAAGACGTGCTGAGGACTACAGCAAGTAAGGATTCAAATGCACGCATCCTTTCCTTAGCTAGGCACTTCCCTTGGGAGCTGAGAATAAATGAAATGATACAGGCGACAGGAAAAGCAGCTTTTTTTATCCTGGTACTGGGGATCGAACTCAGGACCTTGCACTTGTAAGACAAGCGTGGCACCACTGAGCTAAATGGCGAGTCCCAAAAGAGGTAATAAGGGAAAAGAAAAAAATATGAGAAAATGAAAAAATGGAAATAAAGTCTTTGTAAATAGGGAAGGGAGGGCAGGGACAAGGGGAAAAAATGAGAACCCAGACCTGTCACGTAAAGGTACAAGATCCCAATGATGACTGTAACTGTACTGTATACCTAAAAGTACCAATAAACAATGAAAAAAAATAAAATAAAATGTTTTAAATAGTTGTAAAAAAAAAAGGAGGCAATTTAAAACAGAAGCTTATTGGGCTGGGGGTTTATTTAGCTCAGCAGTGCTGTGCCCTGCCTGCCTTGCAAGTGCAAGGTCCTGAGAGTTCGATCCCTGGTACCAAAACAAAACAGATCAGAGGAGGGAAGGGAGGGAAAGCTGATTGGAAAAAGCTGTGTTATGTACATGTACACGCGCCCCACGATGACTATAAGCTGCATGTGCTATAAATTTGTACTAAAAAACAAAAACAAGGTTAGAGAAGAACTGGCAAGGTATGGTCTCAAGTCTCAAGTTCCCATCTCTCTCTCTTTTTTTTTTGTTACCAGGGATCGAACTCAGGACCTTGCGCTTGTAAGGCAGGTGCAGTGGTGCTGAGCTACATCCCCTTTCTATGTTGAGTGCAGCTAACACTTTTACATGGTTCTAAAACATCCTTCATCCAAATGTCATCCTTGTGCCCAATGAACAGTTCCCATAGTTACTGCCAACTACAAATTCATCTCTACAGATTTACCTGTTTTAAATATTTAATATAAATGAAATCATGAGTCTTTCGTGTCCCATTTCTTTCACTTAGGTTTCTCCATGCTGTAGCATATATCAGGACTTTATTCCTTTCTAGGGGTGCGTGTATAAGCCATGTTTTATTTATTCATTCATCCACCACTGAACATTTGGGTACCTATTTCTAACATCTGGCTGTCATGACTAGCACTGCTATAAACATCAGATATAAAAGTTTTCGTCTGAACACATTTTAACTTCTCTTGGTTGGATACCTAGCAGTGTGTCATACAGAAACCGAGGGTGCACCAAAAACTGCTTTCCACTCTGGCTGAGCATTTCACATTCATAACACTGCTGTACGAAGGGTCGTTTCTTCACCTTCTTGCCCACCCTGATGACCTTCCCTTATGATTACAGCCACCCTAGTTGGTGTGAAATGACATTCCACTGCGATTTTGATTTGTATTTCCCTAACAACTAGCGCAACAGTTTGGAGGCTTGATGTCCAACACATCAGTGTTCGAGGTGGGGTCTAGAGAGGTGACTGGGTCGTGAAGTACACACCTCATCAACAGACTGGTCCAGGGGCGGGGACTTAGCTCAGTGGTTCCGCCGCCCACCTTGCAAGCACGAGGACCCGAGTTCGATCCCTGGCACCAAAACAAAAACAAAAACAAAAACAAAAGCAGACTGACCCACTGATGAGTTTCCAGCAGAATGGATATTAGGAGGTGGAAGAAGCAGGCCATGGAGGTGAGGCTCTGAAGGGTGTTATCTTTTCAAAACTCAACTGGCAAGGTGCAAACTCCCTACATGGGTATTATCATTGCTATGCCTAAAATGTACCAATAAATGCTTTGCTATAAAAAAAGATAAAGGAAACAGAAGCAAATAAAAGTATATCAAAGCAGACCCAAAAAAGGAACATTCTAAACCAAAAAAAAATCAACTGATGATAGATACATGGGTTTCTCCCTGGACTAATTATTCTCTATTAGTCTTCGTGTCTATCCTTATATGGGAGTTTCTGTTGTCCAATGAGTAGAATTTCATCTCTTGGTGTTTAGTTTGTTGGTAAAGCATACATAAGCAGTTTTGTGATTTATAGTCATTTTTATTTATATTTATATTTTTACTTTTTTGAACCAGGGTCTCACTATGTAGTTGAGACTGACCTGGAACTCACTATGTAGCCCAGGCTGGTCTCGAACTCACAGCGATCCTCCTGCCTCAGCCTCCTGAGTGCTAGGACTATAGGCGAGTGCCACCACGCCCGGCTATATTTTTCAAATATGATGATTTCCTTGTAGACAGGCATGACTCCAAAGGGTATTTCAAACAGCTTCATTCATATATAATTCATATATCAAACAACTCATTCATTTAAACATAAAATTCAATTCTTTGATATATTTGGTTGTGAAACCATTGCTACAATGTAAGTTTAGAATACTTTCTTTAAAATGAGCTTCAATAGCAATCTCCATTCCCAAGTCTCATACTCCACAAAGTTCTGAGCAACTTTCTGCTCTACTGATTGGATTATTCTGATCATTTCTCATAAATGAAATCAAACAATACATGGTCCTTTATGACTCCTTTCAATATTCCCAAGGCTCGCTCATATTAGGTATTAGTATTTCACTTTATTGCCAAACTACTATCTCACTGTATAGATACCATTTTATCTGCTCTTTAGCTAGACATTTAGATTGCTTCCACTTTTTCACTATTATAACTCATGTTGACATGCACATTTTTGTATGTTTGTAGTAACAACTTTTAGCTTAAAGTCTACTTTATCGGATATATATATATATATATATATACACATACTTTTTAGGGGGTGGATCAGGGACTGGACCCAGGGCCTTCACAATCAGCTACATCTCCAGCATCCCCCTTAAAATTTTGAGACTGGGTCTCACTAGATCACTTAGTTGCCGAGGGCAGGCTGATTTGCACATCCTCCTGCATTAGCTTTCCAGAGAGCTGGGATTAGAGGTGTGAGCCAACATACCCAGGTAAATTCTGTGTTTTCTAGTAGCTCATAATTTATTTTCATTTACTTCTTCATCACCACCTTTCTGTCAAACAGCTATACTGTAGATTGCCATTGTAATTTTCTTGTTATTTCCTTTAGCATTTTCTTGGGGGGAGGCTTTTTTTTTTTTTTTTGCTAGTCTTCTGTGAGAACAAATTAATAAAGTGAAATAAAGAGCTTAAAAATTCAAATGTTCAGCCAGGCGTGGTGGCACACACCTGCAATCCCAGCACTCAGGAGGCTGAGGCAGGAGGATCGCTGTGAGTTCCAGGCCAAACTGGGCTACATAGTGAGTTCCAGGTCAGTCTCAAAAAACAAAACAACAACAACAAAAACAAGAAAACAGGTTCTTAACTTTATGGGAGACATACACCAACAATGACTCAATGAGCTATTATAAACTGATCACATTGACGTTTAAGCTCTAAATACATTATAAAATGTTTATATTGGTTGAGTTCTAAATATGCTATTGTGATTTATCTACATTGGTCATCTTCAAAAGATTAGTTTCTCTGGCATAATCAAAAAGGTGTTATTAGAAAGATCCTTTTGGCACCAAACTACACTGAAAGATATAAGGTTTTATATAATTGTGATACTTATTACTGCTTTTTCTGGTATACAAAATGTACTCATGCTCTCTAATTGTACAGGTCTTCCAACATATTGTTTGTGGTAATAACCTTTTGATTCAGACATTTGCCTTTCTCTTATGCTCCAGCCACCTATGATAATAGGCACACTTGTGGGCTGATATATTTTCCTTAGGTGACATCCTGTCAAATATAGCTACTTAGGTAAAAGCTTTTATTCATGCATTTTGGGGAGGAGTGAGGATGTTTAACAATGGCTATTTTATACTAAGCTACACATTTAGGTGTACTACAAAGATAATATCATGATTGTCACGCTAAAATACTATGTGTAGTCCATGATTCAAAATCTTTTTCTGTTAACATTCTACAGGGGTTCAACCATAAACCACAAACCATAGAACAACCATGACTGGCAATTATAATGGTCTCTTAACTATATTTTTACTCAAATGCTTAATATCCAGGTAAAATTATATAGTGGAGTTCCTACTCTTATTATTATGCTAATGTTACTGAAATTGTCTTTTGGGTGTTCAACAACTAAAATTTAGAGACCAGAACTAGCAAGGGCTAAGAAGGTCAACAACTACAACAAAATCCTTTAAATTATATCAAAAATCTCAGCAGGTCAAGTAGGAAGATAAACTGTCAGTTGTCTTAGTTACTTTTCTCACTGCTGAGATAAAATACCTGATACCTAAAGTCAAAGGAGAAAAGGTTTATTGTAATTCAGTTTGTAGAGGTTTCAGTTCATAGTTGGCTGGAGAGAATGGCAGAGGGGAACTGCGGAGGAGAAAAACATTTCATGGCAGGCAGAAGGCAGAAAGGCAGCAAAGTAGCAAAGCAATAACAAGTGACAAGGAAGGACCTTCTTTCTGTCTCTTATATCTTATCCAGACTACTCACCCTTAAGGCAAGTAGCACTCACACCCAGGGTAGGACAGCCTTAACCCCAGTATCCTACCATCAATCAATCCCAACATCACATCCTTGACCCCAGCAGCACACACCCTAGATCCAGCCACTTCTAAAAAGCTCTCTGTGACTGCATGAGGCATTTAGATAAAAGCCATAATATCAGTACATTACAAAATGTGACAGATTAGAGATACTCCAACTTTCTTTTACCTATGCTCACTCTATGAGCCAAATGTCAGGCCATCAGCCAACTCTCTCCAAAACACACTCAGTATATGAGCAACTCCAAGCCATTTCACCTGCAAATACTCAAGTCTTCCCTCTCTTGGACATTTCCAATGCTCCTGTCTCCATCTAAGTATCTCTTTTCTTGGGCAAGGTGTGGGGGTGGGGATGGTTTGAGGATAGACGAAACTCTCAGAGTGAAGAGAAATATTCCTTCCCTCTTCCCTGGTTATCACCTTTCTCATACATATCTCTACACTAGTACACACTATATAGCTTTATTCTTATACCTGCCTTCCAACCACTCACCCAGCCTTCAGCTCATCCTCAGCATCACTGATGGCCGTATTTTCACTTCATAGCACTGCCAAGAGGGTTAGTTAATTATATCACTCTCACTTAGAATCAGCTATAGAACTGCTATTGCCTGAAAATAAGAGCATGTACCTCACTCTGGGACTGATCCATCTCTCCAGCAGTTTTCTACTCTACTGCCACTTATGGACCCTACAGACATCAAAAATAGTTGATGATCCTACACTCCTAGAAAGAGCCATTCTCCTTCATTTCCATGCCTTTACACATATTGTTCCCTTTCAAAGTACACTTACATAGCAGGCAAAATGTGCCTTTCTGCGTAAGCCCTTCCTGACAAAAGGTGTTCTCTCATGGCTCCCAGTTTTCTATCCCAACCTTTGAAAATTCTCTAAGTACAAGAATTCTGCAAGACATATCTTCCATTTACAGATGATTCTATGCTCAGGACTAGCCAATAAAGAGCTGTATGTCTAATACAAAACATCCTGTAGGCCTCAAGTATCTAGTGACTTGATTGGCCATGAGGAATAAAAAAGGAGAGACTGAGGGCTTGGTATTTAGCTCAGTTGTTCTGCTGCCTGCCTCGCAAACGCAAGGACCCAGGTTTGATCCCTGGTACCAAGGGGGCGGTGTTGAAAAATACTTTTATTAGAAATGGACATGAATTAGTGATAGTCCTCTGAGTTAAAATAGAGCCTAGAAAATACTTTTTATAGATCCATAATCTAAATTGTTCTAAAAATTATACTCAACAATTTATTTCTCAAAACTTCCAGAGGGCCAGAGATTTAACTCAGTCGTTCTACCACCTGCCTTACAAGCACAAGGTCCTGAATTTGATCCCTGGTACCAAAAAAACAAAAACAAAAACAAACAAACAAAAAAACCAAACCTCTGCCAGAAAGTTTATAAAATGAACATCAGTAACCTAACAGAATATAGTAAAGGGACAAAGCTGAATTAAAATAATTTGATCCAAAGTTTAGATTACTTTGTAATGTCTATTTCTTTCAGTCACACACCTGACTTCTGTCTTTACAAACTTTAAACCGAACCATTCCATTCTAGCATTAGGCCTTATGCGTTACACCTGATCAGTCTGTGAAGCTTACCTGGGCAGAGATGCCAATGAGAAGCAGCCACTTCTGGTAGGCATCAGTTCGGTAGTGGACCAACTGACATCCGGCCAGACTGGCGTGTCTATCAAACATCTTTATGGGCTGGGAGTCACCTTCCATGCTCCAGTGGTACACTGTGGTATCGGTCACCAAGGCAACAGTGTTCACAGAGATCCACTTCCAGAAAATCACCTCTTCTGCCATAGTATAAGTCTTCATTTTACTTTTCATCTCAATATTAAAGATTTGAAGTGTCTTCCCAGCTAGTATTTGATGAGATGGACAATAGAGAAAAATAGATAAAAATTTGAAAGACAAATTCTTATACTCTTAATTCTGAATCCTATTAATATTACTTTAAGTCATACTACTTATTTAGGGTTTTTGCTGATTTGGTTTTTTTTTTTTTTTGAGACAAGGCAAGGTCTCACTCTGTAGTTCAGGTTATTCACTATGTGGCCCAGGCTGGCCTCAAACTCGAGGTGATCCTCCTGCCTCAGCCTCCAAGTGCTGGGATTACAGGCATGTACCACAACAAACTGTAATATTTAAAGCCAATTTGGTTACAAGAAAAAAGGCTGAGTACTAAATAACTGTACTCTGATGTTTAAATAGTAAGAACCTTCCATGTATTAGCTCTTCTTTAGAAGAATGAAAAAGTACAGAAATATTTATAGATTATGAAAAAAACAATCAGAAATCAGTTCTACTCAAGCCTTAAGAGAGACAGTTTTAGATTTCTTTCTTTTAGATTCTGTTATTCTGTGGCACTGGGAATTGAACACCAGGCCTTCACACCGAACTATATGTCTAACCATCTCATATACATAGGTACATGTGTGTGTGTGTTTTAATACCAAGGATCCAACTCAGGACCTTAAGCTTATGAGGCAGGCGCAGTGTCGCTGAGCTACACCCCCGGCCCTTTATTTTATATTTTTGAGAGAGGAATTTGCTAAGTTGCCCAGGCAGGGATTGAACTTGTGATGTTCCTGCCTCAGCCTACCAAGCAGCTGAGATTATCAGAATATACCACCACAGCTGGCTTTGGTTCCTTCTAGTTTCAAATTATTTTCTAGGGGTGGAGAAGTAGCCCATGGTAGAGTACATGCTGAATATGGAAGTGGCCCAAGCTTCAATCTCTGGTGGCAAAAAAACAAAAAAAATCACATCTCTGTGTAAATTACTGAAATATATAAAACATTCCTTTTCTGGTGATGTTGGAGATTGAATCCAGAGCATTGTGCATGGTAGAAAAGTACTGAGCAACACTCCAGCATATCCATTCTTGTTCTGGTGTCTCTAACTTTCAGGAAAAAACACAATCATCCTTTCCAGTTAAACTAACCTCTCCATATAACAGAGCTACTTTGTTTAAAATTCTAGACCAGTGCTAGTTTTTTTGTCTGTTTTTTGGTTTGCTGAGATAGGGTCTTGCTATGTAGGCTCAGGTTGGCCTTACACTCATTAAGTAGCCAAGAATAGCCTTGAACTCCTGTCAATCCTTTTGCCTCGGCCTCCCAAGTGCTGGGATTACAGGCATACATCACCACACTCTGCTAGACCAGCACTATCAAATAAAATTCGTAAAATTGAATATTTGCACTATCACAGTGACATTTTATATATATATATACACACATAAATACATATAATATATATGTGAAATGTATGTAGCAATACACATTTCAGGAACTGAGTTTTACTTTTATTTAACTTTAATGCAAAACTTAGAGTTAATATGAAATACTGCTTCGTCCTGGGCTTGTTCCAGTGGCACATAACTAAAACTGGAATGATACAGAGGGAATTAGCATAACACACAAATTTCTGTTTGCTTTTTTGTTGTTGGTGTTACCGGAGATCGAACTTGGGACCTTGTGCTTGTGAGGCAGGTGGCAGAACCACTGAGCTAAATCCTGGCCCCAAATTTCTGGATTTTTAAAAAATATACCGTGTCCCCCTAAGATCAATACAAGGTGGGGATTATTTCTCTGGCTACTTCTTTTGACACCTAATACTAGATATAATAGTCACAAAAAAAAAAAAAAGAAAAAGAAAAAGAAAAGAAAGAAAGAAAAGTAAAATGCAGACTTTTTTTTTTTTTGGTACCGGGGATAGAACTCTCAGATCCTTGAGCTTGTAAGGCAGGTGGCAGAATCACTGAGCTAAATCTCCAGTCTGCAGAAAGATTTTTTAAAATAAGCAGCGGTAGAAAAGGATTAAAATTGGTGAAGTAAAGACAAGCAGAAAATATAGCTTCTGTGGGACCTGTAATCAAAATACCTAGAAAACAAGCTGGTGAAGAATAAAAGATGTAGATCCCTGGGAACCAGGAGAGTGAAAACAGGAAAATTAGAAACTACAGAGAAGCTGAAAGAATGGAGCACAACACAGAGAAAAGCATAAAGCAGCCTGGACAGCTAACCAGCTCCTGGAGAGGAGGACCTGCCTCTGCTAATACGGTAAGCCTGGCGAGGGTGGGCAGCTCTAGGGAGAAACAACAGACTAGGCCAGCAACAGCAGCCCCAAGAAAAGTTGATGGTTATTGTGAACTGCACAATCAATGGAGGGTTCTATTCTGAAAGTAAGCTGCTTCCCCATGGCAGGCTAAATTTGAGAAGAAATCTAGTGAAGAAGCCACATATTTGAGAATGTTTGATCAGGTGCCATTTTGGGAAAGGGTTAAATGTTAAGGCTGAACGACAGAACGACCACAAAACATCTACAGGCTTTCTGGAGTCACCCTGCCACAGTGACCGGGTGGGAGACAGCCATAAGAGACAGCCATAGAGAGAGCACAGGGTAGCCACAGACCCCCTAGATGTTTAAGCTCAGGCGGGTAATGACACAGGGGTCCTACCCTCTGTGGTGAGAGGCCAGGCCAGTTGTGTGGCTGGGTCTGAAAGTACTAGCATTAAGTCCAGCAGACTGCTTGAACTCCCGCCCCATTGTCTACATCCAGCATAGAGCTCAGTCGTCTGTTTCTTCTACCCCATCTGCCAACATGATCAGATATACACCTCCGTTTGGACAGAGAGAATTCACAAATTCACAAACTGTAGAGCTAAGCAAACAAAGAAAGGGACACAGAAATTAGGAGCAGCTGGAGGGAATATAGCCCTAGCGCAGACACATCGACTAACTACACCCAGCAGGGAAAGGCAAGGTAGAATTCAGCATTCATACAGTAAAACTGGAGCATGGAAACAGAAGACTTAGCAGTGACTTAGTGTCTCCCATATCTGTTGGACTCCAATACAACAAATCTTAGGAAAGAAATCACTCATTCAAAAACACGGAAGAACTTTTTGGACTCACTTCTCTTTTTATTGTTTTTTTCCCCCTTATTTTGCTCTGTTTTTTCTTTTTTCTTCTAATTCTTGACTATTCTTGTCTGATCTGACTCTTTTCTTTTGTACTGAGGATCAAACTTGGGACCCTGACGTCATAAGGCAGGCATGAAGCCAGAGCTAAACCCCCAGCTCACTCTTAATTTTCAACACAACCCTTTATCTTACTTTTCTCTCATCTTTTTTTTAAAAAATACGTCTCATTTTCCTCTCCCCCTCCTTCATATTTACTAGTAGTATATTAAGCTTTATTAATCTTTAGATACTTAGTTGACCCTATTTATATATAATGGAGTACTACTCTGCTATAAAGAAGGATAAACTTGGGCCAGGGATTTAGCTCGGTGGTTCCACTGCCTGCCTTGCAAGTGCAAAAGCCTGAGTTCAACCCCAGGTACAACAGCAACAACAACAAAAAAGGATAAACTTGAGTAATTTGTAGGAAAATGGATGCACTCTGAGACTATATTAATGAGTAAAATAAATCAGACCCAAAATAGAAATAAAGAGCAAAATAAAAGATAATAAGAAACAGAGAGATGTATCTCTTGCAAAAGACAAGGGGACCAAGAGAGGGATGCGAAGGCGAGGGAGTGGAGAAGGGGTGAGAAAAGAATTAAGATGTGTGTACAGGTACCAAGTCCTTATGAGGAATTAGTCATTATGACTACAAACACATAGCAATACAAGGGTGCAACCGGAAAAAGAAATACCAAGTAATTCGCTAAAAACTGTAAGAACTAGTAAATTTAAGAAGTGCACAGAATAGGAATACACAAAATTAATATTTCTATATACTAACAATCCAAAGTTACGAAAGCAATTCTCTCTGTAATATAGAAAACAAATGACTTAGAAATAGCGTGGTTAAAAAAAAAATAGAAATATTGTGGTGGACTAATGGTGAACGTGAGTGGAAAAGCCCAGCTGAAATGAGTCAGTGTGGTTCTGGGCATGGAAGACTCACCTGAGGATTGCTGCCCGAAAAGCATAAAAGGAGGACAGGAGGGAAAAACTGCATGCTGCTGATTTCCCAGGAGAAGCTCTGTTGCCCCTGGTTTTCCTGATACAAACTCAGTTGTTTTTGTCTTTGGAGGAGCTTGGGTTCTCCCTGTTATGGAGGTGACTGCTGCTCTCCTCCAGGGTAGCGCTGGTCTTTACCTTTGTTTTGAGCATCACTTCCTGGCTTCTGGCACAGATTCTTCACCCACTGGCGCGGACTTTCTAACTTCCACCACTGGTCCGCGTGCCTTTTTGGGGCAGATCCTTGAGGCGGACTTGCATGAAACATTATCATGGGATCCAGGCCCTCAGCTGGATTCTTCAGGTCTCTGGTGTGGATGAATCTCTTGTGCTTTTATGCATTTGGCTTTTTGGGTGAATACTGTAAAATAATCCTTTAAATTTATGGGTCCTGTATTAAATCTATTCCTTTGCTGACTATTTTATCCTGACTACAACAAATATATTTAACAAAATAAGTGAGGATTGATACACTGATGTGAAAAACACAACTAAAAGAGTTAAATAAACAAATGTTGAATGTCTAGAAGACTCAATCCTGCCAACACAGTGACTCCTGCCAAATTAATCAATAATATCCAATCCATCCTATCAAATTTTTGGTAGGCTTTTTGTAAAAATTGACCAATTCTAACCTTTATGTGAAAATAGGAAGGCTCTACCAAGTTGAAGTACCAATACTGACTTCAAAGTTTCTAGTGAGCCCCAAAAGTAATCAATCAAGAACAAATGAATGGAGAATTGGAAATTAACAACAAAGAAAGAAAAGAAAAGAAATCCTCTTTATATTTGTGGTCAATTTTTACCAAAGGTGCCATGAACATCCACATGTAAGGACAGAACTTTCAACAAATGATGCTGGGACAACTGCACAGAAATGCCTCGGTTTCTCTGCTGTCACACTTAAAAAATAAAAAAAGGAACTTGTACCCATACCTTTTTTATCTCACTATACAAAAATTAACTCAAAAAGAACTATACACCTAAAAGTGAGAACTACAACTACAAATCCACTAGGAGAACAAACAGAAAATTCTCACGACTTTGAGTTAGACTAAGTCTTCTTAGATGTGACTCTGAAGCATGATCTGTCACTTCTCGGCCTTTTGGCTAAGAACAAGTGAAAGCATGTTCCATTAAAGAAAATAAATGGGCAAGCTGAGCTTCATCAAAAATAAAATTTTTGCCTGTGAAAGATAAGGTATGGTTTCAAAATTTTTGTTCCCTCTAAAATTCATATTGAAACTTAATCCCCAAATGGGAATTATTGGGAGGTGTGGGGCCTGTTGGGAGGTGTTGAGGGCATGAAGGCTCTGCACGAATGCGTTAATGCTGTTTTAGCTTTGGGCTGTATGAAAAGCACGCAGTTTGTGGAACCCTTAGACAAGATATTACTATTCCACTACGTGATAAACAGCATGAGGAATTCTACCACCACTTCATAATCTTTGGGACAAGAACAAAAATGGGGCCAGGGATTTAACTCAGTGACACTGTGTCTGCCTCGCAAGCACAGGGTCCTGAGCTTGATCCCCATAACAAAACACACGCACAAAAATTGTATCTCTAGTTGTAAGATATGCACCAGGAATCTATAAGCCATGGAAGTCTGGGGTTAGCAAATCTGCTCAGGCTTCCCCAGAAGGCCTGGCACCCACATAGGCCAAATGGCCAGGTACAGGAGATGGATTTTTTTCAGGGGGGAGGGTGCTAGGGATTGAATCCAGGGTCTTTGCACTGAGCTATGTGCCAAGTTGCTTTCTTTTTACTTTGAGAGAGGGCCTTTCTAAATTGGCTGGGCTCAAAGTTGCAATCCTCCTGGCTTCAGCCATCTACAGTGCCAAGACATATGCCACCATACCTGGCTGAAGGCGGACCTTTTTTAAAACAGAAGTTCTAAAATAATAATTAAAAAAATAAATCAGAGTTCTAGCTCATGAAGGGTCCTTTTTCAATTGTAAGACCTCACCAGTCAAAACATGGTGTCTGTAACACGAATGTTAGCTTTCTGGTTCTGACACTGTACATACAAGATGAGGCCCTTTCATATCCCTAAGTCCCTGCTTACACACTGGCACTTTTGGAAGCAGTTATCCTCATATGAAATGATAGAAGCATTCTGAAAAGTTCATTTGTAATTCAATGACCTCTGTAATTTAATTACTGTACAAATACTTTCTTTTGAAAGCCAGTTTTTACTCATTCTGGTTTAGAGTCTAAGGCACACTGTATATTCTCCACTTGCTGAAAATTATTACAAAGGTCAGTTTTTTGTTTTTTGTTTTTTTTTTTGGTACCAGGGATCGAACTCCGGCCCTTGCGCTTATGAGGCAGGCAGCAGAACCACTGAGCTAAATCCCTGGCCCAGGTCAGGTTATTTTTATGTACACAGGACTGCAGTAAGAAACAGAATAAAGACTTAAAATTATATCTAGAATGTCACACTTCTCTACCCAAAAGACAACGGCGCTAAACCTTTTTTATACTGAAGCAATTTGTATGAACATGAGAGGAGGGAGGGTGGAGGGAAAAGCGGGGAGGAGGAAGGAGAGAACCTGGCACCTGGGGCCTGGCCGTGATGCTCTTCTGCTGGACAGACCATCTCTCAGAATGCCAACCTCACACAAGGGCCCTCTGAGATCAGGATGAAGTAAGGTAAAATAAGGCTCCTTCAGAATTTTGTCAGGCACAGACAAAAACAGGATTACTACTGTGCAACTCACAAACTAACACTCCTCTCTCATAGCCAGAATGCTGCTGCTTTACCTTTCACAGGTTCATTCTCACTCTGGTCTATTCTCTCATAAGATTTCTTGAGATGCCCGATCATATAATTATCCTCACTTTCTGACAACATTCGGTCTACAGCAAACCCCTGCTTCCTCAGACCATCTTCCACATCAACTCAAGCCCAAATTCTAGAAAAAGTTCTAATACTCCTTTACAGAGACACCCGCCCCCATTTCTGGATGTCTGTAACATTCCAACTAGTAATCAATTCAGCTTGTTCAATTGCAGATGTGTTCCTGGGAGTCTTTGGCTGGAGTGGGAATGGTATTATCAAAAAACTGTGTTCTTTCTGCTCTCCTACCACACACACACACGATATATACTGCTCATGTTCAATGAAAACTGCCATGAACCAAGAGTAGGTCACTTCTGAAACTTGCTGAGAATACTAAATAGCAAACAACGTAATTTCTCAAAAGTACAACAAAAATGCAGGGGAAAAAAAACCAAATGACAAAATCCCATCAAAACAGCCAAGAGATAGGTGGCAAAGTAGGACAAACTAAGAATCTACAAATTCCAATAATTTCTTCGATTAAAGTCAAAACTTCACACTGCTTACACATGTTCAAAAATGTGTGACAGATTGCGAGGAAAAGACAGGGTTGGTAAGATAACAAAGATCTTTTAAAATTTTCTTTTGGTATTGGGAATCGAACTCAGGACTCACATTTGTCAGGCAGGCTCTGCACCACTGAGCTAGATCCTTGGCCCACAAAGATGTTTTTGAGCCTTGCATTTGAGGGGGGTATTGGGGATTGAACTCAGGTCCTTGTGCTTGCAAGGCAGGCAGTGACACCACTGAGCTAAATCCCTGACACAAAGATGTTTTTTGGTTTTTTTTTTTTGTTTTTTGAGACAGGGTCTCACTATGTAATTGAGACTGACCTGGAACTCACTATGCAGCCCAGGCTGGTCTCGAACTCACAATGATCCTCCTGCCTCAGCCTCGAGTGCTGGGATTATAGGCATGTGCCACCACATCCGGCACAAAGATGTTTTTTAATTAAGATAAATATAAGAGAAAACTAGTGAGTCTACTCTATACATAATCCTTTTGTTCCAAATCAAAGCAATAGGGAAAGATACTATATTTTTCAAGTAAACTAGAAAGTTTCACATACTCAAGGTTCCCTGAGTTCGGGGAAGTGAAATGCTATTAATGATCAGTTCTCCTGTCCTTACTGCATTTTACCAGAGAGGTCTTTGGGCTTGTAGCCCCAGATGTCTGGACCAGACCCACAGCAGGCCCTGAATACACAGGGTACTAGTCTGAGTTTCCAGACCCAAAAGAACAGGTCCTGAGCATTCACTTCTTCTCAGTCTGTCCGGAGTCTGGGTGACGTTACAAAGAAGCTTTGATCTCAGGAATATTTTTCTTTTATTAGTGCCTATTAATTACACAGAATGGGTTTCACTGTAGCATTTTCATTTGTGCATGTATACTATTCTGATATCTACTTCTTCATTACTTTCCCTTCTATCTCGCTGAGACCCTGGCCCTTTGCTAAGTCTCCCTTCTACTTTTATGTCATCTTTTATCCACTCAATTCCACATTAAGAGAAAACATCTGATATTGATCCTTCTGGGTCTGGTTTATTTCACTAACATGACGATCATCAGTTCCATCCATAGTCCTTCAGATGACACGATTTTGCTCTTCTTTAGAGCTGAATAATAAATACTCCATTATGTATATAAGCCATATTTTCTTTGTCCATCTGTTGATGGCACCTCAGCTTGTTCTGTATTTTGGCAATTGTGAATTGTGCCACAATAAACACAGGTGTGCATGTATCTGTATAGTACGTTTTGATCCCTTTGGTTGTATACCCAGGAGTGGTACAGGTTGGTCATATGATAATTCTATTTTTAGTTTTTTGAGGAACCTCTATACTGATTTCCAGTGTCTATACTGACTATACTATTTTACAATCTCACTAACAGTTCTTTTATTAGCACCACATGCAACTTTTTACTAAAACTTTTGGTATCAAGTTGCGTACTACTGATGACACTTGTCTGCAGGTTTACTGACATTTACCTAATATTTAAGGTAACAAAGCAACTACAGTAAGGTAACATTCTTTCAGTGCGTGGCAGGGGCCCTACATGAGCCATGCTTGTGTGACAGGAGTTGTGGCCTGTGGTGAAGCAGCCACCCCAGGCTGGTGACTGAACGCATACTGTGTGCTGCAGCTCAGAAGAGATGCCGCCACTGACACCCCACCTGGACTTCTTGGTACCCAGGAAGGTGGGTTTGGTCGACGGCCAGATCATCAGTTCAACACCAGCTTCCCGAGGGAGCGAAGTGTAAGTCAAGGAATAGAAAATGGACTAATACAAGTTCAAAAGTGAAAATTGGTGAGACTGAAAAAAGAAAAATAAGAGAAAAATCCATGAAATAAAAATCTGGTTTCTCAAAAAATAAAAAAGCTGTTGGCTTCCACCACTCTTGACCCATATGGTTGATGCAGGCCATCAAAATGAATGCAATCCAGGCTATGGTGGGCCTCCCGGCTTTAAACCAGCAGGAAGAACTTGTGGATTTACCAAACAACTACCCTTTAGGTGCTACCAAGGATGAGGAGGACAGTGATGGAGAGAGGAAGCATCAAAAGCGCTGGAACCCATCTGTTCTCTTGATGAAAAGAAGAGCTGGAAACTGGCTGAGAGATCTGAAGCTAGTCTGAAGGTATCAGGATTCATTATGAGTCTTGAACGATCAGGAGAAAAGCTGGTCCTTTCAGATCTTTTTGAACTTGTGAGAATTTCATCTTCATTGGCTGCTATGAAAAAAACAACTGAACAGAGTGAAATCCAAGAAAACTGAGGAATTACCCCTTAACAAAAGTTGAATAGATCCACAGAGAAGTAGCATTCAATAAAGCATCACAAATCCTCTCCAAATGGGATCCTACTGTTCTCAAGAGCAGCTGGAGGAGGAGCAGTCAGCCTTTGTTCACACTGAACTTATCTTCAGTGGCTGTAGGGCAAGAACCCCTCTGCAGTAAGAAGTTTCTACCTCCCTCATAAAAACAAGCAACCAGTGACAGACCCTTCATTGGCTCCCATGGAAAAGGCCTCTCTCAAAGCTATGAGCCTTGGAAAAGGCTAAGATGCACTGAGCAGAGCTTCAGAGGGCCTGGGCTTTGCAGTCCTACTATAAAGCCAGGGCACAAAAAGAGAAGAGAATCAAAAGTAAAAGGTTTCACAGATTTGTAAAGAAAGAAAAGGCCAAGAAAGTCCAAAAAGACTTTGATTAGCTGTTGAAAGTGAATTCTACTGCTGCACTGGATGAACTGAAAAAACTGAAAAGACTAGAATGATGGACTGAATGACCCTTAAGCACCAGAACAGTGGGAAATGGGCCAATTCAAAGACAAATATGGCCAGATATGACCTGGAGGCTTTCCAAACTGTGCAAGAACAACTGTCTAAGAACCAAGAACTGACAGAGAAACTCAAGGTCATCTCAGGGAGTGAGGATGAGAAGAGGGATGCCAAAGAGGAAGACCCTCTTGTCCCTGATGTAGTGAATGAAGTACAGATGCGGGCAGATGGAACAAATCCTTGGATGCTCAGGAACAGTAATGCACAAGAAGGTGAAATCCAGGCAGACTCTGAACAACTACCTGAACCTGTTGTGTAGAAGTTTTCTAAAAGTGAAGAAGACGAAAGATCTGCAGCAGAGGAAGAAATTTTGTTGGAAGAATCTGTGGAAAGACCATCCCTTAGAAAAATATTTGAGCTCAACCATGATACAGAGCCAGTGGGCAACCAAGAAACAAGATTGTAACAGCCAGGACATATTATGCAAATTGAGGACACTGAATCAGAAATTCAACAAGGAAAGCCATTACTCCAGGAAGCAAACACTGGGTCAGGCAAGGACTGTTCTCCAGGTCCAGAGAGAAGAATGTGCACCAGAACAAGAGGAATTTCTGCTGCTCCGGAGACCAGAGAGAGTATGAATTCTGAAAGAACTAGATCTAGGCAAAGAAGGGATTTTTTTTGTTTTGGTTTTTTGAGACAGGGTCTCACTATGTAGTTGAGACTGACCTGGAACTCACTAAGGAGCCCAGGCTGGTCTCGAACTCACAGTGATCCTCCTGACTCAGCCTCGAGCGCTGGGATTATAGGCATGTGCCACCAGGCCTGGCCTTAGGGCATTTTCAAAAGGAGCTTCTCAGACCTTGTTAAAATGGGAGTAAATGGAAAGAAAAATAACCAGACTGATGCCCCTAGGGGGGCAGAAAAAGAAGCAAATGGCTGATCTCCAGAACTTCCTAACTACATTTCTCAGACCTTGTTAAAATGGGAGTAAATGGAAAGAAAAATAACCAGACTGATGCCCCTAGGGCATCCTTCCATTAATTCTCCATTAAGGAGAAAATCTCCTTCCATTAAGTCTTTGGCCATTCCCACAGCAAAAGCGGAACTGGTAGAGAAGAGGAAAGAAACCTAAAGCAGATGAGAAGGAAGCTTCTGCTGGAGGCAACATCATCAGAGATTTTTTGGAGGAGGAGAGGGAAACTGTGGAGGCAAATAAGCCAAAAGATATGCAACTGATACTGCCTGGCTGGGGCAAGTGGGGTGGTGTAGGCCAGAGGCCCGGTGCCAAGATGAGAAACTGGTGCCTCATTAAAGCCCCTGAAGGTTCTCCAAGGAAAGATAAGACTTTGCCAAATGTGATTATTACTGAGAAGAGCGACATCTCTGCAGCAGCTCATCAGGCACAGGTGTTTCCGTATCCACTGACTCACCACCAGCAATGAGAAAGAACCGTCCAGACCTACAGGGTCTTCCAGTAACCCCAGAGGGCCTTCCAAAGGTAGTCACCAAGCCAGGCCAAATCATTCAGCCCATAAAAGCAGAGGGTGTGGGTTGTCACTTTTCTTCAAGGTCGGACCTGTCTGTCATACAGAGCGTCACAGCACGACCCACTGGAAATCACAAAAAGCGGTTGAAGAAAAACTGTAGATTATGAGTTGCCAGAGGACTGATATTTGGTGCTCAGGATTGGGAGTCCTGATTGTGCATCCTTTCATTCCTCGGTTGCAGGATCAATTCTAAAACCAGTTTAGCATAGTGTGGGTGTGATTAAGCCACATTTTAGAAATAAAAGCACACATATATACTATATACATGATATATATAAAGATAACATTCTAAGATCCCCCAGGCTTACCTTTTAGAGCTATCACCTTAAAGGCCGGATTTACGATGGCACTCTCTGCAGAGACAGAACATCTGAAAAGTGCCACTGGGTTGTTTATATCAATAATTACCACCTGCGACTGCTCTCCGACTTTCTCTCGAACACAAATGAACTTGTCAGATTCCATGGTGAGAGTGCTGAATCCAATGTTTGATAGGCTGATTCCAAGGTTTTGGAGCTAAACAGAAAGGAAGCATTTGATTAAAGCAAAGCTTTCCTCTGAAAGAGATGAGTTCTATCTAGGGCAGTAGCTAGCAAGTTTAAAAGGAGGAGGAAGAAAAGTACAGTGAGAATTTAGAAGCTGGTTGCGGTGGTACATGCCTGTAATTCCAGCACTCCAGTGTGCAGGAAAGAAGGAGTTAACTTTGATAATAAGAGAACATTTGGTTCAAGGCCTAGCAGCTGTACCTTGTGTGAAAAATAAATACTTCTTTATCTTTCTGGAATGCTTTGAAACCCAGCATAGCTTCTGTGGGAACCTTGCTTTTTTCCTGTTCACTTACGTGATTTGGTAAATAATTTCCACGCCTGTAAGATGATGGTTACATAATTGTATGATTTATAAGAAACCAGTTTGCCTCTGGGCTCTCTCCTGCAGTGATGGAAGAATGAAGTTGCTTCTGCTTTCTAAGAATCTTTTCTTTTCTTTTCTTTTTAATCCTCACTCTCTCCTTCAGGAACTGTTCGATTAGTGGGAGCAGGACTCCCACACTCCAGAATACTAAAGGAGGAGGATTCCAAATTCCAGCCAAGCCTGGGCACCTTAGCGACTTAGCAAGACACTGTCTCAAAATAAAATATAAAAAGGTCAGGAGATGTAGTTCAGTGAGGTCCTGGGTTCAGTCTCCAGTACTAAAAAAAAAAAAAAAAAAAAAAAAAAAAAAAAAAAAATTAAATTTAAGAAAAACTAGGGGCTGGGCTCAGTGATGCCACACCTGTCTTGAAAGTGCAAGGTCCTGAGTCCAATCCCCAGTACCAAAAAATACATACATACATACATACATACATAAACTTAAGAATAACTAATCACTCTAGGAGTGTAAATGAAACTGCCCATACACCTAATCCTTTATTCTACCACTTTTTCCTTTGACATGAACTCAAGAGCAGAGACCACATCTGCTCCGACTGACTTACGTAACATAGTCTGGCACATATTGGGTATTCCAGCTGCTGAACAGAGCAGGCTACAGACAAAACATCAGCTCATCTAATCTTCCCATTAACCCATGGGGCAAGGACACTACATACAATCTATGCTTGTGAAAAAACAAGGCTTTGAGTTAAAGAGATTGTTCCAAAGTCATAAAGCTGATTAATGATGGGCACAGGTATAACAAAGCTCATGTTTTGACACACAATATTGAGTTTTTTTAAAAAATACATATTTAGCTGGGCATGGTGGTACATGCCTGTAATCCTAGCACTTGGGAGGCTGAGGCAGGAGGATCGCTGTGAGTTGAGACCAGCCTGGTAGTGAGTTCCAGGTCATCTCAAATACATAGTGAGACCCTGTCTCAAACCCCCCCAAAAAATAAATAAAAAATACATATTTCATTCTTGCACAGAAAACAGGAGTTAATGATGATTATATTCTCAAGGGAGCCCACCGAAGACATATATAATAGTAAAAACCAAACATCACTTCACAATTACAAATTAATTTGAAAAAAAACAGAACCCACTTGGCCTGGGGATATAACTCAGTAGTAGAGTATATTCCTACCACAAGGTGGCCCTGCGTTTGATCCTCAGTACAAGGAAAGCTGGAAGGCAGGCAGGCAGATAAAGAGCCAACACACTGGTACTGCCATTACTTAAAAGAAAAAAGAAAAATACTCTACATTCTAACCTAGGGCTACCGCAAAGAAAATGTAATAATGGGCACTGCTCACAGGGGCTTTTTATAACCTCTCCTCAGTACTAGGGATGCAACCCAGGGCCTCTTGAAAGCTAGGTAAGCACTTTGCCACTGAGCTCCATCCACAGCTCACAGGGATATTAGGGACAGAGAACGCCCCCGTGTTCTCCTACTGTTATATGTCATACAACATATTTTTGACACCAAATGTGGGGTTTCTCCCCAACACCAAGCCATTCTCCGGTGCCCACCATCTGGGTGTCCGGCAACACAACTCAAGTCTGGCACTATTTCCCTGGAGCCAGCATCAGACCGCACAGGTGCGATGCTTGGTCCCACAGAGGAACTCCACTTCAGATGCCAATCATAAGCCCCAGGTTGTGACCTATGCTTCTGAACTACAGGCTATAAACCAAGGTTCACGCGACCCCTCCCCAATTTGCTTAATTTGCATAAGCAACTAACAGAATTCATTTACTTACATCATCCATTTAATACAAAGGCCACTGCAGAACATAAAGACGAACAGCCTGATGGCAGACATGGACAGGGCAAAGCACGTGGGCAGGGAGGCAGAGTTCTCAAATCCTCTCCAACAGCACCATCCTTCAGCTACTTCTGTATGTGTGCAGCTATCTGTAAGTTTCCAAACCCAGTCCATCTGTATCTTTGGTTCTGGGGACGGCACTCAGGTCCTTGCGCTTCAAAGCAGGTGCGGGAACCACTGAGCTAAATCGCCAGCCCCCATCTAGGTTTTCATGGAGACTTCATTATGTAAATTCGACCGAGGACACCACTGGCCATTCCCCTGGCAACAAGCACCTACCCTGGGGCTATCTAGGAGCACCTATCCATGAGTGACCTCACTGGTATACGAAGACAGCCCCTTCGCAGACTCGAGGGTTTTAGAAACTGGGATGGACACTAAGTACATAGGTATGTATATATCTTTCTGTAAATCACAACAGCACAGGGTTACACATCCATCAGTGTCCCTACACAGGGAGGAGCAAACTAGGCTCTCTCCACATAAGGAATCGTATCAGGGACATGACAGAGACAATTTTGAGCCTAGAGTATTAGGTACAATGAAGTAAATTACCCTCTGACACAGAACAGAACTATTCCAGAAAAATAATGTTTGGGCTGAAATGAAGTAAAAAAGAAATTGCAGTATTTCTAAAGAATACCCACCCAATGGGCCGGGGATTTAGCTCAGCGGTTCCGCCGCCTGCCTTGCAAGCGCATGGACCCAAGTTCGATCCCCAGTACCAAAAAAAAAAAAACCCCCAAAAAAACAATACCCACCCAAATATACTGCGCTCCATCTTGAATTTACATTGACTGTACCCAAGATCAAGAGGTATAAAGTAAAAAACATCACATATTGATCTTAATGAAAAGAAAGTTTCAGGGAAAGAACATGACCTCCCCTGGTGCTTTGGAAACTTTTCGGTTGTACTGAAGTTGTCATCTTACATTTGCTTCTCTGAAGAAGATAGTCCTCAAAATTTAAAAGACTACATACCAATCTCAACATTGGTTAGCTCTAGGGCATGGGAATCTCTTCACTTTTCACATTTGTATTGTTTGAACATACATACATTTCTCTTATTATTCTCCTGTAATTTGTGTGAAGACATACACAAAAACATTCTTTCCAGTGAAGTCAGCTACTTACTAATGAAAAAGTTAAGGCCAGGTGTGGTGGTGCACGGTTATAATCCCAGCACTTGGGAGGCTGAGGCAGGAGGAGGATCAGAAATTCAAGGCCTGCCTGGGTTACAGTGACTTCAAGACCATCTTAAACTAGTAGTGAAATCCTGACTCAAAAACAAACAAAGAAAAAAGTTAAAACTTTTAGGCTGGGGATTTAACTCAGTGGTTCCGCCGCCTGCTTTGCAAGCGTAAGGTCCTGAGTTTGATCCCCAGTGCCCCAAAAAAGTTAAAACTTTTGATTAAGGGAAGGGTGAATAATTCTTTTTGTTTATTTGTTTTGGTTTTTTGAGACAAGATCTCACTATGTAGTTGAAACTGACCTGGAACTCACCATGTAGCCCAGGCTGGTCTAGAAACACACGGTGATCCTCCTGACTGCTGGGATTACAGGTACACACCACCACGCCTGGCATGGCAATTCTTTTTTTGTTTTTTTTTAAACTAGTACATGTTCACATGAATTCTTGTTTTATGTGTTCAGAGTTTCTGACTGGGATAAAAAAGTCCTAGAGACTGGTGATAGTTCATAACTGCTGGACAGTGAGATATATGAATTAATGCCCCATCGTGTGTCAAAGGAAGGTTTTTTAAAAAATGAATCATAGAGCCAGGGATGTAGCTCAATGGCATCTCAGCTGATATAAAATCAAGTATAGGGCCGGGGATTTAGCTCACTGGTTCTGCCGCCTGTCTCATAAGCACCAAGTCCAGAGTTCGGTCCTGGTACTAAAAAAATAAAATCAAGTATACACATCAAAGACAATTCATTCAACCACAGGACTTTTTTTTTTTTTTTTTTTTTTTAAACACAAGGATTTTTGTTTTTTTGTTTTCAGTGCTAGGGATAGAAGCCAGGGCCTCCTGCATGTGAAAAAAGCACTCTCCTTTTTCTGCTTTCCAATCCGGGATGACACAGCAAGAAGACCCTCACCAAACGCCAGCACCTTGACCTTAGAATTCCCAGAACAGAGTAGCTGGGCTACCGGTGTATGCCATCATGTCCAGCTAGCAGGGTCTTCTTTTTTATTATGAAATATCATAAGCATGTAGTAAAAACAGAGAACACCCGAACACTCAAGATTCCAACTTTGTCAAGTCTTTACCACATTGCCATTTACCTCAGCTTCGTGATACAGGAAACACTACAGACGAAGAAAGACAACAGAAGCGCGGAGCGGTGGCCCACCTACAATCCCAGCACTCCTAGGGGCTGACGCAGGAGGGACGCAAGCTTGAACCCAGCCTGTGCAATTTAGCAAGACCTTGTCTCAAAATTAAATGTTCAAAAAGGGCTAGACATGTAGCCCAGTACAAAGACCCTGGACTGAATCCCCAGTACCACAAAGAAGAAAAGAAACAAACTACACAAGACACTCTCACTAATGAAATGCCTCACAAAATAAGATGTCATTTTCCTCTCATCAAATAGGAAAAAAAACAAAAAACAAATAAAAATTGATAATGTCTAATGCTGGCAAGAGTGTGGAAGAATGTAAATTCAGAGAGTTGAAGAGGATAAATATTTCACAAGCAACAACCGTATAAATTTTATATGAGTACCCAGCAATTTAACATGTTAATATATCCCGAAAATAAATATTAGCATGAGTAAACCGACATCTCATTGTCTAGCAGATGATGGATTATGGCAAGAACAGTCTGCAGGTTTACCAATAACTACAATACTTTGCAACTAACAAAAACAGCAAGTCCAATTTATTTGATGTTACAGGAAAAGGTCCACTACACAAATGGTCTAAAAATAAAAATTAAGATGTAGGCAGGACACTGCAGCATCCCCATGGGCCCACAAAGTAAAAAATAATTTTTTATCTGAATCTATTTTGGATTTATCTAATATTATGTAGGCTTCCCTACTAACAGTCAACTAAATATAGTACTCTACACCTTGCTTTTTTTTTTTAGAATCAACAATTTCTTTTTCTTTTTCTTTTTCTTTTTTGGTACCAGAGATGGAACTTGGGACTTTGTGCTTGCAAGGCAGGCGGTGGCACCAGTGAGCTAAATCCCCAGCCCCTATATCTTATTTTTTTCACTCAATATCTCACTGTATCAGTGCTTAGTGTGTAATAGTTGACTTATTCTGTAGCCGGGCATTGTGGCACACACTTGTAGTCCCAGCCCTCAGGAGGCTGAGGAAGGAGGATCACAGTGAGTTCGAGGCCAACCTGAGCTACGTAGTTCAGGGCCAGCCTGTAAACACTGCAATGTATCACCTTATGCACACACACTGAAATTGGCACATGTTCTAGAATATCTGTAGAAAAAATTTCTAGAAGTAGAACTGCATGAGATAGGCTAGGGATTTAGCTTAGTGGTGCCACTGCCTGCCTCACAAGCGCAAGGACCTAAGTTTGATCCTGGTACAAAAAGAAAAAAGTTTCATGAGAAATAGGAAAGATTTTACAACATAACACCAAATGGGTGTTATGTATTTCCTACATCTCTACCAGTCATAAATAAATATTTCTTTCTTTTTTCTTTTTTTTTTGAGACAGGGTCTCACTATGTAGTGAGACTGACATGGAATTCACTGTGTAGCCCAGGCTGGTCTCGAACTCACAGTGATCCTCCTCCCTCAGCCTCCCAAGTGCTGGGATTACAGGCATGCACCTCTACGCCCAGCTATAAATAAATATTTCTAATATGTATTTATCACAAGTCTGGCCCAGGATTTAGCTCAGTGGTGCCGCTCCTGCCTTGCAAGCACAAGGCCCTCAGTTCAATCCTCAATACAAAATACAAAGGATTTAAAAGTCTGAATATCTTTTCATATGTTCCACAAGTGTCTTTTTCTATAAATTATCTCCACATTTTCCATTTTTCTGCTTGAATGTTAAAGTCTTCTATTGCTTGGAAGGAATACTATATACCAACAAATTTAGATCTTTTAAGTGAACAGCAAACCCTTTTGTTTTATTTGCACAGATTTTTGTGTGGTCTAGTTTTTAAATTCTCCATCTGTGTGTGTACACGCGCATGCGCAAGGGGATGTATTCTGAATTTAGGGTCATACTTAGATCTTTCCCACATTTTTAAAAAATATTTTACACTTCTCTATGTTTTGAGTTTTTGATCCAGTGGGTCAGATGAGTTGGAATTATAGAGATACGCCACAGTCTGAAATAAATGGAATCTTTATTATCTTGGGCAGTAGTTTAGAGAAGGCATAGGCCTCCAAAACCTCTTGACAAAGGAAAGGCAATTTGTTTTTTTGTTTTTGTTTTGGTGCAGGGGATCGAACTTGGGCCTTTTTACTTGCAAGGCAGGCACCTGAACCACTGAGCTAAATCTCTAGCCAAGGAAAGGCAATTTGTAGGGTCCTTTTATTTTATTTTATTTTATTTTATTTTATTTATTTTTGTACTAGGGATCAAACTTGGGACTGTGCACTTTCGAGGCAGGCAGTGGCACCACTGAGCTAAACCCCCAGCCCAGTAGGGTCTTTTTAAAGGCTTTCATTTGGACAGGGCTCAGGGAGTGACAGAACGCAAGCAGAACTTTACAAAAGCAGAACTTTGTTGTCAGTGGGGGTCAGCAGCAGGTTTTTGTTTTTTTTGTTTGTTTTTTGTACCTGGGATTGAACTCAATCTTGGGCCCTTGAGCTTGCAAGTCAGGGAGTGAAGAAACCACTGAGCTAAATCCCCACCCGCCCCTGCACCGCTTTTTTTTTTTTTTTTTTTTTTTTTTTTTTTTTTTGAGACAGGGTCTCACTATGTAGTTCATACTGCCCTGGAACTATGTAGCCCAGGCTGATCTCGAACTCATAGCAATCCTCCTGCCTCAGTCTCCCGAGTGCTGTGATTACAGGTGTGCCCCACCATGCCCAGCCAGGGGCAGTTTTATACAGGTGCCAGAGTTATTTGTTTATAAGGTACTAAAGATAACACAGTTGTGGACTCACACAGGATGCAGTGGTTGGTCTGTTGTGTATTAACTGAGGGGACTTCCAAGGGGGAAGGGGAATACGGGGTGGGAGGGCCATGACCACCACCCAGAATCATTGACATTATACAAATGGAGTCAGCCAGGTTGGCTATCACAGGTAATTACTGCAAAATAAAGTTCTAGCTTCTATCTTTTTCTGAATGGTTATCTAGTTTTCTTGACACCATCTGTTAAAAAAAACATCTTTTCGTCAATTACTCAAAACACTAGCCTCACTTTATACACTATTCACAAATGTTTCTATATCTAGCTGTGTTCCTATTTTCACTCTTCTAGTCCGTTTCTTTCATCTGTACCTACATATCAGTACCACACTGCTTTATTTATTGAGGTTTACACTGTTTTTCAACATCTGGCAGGTTTTGTCCTCAGCACTTGGCACTTTCAGAATCTGGGAGGTATTTTTATATTGCTACAATTTCTGTTGAGTCTAAAGAAAATTTCAAGCCCCAAAAGAAAAATACAGGGATCATCTACGTGCAGGTGGTACTCATATGTCTTTGTGTAAGTAGGTGAAACCGTGAGGCTGGATAAAATCACCAAGACAGTGAAGAGTAAGGATAGCCCAGTGAACCTAGAGCGTAGCCATAGAGACCAGCTCAGGAAGACAAACATAACTCAGAAAACCCTACAGGATCACAAGAAAACCTCTCAGGCTTACCACCTTTCTCACTTATAAGCTGTGTTCACATTCCATCATCCTCTCCTAGCTTAGGCCCCTGTTGGTTTCAAAAACAACATCAAAGATCATAAATCCCTGCAGGATATACATCAGGTTAGTGCTGCTTACTCTGTCTGTAACTCATTAAAAATTCTGGACAATGGAATGATAATGAACAGCCTATGTCAATTTTCACAACCAGGACAGTGGGGTTCTATAAGATAAAACTCTATTAAAAAATCATCTCAAAATTCTATGGCCTTATCCATCAGATGATCTGTGAGACCTCTGGAAAAAAATTATGAAAACCGCCTGCCTCGCAAAGCACAAGGTCCCCAGTTCGATCCCTGGTACCAAAAAGAAAAAGAAAAGTAAAAAAATTATGAAAATTTGCAGTAAAAACAGGCTAAGAAACAATACCAAATCAATCTCATTTTATTGAAACCAAGAAAATGAAGTAGAGTAAGTGTTCACTTCTGCAAGAATCTGGCTTAGCTCAGCTGAGGTAGCTGGAAGTAACTTCCATGGGTAAACTCGCACCTCAAGTCTCTTCATATATATATGGCATTCTTAATGGCTTTGTATTAATTATCCAGATATACTTTAACTCCTGTATCTTTTCAGATTCACAGTCAGGGTGTCATCATTTTGAATCCATCAAAACATCAAATATAAAAATTTAAACAACATACAAAAGATTCTTGGAATGAGGTGGAGAGGGAAGAAATGAACTTGTATACAACCAGGTATACAGCTGAACCTGACCCCAAGGGTGCTGGTTATATGTGTCATATGTATCGCTGTCTGTCTGATGTTGAGTCCCAGCTCTCTTAACTTAATCATCTGCTAGTCAATATTCGGAATAATTACTCTAGTCAAAGTCACACACCGTGATAGTTTTATTAACCACTAAAAGATCTGTTTTGAGATTGTCAACATACTTGGCTAACAAGACTCTTAATAGGCTTCGGGTTTTTTTTTTATCTCTTTGTTTGCTTTTTTTTTTTGAGACAAGATCTTGCTGTGTAGTTCAGGTTAGCCTCAAACTCACTATGTAACCCAGGTTGCCCTCTAACTCATGGCAAACTCATGGCAATCCTGCCTCAGCTTCCCAAGTGCTGGGCTGACAGGCGTGCACCACCACGCCTGGCTCTTAGCAGGTTTCAAAGGCCTAGGAAATAAAAAAGATAAATGTACATAAACTCAAAATACTACATTAAATGCCAAAAAAGAATCTGAGCACATTAGTGCATGCCTGCAATCCCAGCAACTCAGGAAGCTGAGGCAAGAAGGCTGCAAGTCTGAGACTGTCTGGACAATTTAGCGAAATCCTATATATATTGAAATAAAATATAAAGGGCTGGATATTTAGCTCAGTGGTTCCCCCGCCTGCCTTGCAAGCACAAGGACCTGAGTTCGATCCCCAGTACCACCCCCCAACAAAAAATATATATGTATAAAGTGCAAGGGATGTAGCTCACTAGTACTTCAACCTCTAGTACTACAAAAAAATAAAACCTCTAGTACGTCCCCCAAAAAAGACAGATTGAGCAAGGAAACTGGAAAGGAATATAGCTCAGCGGTGGGTTCAATTCCCACGCTTTCGCCCACAAAAAAGCAAGATTTTCCTCAAAAAGCAGCTCTAAGACATAATGTCAACCACATACAACATGTGGGCCTTCTTTGATGGTAATTCTAATAAACCAAATGTATAAAACATTTTAGATAAGAGAAATTTACAGTGAGAGGGTATTAAATGATACCGAGGAAAAGCTGATCTTTCAGGTGTGATGTTATTAGAATGCTTTAAAAAAGTTTTTATTGTCTATTTACAGGATTAACAGATAAGTGAAATGTAGTAGACACACATAACGGGATTACTGTATTGTTTAGACTGAAAAGGAAAGAAATTTTGACACATGCTACATCTTGAATGAACTTTGAGGTCATTATACTGAATGAAATAAGCCACTCATAAAAAGACAATTATGTATGATTCCGCTTATCTGGGGTACAACAGTAGTCAAATTTTATAGACAAAAAGTAGAATGGAGGCTTCCAGGGGCTGGGATGGAGTCACTGTTCAATGGGGACAGTTTCAGTTTTGCAAGATAAAAAGAGTTCTGGAGTTGGATGGTGGTGATAGCTTGTGTAACAATCCATACTGACATCAATGATCTAATAATATATACACTTAAAAACAGTTAAGCTGGGCTAGGAATTCAGCTTGGTGGTAGAGCACCTGCCTAGCAGTCATGAGGTCCTAGGTTCAGTCCCCCAAAGTACAAAAACAAACCAAAATAAAATAAATTAAAAATTAAGGCAGATGATACATTTTATGTGTATTCTGGGAAACAATTAGTGATCTCATATAGAGATACATCTTCAAGTTCTTAAAAACAGAACACAAGGTTTAGAAATAGTCTTACAATAGATCTGGCAGCGAATGGTGACATACTAAAACACGCTGCCCTGAACATGCCCAAGTCCCTTTTCCTCCTGTACCGTTTCCTTGCCACTCTCACTTCCTTAGCCTGCCTAACACATGGATGTTAAACACAGAAATTACTGGTTCTAGACAGTCAAATTTAGTTCATCTGTAGCTTAAGAGAATACATTTTATATTCTAAACTTACTAATAGCTTTTCCTAGCTTGAAGAGGGACATAAACTACAAGTAGTTTAATTCAGGGCCAGTTAAATAATGACATTTTAAGCACCTTACAGAACCTCTCTCAAGTTACATCCCTTCAGTTTTCTGTATTTTAAGCTAATGCATACAGCTTATATTTATCCCTGTTAAATGTCAACAGGTTGGATTCTAGCTTGTTGAGATCAGTTTGGATTCTAATTTTATCACTGAACTTTGCTATCCTGGCTTTGTGGCATCCTTTTTCAGCCAACCAATCAAGAGTGATGGTAATCTCCCTGGCGTGGAGGCATCAGGAAGCCTTGAGAAAGAGAAGGAGAAAATGTAGAAGAAACTGAAAGCAGGAGGCTCAACTAAACAGGGAAGGAAGACTCAGGAAGAGCAGGAGCAAGCAAAGAGCTATAAAGGATGCTAACGGTCCCGACAGCTACTGCCCATGGAAAATATAACAAAACACCATCAAATATATGCTGTGATCTGTATGTGACCCTAAGAAAAGATCTTACACTGTGTTAAGTTATAAAAACAAAGGGCAGGAGAATATTTACACCGCAGGATTCATTCAATCATTTTTGAAAAGGCATAGTGGTTTCCTTAATAGTGATTTTCTCTGGTAAGAAGTGGAGGTTAAACAGAAAGCCTTTAATTTCTACTTGTACTTTCTATCTAGAGTTCTTCTTCCTTTGTATATGAGTTACTTTAAAGTTTGTTCCAGACTTTGCCCTATGCTGCAAATACCTGGATGAGAACTCTTAACATCCTCCTAGGACTTGGTAACTCTTTCAACCCAATAGACTCAAAATGTACTAGGACTCTTGTGAAGTTTAGGAATTCAGAACATTTACATGTGATACACGGTGATGATTTTTTTTTCTCCTAAGAGGCCTGGTTTAAATTCATTTAATATTTGGTCACTCGTGATGCTGTTGTGGTAGGCACTTTCACAAGATGCACCCTCCAGACATCTGGGCTGAGACAGATGCTTATTCTCCTTGCTTTGTAAATAAGAAAGCCATAAGGTAAATAACTGGCCAATATACACTGTACTTCCAATACTAGGAGCCACAGTCCACTAGCAGGCAAAATGTATTAGCTTATACTATACCTTTAAAAAGTTTTACATGGGTATGAAAACATTTTTAGGGTACAATGAGCCATACAGAATTGTATAACATAAAGAACTTTTTTTTTTTTTTTTT
>NW_022900946.1:24339335-24345363 GCF_012274545.1 Fukomys damarensis | reverse complement strand
TTTTTTTTTTTTTTTTTTTTTTTTTTTTTTTTGTACCGGAGATGGAACTCAGGTCCTTGGGCTTGTGAGGCAGGCAGCAGAACCACTGAGCTAAATCCCCAGCCCCATAAAACACATTTTTTTAGATGAAAAAAAAAAAGAGATGGTGGGAGGCGTGTGGCACATACCTGTCACCTGTAATCTCAGCATTTGGGAGGCTGAGACAAGAGGACCATCATGACTTTGAGGCCAGCCTGGGTTACATTGTGAATTCAAGGACAGACTGAACTACCTACTTGGGAGGCTGAGACAAAAGGGTTGTAAGTTTGGAGCTAGTCTGGGCAACTCTGCAAGACCCTAACTCAAAAATTTAAAAGGCTGGGGTTACAGTTCAGTAGTACCACGGCTACCACCACAATCACTAAAACACAAAACAAAACAAAAACAACTCTACATGATGGCAACACGAACTAAACATGGGCTACTGTTGCAGTGTCTCCATATGAAATCACAGTCTAGAACTCTAGACAGACACAGGTATGCACTGGGTTCCATTTTCAGTTCAAACTCAGTCTACTCCTTCATGTAGTTCTGCCTTCCTCCTCACATGTGAGAAGCTTCAAGTATCAGCCTCTTCCTTAATTATTTATAATGACTACTGCTTCAGGAGATTGGTTCAACCGGTTGCCTGTGAGACCCACCTGGGAAGAAATACGGCCGCTCTACCCCACAGAGGTTCTGACTGAAGGCCATGCAGAAGATCATTTTAAAGCTCCTGGCCATTTCCGCATGCAGTTTGGGCTCAGCGGCACTGATTAAGACCTGTAGCCACTGCTTTCCTACAACTGATGTAACTCAAACTCTACATCTGTTTTGAATATCACTATAGCATAGGAATACACTATATACGAGTAAAACTTTGAGGGAACACTCTTCTGTTTTGAGCTGTGCTGTGTTTCCTATCTTAAAACTTGCAGCTATTTTTTAAAATACAACTAGGAGAAAACTAAACTTCATAATACAATTTCTACACCACAAATCATTCAGCCGTTCCTTTTTCTGCATCAAAGTGCGAAAAGTTCTCAGCGCTTCAGTTCTTTTCCATGCACAGATATTACAGACGACAACAACCTTCCAACTCAGACATTTAAACATAAGAAGAAAATTTAAAATAGCACCTCAGCCAGGTGGGGCGGCACACGCCTGTAACCCCAGTACTGTGGAGGGTAAGGAAGGGGGGATGCAGTGAATTCAGGATCAGCCTGGACTGCACGGTGAGACCCTGTCTCAAAAAACAAAAACAGTACCTCCCTGAGCTCACAATTTAGTAGGGAAAATGGGGAGCCTCCCCAAAGGCTCCTGCACAACAGAATGACCCCTAAGTGACAATCAGAGAGTTTCCGGAGAGAATGCCATTTAAGCAGACACCAGAAGAACCAACAGGCCATGAGCTGCGTAACGAGAGTGAAGAGAAGAACGTCCTGGCAAGTGCAAAGGCAGCCGCAAGAGAGATACGCAACAGGTACCTCCCTGAAGGACACCAGGTAGATGCTCACCCTCTAAGAGATCACTGTGGCTGAATATGAGAGAACGGACCAAGGACGGTAAGACTGGAGGGACAAGAACAAAGTGACCACTGAGACGAGGAACAGCCTGGGGCACTGTCGAGGGCAGCCACGATGACAGAGGCAGAACGATGCTGAAAATAAGCAGGTCAGTCAATGGGACGGGAAGAACGCAGGGCATGGAAGAGTCCCAGTGAGTAACCAGAGAAAACGAACATTTGTCAAAGAGCGGGAACTGCCCCTCTGAACATAATTTTCTTGAGGAACCTGTCGACTCTTCTCCAGTAGGCAGCCGTCACAACGGCAGGAAGAGCAAATGAGGCACAACACTTTAGTATGTATCAGACCCGGTTCAGAGCTTTATTCATTTAAAACCTACTCTACGAAGCAACAACTGTATCTCTGACATGGTCTGAACACGCTTTTAGGACATCCTCCAAAGGCTCCCATGTTAGAGCCTTGGTTCTCAGTGCAGCAAATCAGGTGACAGGACATCTAAGAGATGGAGCCTACGGGAGGTCACTGGGGCCCTGCCTGTTAAAGAGGTTAGGTAAAAAGATTAAGGTAGCTCTTGTGGGACTATGAATTAGTTTCTGTGAGAGATGTTATAAAAAGAACACATCTAGCCCCTCATCTCATCATGCGGTCTCTCGTTCCACACACTCTCTGTCTTGGGTGGCGCCATCCACCACGAAGTACTCCCCAGAACCAAGAACCATGCCCTTGAATCTCCAGAGTTGTGAGGTAAATAAAAAATTTTTATTATAAAATTACCCAGTCTCCAGTATTTCATTACAGTGACAGAAAATAGATTAATACAACTTTTTAGCCCTAATTTTTAAGTCTTTTATTAGTACATGTTTACGGCACATAATGATTACATTTACCATAGGAAATTGGTACATGCACATAACAAAAATTCCATTTTTTTCTTCCCCCTTCCCTCTACCCGCTTTCTTGCCAGCATCAGATTGATTTATAAATCCTTATAAAGTTAATTATTATACATTCAGATTAATAGGCAAATCTAGACCTATTTCATAGATAAAGACATGGATGCACAAAAACTGTACATACAGGGGCTGGGGATTTAGCTCAGTGGTGCCACCACCTGCCTCGCAAGTGCAAGGTCCTAAGTTCGATCCCCAGTACCCAAAAAATTTTTTAAAAAATAAAAATTGTATATACACTGCCCAAAATCACAAAACCAGTATCTTAGTCCACTTTCATGTCTTCAGTCTGGACTAGCTCTAAATTGCCAGTCCCCGATCCCTCATCATACTGGGGACTAAATCCAGGGACTTTGCACTAAACTACATCCTCAGCTTGGCTGAAATTTGATTCACCTGTCTCAGCTCCCCAGACTGCTGGGATTACAGGCATGTGCCACCATGCCTGGCTCAGTCTAAGCTCTTAACCAAGGCCTGCTACCACCTCTCATAAACAGAGTACTGAGGCTTGTCAAAATACACAGATAACGGGCTGGGGTTTAGCTCAGTGGTGCTGCAGCTGCCTCATAAGTGGAAGGTCCAGAGTTCAACCCCCAGTACCAACAACAAAAACAAAAACAAAAAAACACCCACAGATATCTTAGGAATACTGATCACATAGGAAAACAAAAATCCCCTGCAGAGCATAAATGAAAAGATAAAGGGCTCAAATAACCCCCAAACTCATGCACAAGAGAAGCCTACAAGGGAAATGGGTGTGACAAGAGAGACAGGAGAAATTCTAGGAGATTGTGGCATCCCCAAAAGCAGCAGAGGAGGATCCTATGGAAGAAAACAAGTATAGTGTCAAATGTAGCTGGAAAGTCATGGAAGATGTATATATGTAGGTTTATTTTTATAACAGGTTGGCCAACTGAAACATGTTTTTGTTTATTTTTTGAGACAGGGTATTACTATGTAGAGATTGACCTGGAGCTCACTATGTAGTTCGGGCTGGTCTCGAACTCACAGCGATCTTCCTGCCTCAGCCTCCGGAGTGCTAAAATTACAGGCGTGCGCCACCACACCCAGCTTCCTCTAACATGTTTTCGTAAGGCTCAAAATAACAATGATTTTCACATTTTACAAGTTAAAGAAAAGGGGAAGAGTACACAGAGAGAGAATTTGTCTCTCAAAACATTATCTGGGCCTTTATTTACTTATTTTTATTTTTTTTGGTACTGGGGATCGAACTTGTGAGGCAGGGTGGAGAACCACTGAGCTAAATCCCCGGCCCCTCTGGTCCTTTAAAAATGTCTCCAGGATCACTTGTGGCCTTGGCAAGAACTAATTCAGGGAAATGGGGAGATAAAAACCAAATTCCAGGTTACTGAAGAACACAAGGGAGTAATGGAGAGATATTGATTTCTGACCATGTGTGGCCGTGAGAGAAGAACTTCAAGGGAACAAGAAAGAGGGGTTTATGCACAGACAGAAGAGATGTGAGCACTGTTAGACATAAATGTAAGAAGCCACTGAAAGGGAACTGATGAAAACCCAGGAAAGAGAAGCTGATACTGGGCAAGGGCCCCACCTGCGGGAAGGTACAGAAGGGGAACACAGGCAACACTAAGAGCCCTTCTGGATAACAACCGGAAGGCAGGGAGGTGTGGTGCAGCCAATGTGGAAAGAGAGGCGAGCACACTGAAACGTGGTGTCCATCTTCTCCATCATCTGCTGGCAGCAAAGTGGGAGTGGCAGGAGCAGGCATTTAAGGAACAGGCAGAAGTCTGAAACGAACACCCACTTCAATTTACAGACCACAAACCACAGTTTCATTCATATGGCCTGCATGCCACAAGCCACAAGTATTTTCCAGATAATGAAATATATACCCAAGCCATTATAAACTTTTATAGAAACTTAAAATCTATGCTTTTTTTTTTGTTTTTTTTTTTTTTGTTTTTTTGAGACAGGGTCTCACTATGTAGTTGAGACTGACCTGGAACTCACTAGGTAGCCCAGGCTTGTCTCCAACTCACAGCGATCCTCCTGCCTCAGCCTCCCAAGTGCTGGGATTACAGGCGTGAACCACCACACCCTGGCAAATCTATGCTTTTTTGAATAAAGCATATTTAGATAGTTTAAGAACAGGTTCTGAGCAGGGCGTGGTGGTGCACACCAGGATCCCAGCACTCAGGAGGTTGAGGCAAGAGGACTGCTGTGAGTTCAAGGCCAGCCTGGGCTACATAGGGAGACTCAAAAATTAACAACAACAACAAAAAACAGGCTTTGGAATCAGAACTGGGTTGGAATACACCTTTGTCACTTACTAGTTCTGTAATTTTACCTGAGTTAATGATTCTCAGTAACCTATGATTAAAAGGCATTAGGGGCCTGGGATTTAGCTCAGTGGTTTGCTGCCTGCCTCGCAAGCACAAGGTCCCAAGTTCAATCCCCGGTATAAAACACACACACACACACACACACACACACACACACACACACACACACACAAAGGGGTTATCACTGCCTGAGTTTTCATGAACATTAAACAAGATTTATTTAAAATAAAAAGACCCAGTGTATAAGTGGCAAGAGAAACGGCTCAGTAAATCATAACTATGACATTACTGTTATTAGCAGCAGCAATATTTTATTACTCAGAGTGAAGAGTAAACAGAGGAGAATGATGTTAGGAAGCTTCCAACCTCCACACAACCTCAACTGTATCACTAACCAAACGACCTAGGCAGGTCACTCTAGATACCAAGTCTTCAACTGTAGGATAAGGGGACTGCACTGGTCATCACAAAATTCCCAAGACCTTCCTCATTTCGATACAGCGCCAACTGTGCTCTGTACCTGAAAACAGGACCTTTCAATGGACCGCATTCAGTGCTGTACGGCTCTGCTGTTAACCAGATCTGAGTTTGAATCCTGCTCTTCCTAAATAAAAAGGTATTTAACTTCTCTGAGACTCGGTTTCCCCACCCATAAAACAGTGAAAAAGATCTACCTTACCCGACTGTTAGGATTTAACACAAAAGCCCGCAGAACGGAGCCACCGGCCTTTACTTCTCTAGTCCCATTCCCTCTCCTGTAATCGTGAGACCCCTCTCCCTTCCCAGGCGGACTCGTGGGCAAAACCGTGGGATGAAGCGCTCCACACGGCGCCCTGCTTGAATCCTGCTCACACACTCGTGGCCAGTCGCTATTTTCCCCGAGCAAACTGGAACTTCATAAAAAGCTAAACTTTGGGAGTGTTGGCGCATCCGAAGAGTCGCCTTGACCCAAGCTAATCTTCCTCCTGACGATCCTCCACCACCTTGGAGACCCAACGACGCACAAACGCAAACCCAGGTACAAGGGTCGCAAGCGCAGAGCGGCAAACGGAGGACTGGACGCGGGTCCCAGAGTTAGGAAGCCCGGGTGGCAACCCGTGAAAGCTTTCCCCAGGTACTAAGGAGAGGCGGCCCGGCAGACGTCAGGTCGCCGCCTCGGGAGCTCGCGCCTGCCCGGGTACCCGAGATCCTGCCCGGCCGCCCCGCGGGA
>NW_022900946.1:24296613-24338950 GCF_012274545.1 Fukomys damarensis | reverse complement strand
GGGGTCCGCGGAAAGTAGTCCGGCGCGGGACCCTACCTTTGGCGTCCGCTAGTCGGAGCCCTTCTGCGCTGCCTCGGGCTGGTGTCTAGGGCCAGGGTCAGGGTGCTCGGGACGTAGAGGGTCCGGAGCTGCCGCCCGGGTGTGCGAGCCAATGTGGGCTGGGTCCTAGCGTGGAGGTGGAAAGGTGGGCTGGGGCCTGGGGACGGTGCCCCGACCGGGAACGGGGCTAACGGTTTCTGCAGAAATAAGTGAGTTTTCCCCGAGTACAGGGCAGCGTGATACCTCAAACTCTGAGCTGTTGAGTTTAGAGACACCTTTTTTGTTGCTTCTGTTTTCTCTCCCTCCCTCTCTCTTCCTCTCTCTCCTTGGGATCGAACTCGGGGTCCTTGCGCCTGCAAGACAGGCGGCGGAACCACTGAGCTAAATCCCTGGCCCGCAAACGATGCTTTTTATTTTAAAACAATCTCACCAAATTGCCCAGACTGTCCGTGGATTTCTGATCCTGCCTCAGCCTCCCAGGTAGCTGGAGTTACAGGCGTGTACCACCGACCCGTACTCAGGGTCACTTTTTTTAGGGCGCGTATGTTACAAAAACACGGAAAAGGGTCTTGCAAATACATGTTGTACCTGTGTTCCTTTGCAAGGATCGGGTGCTTCTCCTGCAGGAAACCTCTTTCCTGGCTCAAACCGGTTTCTAGAAAACACTCCCAGAATATCACTGCTGAGAGTTCGAGAAGATCACCTAGCAGATGACCAGTCGAAGGACTTCAAAAAGGGCTGAGGATATAGTTCTGTGCGAAGTCCCTGGATTTAATCGCTTTCAAATTAAACTCTCTTTTCCAGTGCTGGCCAAGATCTCTGTAGATTGCCCTTTCAGCATCTATCTGTGTGTCCCTCATCTCCTAAAAATAGAGCTGAGTAGTGCATTCTGGATATCTATTTTGGACATAATGCTTTACTCCAAAGTATCTTTAACCTCAAATGTTAGGTACACCTTTCCACCCCCCTTTCACCCGGGGCTTCCCACTGAGCTACACTCTTAGGCCTTTTGAATTTTCTTTGTTTCTTTTTTTTTGAGACAGGGTCTCACTATGTAGTTGAGACTGACCTGGAACTCACTATGCAGCCCAGGCTGGTCTCGAACTCACAGCGATCCTCCTGCTGAACTCACAGCCTCCCAAGTGCTGGGATTACAAGCATGGACCACCAGTTTTTGTCAGGCAGAGACAGCACCTGCATCGGTTGCCTGTTTTGTTGTGGTTTTTTTTGTATCTTGTCAAACTGTAGCTTGGAATTAAAGAGCATATATTCATTAACCCCTTCACAACCAGGTCAAGCCTGGCAGTAAGTATAGTTGCTTAGGTAATATTCATCCAATGGGAAATCTATAATATAGAAATATTATGGGCAGTCAGATAGGGCTAGGTCTTCAAGAGTCGAGGCAAAGGTAAAACACACCACAGCTGTGGCCAGAGACATATTAGTTGGAAACCAGGCCTCAAGATAAAAGACAAGATGACCAGACCCGCATACGTCCTAAAAGCGCAAACACTGGACCTAATGAAGTCTAGAGACGTCAGCTTCTCTGGTGGGTGAACGGAGACCTCTGGACCCACTGCTTCCCGAAGGTGTTTGTTCTTTCCATCCTCACTTGTTCCATGACTTGTTTCCCAAAGACTGTCCTCCTGCCCCTCAGGACCTTTCCTATCCATAAATAGCTTCCTATCTTTTTTTTTGAGGAAGCAGGGATCAAACTCAGGACCGTGCACTTGCCAGGTAGGCAGCAGCACTACTGAGCTAAATCCCTGGCTCTCTCTTTTTTTTTTTTTTTTTTTTTTTGTACTGAGAATCGAATTTGGGACCTTTTGCTTATCTTCTTACTCTTAACCTTCATTGTTTCTAGAATTCATTCCTCGATTTTTAGAGAACAAGAGTTAGGCCTATCAAACAGCTAAACGGTTAGGAGATAGAATTTTTCATATTGCATCTCCATCATTATTTCCTGTATCAATGGAACAAAACTACGATCAGCTGTGGGAAGCCAGCCATGGCCCACTGGCTTTTTGAAAGATAACATTTGTTCCTTTTTAAGGACTGCACGTGTTAAACTTGTTTTTGACCCTGCACGGGAGAAACTCGGACAGCCAAAGATCTGTAGGAGTCAGGTGCTTCCTGTTAAAGATCTGACGTTATCTGTAGGAGTCAGGTGTTGTAACTCCATTTTGTTAAGTTCCTCCACCTATTTGGGAATCATGATTATTAGTTGCAAGTGTTGTTAATTTGTTTTTCTTGAAGCCTGCTTTCTCTCCTGTGTGAACCCTCGTTCCCGCGGAGCGGGTGTTGAGGTTACTATGGTAATCCTAGCCCATAATAGTTTGGTCTTTCCCTTTAGAAGGCTGATGCTTGCCTGCGATAAACGTCGCCTTGATCAGACTCTTGTCTTGGCGGCCTTCCTTTTTCTCTGCCCCATCTCCACCCCGCTGCTCTTTCAGGTTTGAGACACTGCTGGACTGTGCTCTGCGTCGCCGGCTCGCGACAATCAGCCAATAAGATTACAAGCATAGCTGCTTAGGTAATATTGATTAAATAGGGATCCAATGGGGAAGCTAGTCACACATGGAAAAGAACAAGGATTTCTGGGAAGGAATGGCTGAAGAGATTTTAGTCCCCACCCAAGGTGATGGACAGCTATTTAGAATATCAATCACTGCTGTTCATCCTTAGCAGAAGTATATGAATGTGGTAGTTCTTCTTTTGGTTTCTTTTTTTTGGTACTGGGGATCTAACTTGTGCTTGCGAGGCAGGCAGCAGCACCACTGAGCTAAATCCCTAGCTGGAAAAAGTTCCTCTTTTGAATCCCGGATTTCAGCAAATGGGCCTCAACTTTCTTCTTTTTTTTTTTTTTCCCCAATTGTCTTCTGTATTGATTCCCTGAAGGGCCTGGCCTTGATTAACTATCTTATAATATTATATGTGTATTATATAATTATATGAACATTAGAGATAGTGTATTAGAGATTGCCCTTGATTTATACAATCAGTGCACATGAAAAAAAATCAGTGCACGTGGAGAAAAATGACATATAAATAAAATTTGAACAAATATATTAAAAAAAACCAACCTGAATACCTTTCCAACTCATGCCCCCCAGTGACCCATCTGAACCAGGCTCCATATCCTAACAGCACATTCAGTCAGGAACTCATCAATCTGTTAATCTACTGCCGGGCCCAGCAC
Source organism: Fukomys damarensis (assembly GCF_012274545.1). Classification (NCBI taxonomy): domain Eukaryota; kingdom Metazoa; phylum Chordata; class Mammalia; order Rodentia; family Bathyergidae; genus Fukomys; species Fukomys damarensis. The sequence continues at coordinate 24,335,712 of NW_022900946.1, read as the reverse complement.
CCCCACGATCCCACCACCTTCTCAGGGTCCCACTTCTGAACGCTAGACATTTGGGAGACACTTTAGATCTAAACCATAACATATAAACATGCCAAAAAGAAACCCATGATTCTGCATAACTAATATGTGCTAATAAATTTTTTTTCAATTTTTTAGCGGTACTAAAATTGAGCCCAGCACCTTTTCACTGAATTATATCACATTTGTTGTTGTTGTTTGTTGCTTTTTTTTTTTTTAGGCAAGTTCTTATGAAATTCAGGCTGGCCTTGAAATCACAGCAAATCCTCCTGCCTCAGCCTCCAGAGTGCTGGTAATATAGGCGGCATAGATGTAAGTCCCAAACCTGAGAAGAATGAATTCTAAGAAAAATGGAGGTTAAGAGTAAGAAAATTTGGGCTGGGCCGGAGATTTAGCTCAGTGGTTCTCCCGCCTGCCTTTGCAAGCTCAAGGACCTGAGTTCAATCCCCAGTACCAACAAAAAGAAAGAGAAAGAAAGAGAGAGAGAAAGAAAGTAAGTAAGTTTGGTCTGGGATTTAGCTCAGTGGCACCGGGCCTGCCTTGAAAGTGCAAGGTCCTGAGTTCAATCCCCGTACCAAAAAAAGAAAAGAAAATTTACTGGGGGCTGGGAATGGAGAATGAGAATAGCTCCTGAGGCAGAGGAGTCCCGATTGTGTTGCCAACAAGCCCGCTTCTCTGAGTAAGTTTGTTTTTTGTTTTGCAGGGGTGAGGGGGGGGCTTGGTATTGGGGATTGAACTCAGGACCTTGCGCTTGTGAGGCAGATGGTGGCACCACTGAGCTAAATCCGCGGCTCTGAGGAAGTTTTCTAGATATATGGATGACATCATTGTTTTTTTTTGTTTTGTTTTTTGAGACAGGGTCTCACTATGTAGTTGAGACTGACCTGGAACTCACTATGTAGCCCAGGTTGGTCTCAAACTCACAGCGATCCTCCTGCCTCAGCCTCCTGAGTGCTAGGATTATAGGCGTGCGCCACCACGCCCAGTTTGGGATGACATCATTAACCTTTGTGGATAATCTGTAGTTTTAGTCTTCTTTTTTTTTGGTACCAGAAATTGAACTCAGGACCTTGCGCTTGCCAAGCAGACTTGGTGCCACTGAGCTAAATCCCCAGCCCAGTATTCTTAGTTTTAGTCGTACTGCTTTTGGTCTTAGTGGGTGGAAGAGGATGTCCCACTCCCAGTGAGATATGTCATCTATACATGGGCAAGCCCAAAAGGGTGGCCCCAATAACCTCAAGTTTCTGTTCATCCCTTAGGGAAATATGCACATCTGGCCCTTGTGACTTTAACCTGTTCTTTAGATGTACCTACAGCCACAGCTTTGATGTGTCCTTATCCTCTGCGATGACTTCCTCAAGGTACACTGGACTGAACAAAAACATAACATATAGCTGTGGACTGGTCTACCAAATGGGAAGGTCACAAAAATAACATAGTTGCACATTGCTCTATTGCTCTATCAAACAGGATGTGGCAGTCTGTCACGCATGTATTAACCGAGGGACTCCCAAAGTGCGAAGGGAGAGGTGACCACCTGGAGTCACTCGACTTTACACAGTCACGTTGGCTATCACATAAGGGTGCCACAATTGGGAATAACTAAGGTGATTTTCAAGATTGGCAGGAGTTATCTGATTACCACCTTTTACAACATCCGGTTCCAAACCTCTGTCCCCTTGGAGTGACACGTGGAAGTCTCCAGCCATTGTCCTAAACCTGTAATCACCAAGGTCCCAGGGAAATCAGAGCCTCATATGAAACTGCTGCAGATGTAAGAAGTCATTTCATGGAAACCAAATCACTCAAGTCACAGCTGGGCATGGTGGCGCACGCCTGTAATCCTAGCACTTGGGAGGCTGAGGAAGGAGGGTGCTGTGAGTTCAAGACCTACATAGTGGGCTACACAGTGAGTTCAGGTCAGTCTCAAAAAACGAATAAACAAATCACTCAAGTCAGGAAAATTTCTCTGGTGGCACAAAACCAGGACTATGATAACATCAGTTGGATACCCAGCCCACTGCAGTACCTCATAAAACTAATTTCTATTCTTTTGTGATAGTCTGATCCTCTTCATCAGAGTGTGACCCTCCCCAGCTACTCGTTTGAGTCCTTTCCTTATTTTCTCTCACTGTACTTTCCAATCAAAGCTTTTGCTTGTAAATTCATTTTGTCCCTTTAGTTTTTTGGGGTTTTTTTTTTTTTTTGATACCAGGGATTGAACTCAGGTCCTTGTGCTTGTAAAGCAGGTGCTGGAACCACTGAGCTAAATCCCCAGTCCCGTCCCTTTAGTTTTAATGTCCATTGTCACAGAGCAAGGACTCAGGCTAGCTAGTGACAGTGTGAGGATAATTTTGTGATACCTGTGCATAGACACTTCAGAATTCTGCCTGTCCTACAATTATTCTTGCAGACCTCCATTCTAATAATAAAATTCTAGGGAAAATGAGTGGCTCATGGGAAAAAAAGCACCCAAAGAAATAAGGCATCACAAACAACAAGTGGGAGAAGCAAGAGAATTGAGATAATGAAATTATCTCAGGCTGGGTGTGGCAGCACCTGTAATCCCAGCACTCAGGGGGCTGAGGCAGGAGGATGGCCACAAATTCAAGGCCCGTCTGAACTAAATAGCAAGATCCTGTCTCAAAAACAAAACAAACAAACAACAACAACAAAACCTTGAAATGATTACAGACTTCAATATGTTTAAAGAGGTAAAAGGACAAGCTTAAAAACAGCAGCAGGGCAAAATACACACAGGAGACCTGAACTATAAAGAATGACTAAGCAGACTTGAAGAACAAAATAGAAATCCTATAAATGAAAAGTGTAACAGAGTATACAAAAGCCTTAACACAACAGCGTCTGCTGTTGACTAAGGGTGTAGCTCAGGGGTAGAGGACTTGCCTAGAATGAGTCCAGAAAGGTCCACTCCCCAGCCCTGCAAACAAAACAAGACAGGTGTGAGTAAAATGAGCATAGAGGAAGAAAGATGCTGCTGCTATAACAAAATGCCACAGGCTGGATAACTTAGAAACAACAGAAATTGATTTATTTCTTACAATTCTGGAAGTTCAAGATCACAGTACCAGCATATTTAGTGTCTGGTGACGGCTGCTCCTAAAATGGCATTTTTGGTCGGTCACCTCTACACTGATTCATATGTTGCTCATAGTAAATCTTAAGAGATGAAGGGCTGGGGATTTAGCTCAGTGGTTCCACCACCTGCCTCGCAAGCACAGGGACCTGAGTTCTATCCCTGGTACAAAATGAATAAATAAATATTCTTAAGAGATGATCCTGGGGCTGGGGATGTAGCTCAGTAGTGTTATGCCTTGCTGGCAAGCACAAAGTCCTGAGTTTTATTCCCAATGAGAGAGAGAGAGAGAGAGAGAAGTGACCATCTAGGAGCTGAAAATATTTTAAAGAATAGAACAGCTAGGCATAGTGGTGCACACCTGTAATCCCAGAACTGTGTGTGACTGAGGCAGGAGGAGCCCTGTCCCAATATAAAAATAATGAGCGTATTGGGCATGGTGATGCATACCTGTAATCTCAGACTTATGGCTGGAGTGATTCTCACTGAGAAACCAGTTTCCTCCATCAACACCGTTGGCAGAATCTAACAGGAAATCTCTCCCAAGGCAGAAAGAGAGTTTTTAGTCTCAGTTGCAGGATCAAAAGCAGTTTATAAAAGAAAGAAGGATGAATAGAGCTGAAAGACAATATTATCCCTCTTTGTGTGTGTGTGTGTCTGTCTGTGCGTGTGTTACTGGGGATCAAACTTGGGACCTGGCGCTTGTGAGGCAGGTGGCAGCACCACTGAGCTAAATCCCCGGCTGAAAGACGAAATTTAATAACTGGTATAGAAAATATATCTAGATTCCAGTTCTTATGGGAATTTCCTGTAGTGAGATTTAAAAGTTCACAGAAGATTTGTTTCCACAAAGCATCAGAGAACTAACAAGGCAATGAATAATTATGGGGCCAATATCTAAGAGAAAGCTAGTAAAAGAGTAAGCTTGGCATGTGTGCTGTTTTTTCCTAGGGTCATCTGCCAATTCTGGGTGAGTGCCTGTGAGGCTAAGAATCTGATCTCGAAGCTCGGGATTTAGTTCAGTGGCACCATGCCTGCCTTGCAAGCGCAAGGTCACAACAACAAAAAAAAAAAAAAAGAGAGAGAGAGAAAAAGAAAAATAATCTGATTCCTGTATGCCATCATGCCTAGCTCAAATTTGAAATTTTTAATTGAAAAAATTAATTCCAGCACTCAGGAGGCTGAGGCAGGAGGATTACTGTGAGTTCAAGGTCAGCCTGGGGTACATAGTTCAAGGCCAGCCTAAATTGCATAGCAGGAAAAAAAAATTTTTTTTTGAAAATTTCAAAACACTAACAGTTATGATGTCATTGAAATAACTGGGCATAGATTTTACAAAAGAATCTTTAAACTTTTACTCTGGAAATTAATATTACTGAAATAAATTAAGGGAAAACACCCCAATAAATGAAAAGCATTAGTATTTACTGACTGGAATACTCAGTATTGGTAGGCAGCAATATTCCCCAAACTGATTTACACATCTATCATAATCCCTATCAGAACTGTCCCTGGCTTCTTTGTGGAAATTGACTAGTTGATTCTAAAAATTTACACGGAAACTCAGAAGCCCCAGAATAGATAAAACAGTGTTGGAAAAAAAACAAAAAATAAAACAAACAAAAGGCAAACTAAAAACGTGGTTGGAGGACTCATGCTTCCTACTTTTAAATTTAAAACAAGGGGCTGCGATTTAGTTCAGTGGTGCTGTACTTCCTTTGCAAGTACAAGGTCTTGAGTTCAATCCCTGGTGTGTGTGTGGGGGGGGATTTAAAGCAACAGCGGAGTGTGGTGGTACATAGGTGAAATCCTAGCACTTTGAAAGGCTGATGTAGGAGAATCTTAAATTTGAGCTCAGTCTGGGCAATTTAGTGATTCAGCAAGACCCTCTCTTGAAAAAACAAAACAACAAAGGCTGGGGATGTAGCTCAGTGTGAAGGCCCTGTACACTTCAATAACCTGTATTGAGGGAAAGAAAAAGTACAACAGTAATCAAGAGCGTACAGTGTACTACTGGCATAAAGATGTACACCTCCATTTCAACAGAATAGACTTCAGAGTCTAGGAACAACCCAGAGGTCTATGACCTATTGATTTTCAACAAGGCTGCCAAGGCTGTTCAATGGGAGAAAGAATAATTTTTTCAACAGATGAGATTGGAGCCAGGCACGGTGGCGCATGCCTGCAATCCCAGCAGTCGGGAGGCTGAGGCAGGAGGATCACTGTGAGTTTGAGACCAGCCTGGGCTACATAGTGAGTTCCAGGTCAGTGTCAACTACATAGTGAGACCCTGCCTCACTGAAAAACCCACAAAAAATGGGGATTTAGCTCAGTGGTTCCACTGCCTGCCTTACAAGCGCAAAGACCCGAGTTCGATCCCTGGTACAAAAACCAAAACAAATGAGATTGGGACATGTTGATAGACACACAAAAAATAATGAAGTTGAGCTCTTACTTTATAATATGTACAAAAATGTACTCAAATGGGTCAAAGCCAGTCAAGGGCGCAAACAGCTATTGTTCTAGTCACTGGTAGGGTTAGGCAGGAAGATTACTTAAACCCAGGATTTGATAGTAAGATAGCACTTCTATGCAGACAGACATCAAACGCAGCTAGTGTCTAGCTAGCTTCATTGCTGAAGGATCTGCCTAATATACGAGAACCCCCGAGTTTGATCCCTAGCATGGTAAAAGGAAATGAAACGAAATGAAAAACTCTCAGGAAAGTCTTGGATGTAACAAAAAAACAGATATAAATTTCTCAGAAAACAAGGGAGTAAGCGTGTATGACACTGGATTTGCATTCCCTCTCTTTTGTTTGTTTGTGGGGACAGCAGTGGGAGGGATCAGATAACAACAGAAGACTCTGACAGGCTCCGGTGCTCTGTCCCTCATTAGAGATCCACCGCGTGCAGAGGGCGGTAGATGTTGGAAGCACGAGGTGGGGAAGCCAGGACGGGCTGATATTCAATGTGTGTTCATTTATTTTACACTTACAAAAGAAATAGCCCTCCCCTTTGCCCCATTTCCCAAAAAACGTCTCTTTTTACAAACATTTAAAAATTAAACCAAATGAAGATAGACAAGTTAATTTCAGTACAATTATTTTTCAGTGTAGCTGTTATAATTAGGGTTTAAATTTCCTACAAGTGACCAATGTCCAAGTGACTTATAGGGAAATCCTGATTATTGGCCGAAAGAAAAATTCCATATACAAGTTAGCAAATTGTAGTACAAAAATAGTCCATGTGTCGGAACAGCTTTCCGTTTACATAGGTCTCAGGTCAGTCTGCGGGCTGCATAACACCTAACGTTTCCGGATCTTCACTCACAAATGGCTCATTCGTCACAGCTGAAGCAGCAAGGTGCCTGCCCAGGCAGGGACTGATGCCCACCGTGGGGCCGTGCTGGAGGTGGCAGGCCCTCAGACCCGGCTCCACACACGGGACTTTGAGGGAGGGACGAGCTGGTCCCTTCCGAGGCAACATCAGGCCCCGGACTCGGGCACATCTGCCCACAGAGCTAGGCTGGTGCTGGTGTAGGACAGCCCGTCTCCTGCCAGTGTTTTCTCCTCCTTCTGCAGCCGGCCAGGTAACAGGTGGCTCCGGGCATCATGAATGGTGGGAGTGCGGCCCTGCTCTTGCTGCAGCACAGGCGAGCCAGAGAAGGCTACTTGTCTCTCAGGATGTCGAGCTGCTCCTGATACTCGGTGAAGAGACGCTGGAAACGGAGGTTCTGCCCGATGACTGGCAGCAGCTCCTTCAGCAACTCCCTCTTCCGCAGACCCTGTGGACACAGTGACAGCTGAGTGAAATGTCTGGGAGAAGACTTAGGGCACAGGGACGTTCCCGGTCTGGGAGAGAAGCCCCAGAGGAAAAGCGCAGGAGACCCTGAAGGCTGAGGATCCGGAGAACGGACATGTGGGGCAGGCTGCTCTTCCTGCTGGCGCTCTTCTCAGCATGAGGTCAAGACTGGGGTGGGCAGCAGCTGGTTTTGGTAGCTCTCTGCTTTGGCTCTTGCCCACGTCTCCCCTCGGTCACGCACACTGCTACCACAACCTGTGACAGGTGGGTTCTGTAGCACAGTCCAAAGAGCAGACCCTGACAAGGACCGCTGCCGCAGAGGGAAGATAATAGGCCAGAAAAAATTTATCACTGGAGCAGGCCCAGAGTCTTAAAAGCGTGACAGATAAACCTATATCAAGATTAGAAATGGTGTGAAAGAACTAAGTGCACATGTTAGGTTTAGCAATCCAAGGGCGGAAGAAATTAAGCAGGAGAATGGGCACTAGTAAAGGCCAAGGCAGAGCGGGTGAGTCAAGTGAGATGCAGGACTAGTCCCAGCCCTAACAGGGAGGCAGCAGGAAGGAAAAGCTGCACGGGAGAAGTAATGACAAACAGGATGGGAAGAGGGGCCAACATTCATGTAAAACAGAGGAGAGAGAAGGAAATACATGAGGAAATAACAGGAGTATACTCCATGTACTTAAAATGAACAGCTTATACTGAAAGGCTCCACAGTGTGCTGTCAGGTAAGATATGGAAAAACTCACATCTAGACATATCAGATTGAAACATACATAGTTTGAAGGTACCAAAAACAGAAAAATTAGAAAATTTTTAAAGAACAAGAACATGTCACTTACAAAGGAAAATTATCAAGATTTACAAAAAGCCGGGCGTGGTGGTGCACGCCTGTAATCCCAGCACTCCGGAGGCTGAGGCAGGAGGATCGCTGCGAGTTCGAGACTGGCCTGGGCTACCTAGTGAGTTCAGGGGAGTCTCAACTACATAGTGAGAGCCTGTGTCAAAAAACAAAATAAAACAAAACAAAAAACAAAAAAGATTTACAATAAAGCTGGGCATAAAGGCACATGCCGGTAATCCCAGCAGTCAAAGAGGCTGAGGCAAGAGGACTGCAGCAAGTTTGAGGTCAGCCTAAGCTAGATAGTGAGTTCAAGGCTGGCCTGAACTGCAAAGTGAGACTCTGTCTCAAAAAACAAAACAAAACAAAACAAAAACAAACAAACAAACAAAAACCAGCCAAACTGCTATTTACACATAATGGTGTCACAAAAATATTCTTAGGGATGCAGGTTTTGTTCCTTTTTTCTTTTCTTTTGGGGCGGGGTGTGCTGGGGATCAAACTCAGGACCTGAGCTTGTGAAGCACATGTGTGCCCCTGAGCTAACTCCCTAGCCCCTTTTCTTTTTTTTTTGAGACAAGGTCTCGCTCTGTAGCTCAGGCTGGCCTTAAACTCACAGTGACTCTCCAGCCTCAGTCCCCCAAGTGCTGGGATGACAGGTGTCTGCCACCATGCCTGGGAGGGCTGAAGGTTTTACTTAGTGGCAGAGCACATGCTTGGCAGCCACAAAACCCCGGGTTTGATTCCCAGCACCATTAAAAAAGATAAATTCATACGGCCAGGGATTTAGCTCAGCGGTTCTGCTGCCTGACTCGCAAGTGCAAGGACCTGAGTTCGGTCCCTGGCACCAAAAAAAAAAAAAAAAAGATAAATTCCTAGAAAAATATAATTTATTGAAGTTGATCCAGAAAGGAGTTAATTCTTATTGCACAGAAAACATTAGATATACCAAATTTTTGGTACTGAAATTGAACTCAAGGTCTTTACAGTGAACTATATCCCTACTCTCTTTTATTTTATTTTTTAAAGTTTTGAGACAGTGTCTCACCAAGTAACTAAGTTGCTCAGCCTGGCTCAAACTTGTGATCCTTCTACCTCAGGCTCCCAGGGTACTGGATTACCAGAATGTGCCATCATGCCTAGCTTATTTTTTATTTTTGAGATAGGATCTTGTTAAATTGCGCAGGCTCAAACTTGTGATCCTCCTGCCTCAGTCTCCTTACGCATTGGGATTGTAAGTATCACTGCACCTGCCTAGACATGCCAGATTTTTTTCTTTTTGGTACTTTGTGGGGATCAAACTTGGGCCCTTGCACCACACGGCAGAACCACTGAGCTAAATCCCTGGCCTGACTCACCAGATTTTTAAAGTAACTTCTAAGAGATTTCCAAGTATCAGATTGTTCCAATCTTATACAAATTCAGAGAATAAAAAACTGAAGAATTCATTCTACAGTACAAATATAAGCCTGAATTAAAAACCATTAACATGGGGATCAAACTCGGGCCCTTGCACCACACGGCAGAACCACTGAGCTAAATCCCTGGCCTGACTCACCAGATTTTTAAAGTAACTTCTAAGAGATTTCCAAGTATCAGATTGTTCCAATCTTATACAAATTCAGAGAATAAAAAACTGAAGAATTCATTCTACAGTACAAATATAAGCCTGAATTAAAAACCATTAACAATTTCAGGAGATGGAAGAATGCAGGTCTATTTTACCCATGAAACCAGAAATAGAAATCCTATATAAACTATTATCAATTTATTCCAATAGTGAATAAAGAAACTATGTCCACTTTCGTTTATCCAGGAAAGCAAGGAGAGTTTAATACCAGAAAACTTATTAATATCATTTACTATATGTGGTGTTTATCAAGAGCAATACGATAGGGAAAAAAGGCATGGGATTGGAAAATAGAAAATTAAATGGTGGGCCAAGATTTAGCTTAGTGGTTTTGCTGCCTGCCTTGCAAGTGCAAGGTCCCGAGTTTGATCCTTGGTACAAACAAACAAACAAAACACAAAAAACAAGAAAATTAAATGGTTATTTAAGGTGAGTGTCTATTACGTAGAGAAAACACAAAACTATTAAAAGTGAATAAAAATAATAGAAATGTGGAGAGAGCTGGCTGGTGACAAATACGTCAATGAAAAATGTGCTTAAACATAGGAGAGGTGAATAAGTAAAAACATCAAACAATATGTATTTTTCTAAATATATATATATATATATATGTCTAAATATATATAATATGTCTAAAATAAATCTGATAAAGGCATATCCTGGTTCTGAAAATTATAAAACTTTCTTTCTTTTTTTCCATTAAGTTTATTGGTACATTTAAGGTAAACAATACAGTCCCATCCATCACTGGGATCTTGCACCTTTACATGACGTATCTTGGTTCTTATTTTCCCCATTTCCCCTGCTCTGCCTTCACCCCCTTCACCCTTCCCATTTATGAAACCTTTGTTTCCATATGGGATTTTATTTAAAGACGTTACACAAAAGCCCAACTTGCTAACTCAGTGCATGGCCACGCTGGTCTTGACCTAAACTGTTCCTCCCCCTCCCAAGGTCTCATGTGTTCAGGTGTGAGCCTGACCGGAAGCGGTGGTCACTAAGCGCACGACTTGAGTGTGTTTTCGTCCCTGCTCCTCCTCTCTCTGCTTTCTGGATGAGCCGCTGTCCTCTACCAGGCCCTTCTACCACGCCACGTCTACCTTGGAGTTGGCCAAACACGGACTGAACCTACTCCAGGATGAGCCGAAATCAATTTCTCCTCCTTTAGTGTGGGTGTCAGGTATTGTGTGCGGGTGATGAGAAAGTGATTAATACAGAAAATGGTATCAGGGATGGCAGTCATTGTGGTAACTATACCTGACCATGGAGTTCAAGAGCTTTGGAAATGGATTGCAGGAACAGTCTGGAGAAGTCTGGAGAGGAGGCTATACAGAAATCCTAGAATATTGCGAGCACGTTTGATGTCACACCTCAGACCAGAATGCTGATAGGAACGCAGACAGTAAAAGGCTAGGGCTCAGGAGGTTTCAGGTGGGAATGAGGATTCTCCCGGCAACTGGACTAGAGCCCATGTGTTATGCCTGGGCATAAAATGTGTCCATGTCCTGAGACTTTACAGAAGGCTAAGATTAAGGGAGGTGGACTAACGAATCTGGCAGAGGAAATTTCAAGGCAGCCTAACATTCAGGCTGTGGTACGGGTACTACTGTTGCTTTCAGCAAGATTTACAGTGAGAATTGGGAGCGAAAAACAGTTAAATGATGTATATCTTGGACAGAAAGGAAGAGCGCATAGAGACGGGGCAAAGCAGTACAGTCGCTGAAAAGATTAGCATTAAAAATAAGCCAAATACTTTGCATGAAGAGAATAGGGCAGATGCCTTGAAGGCATCACAGAAACTGGCCAGATCCTTACCCATTGAAAGCTCAATACTTTTACTCCTTTTTTTTTTTTTTTTTAAAAAAAAAGACAGTGTCTCACTATGTAGTTCAGGCTGGCCTCAAACTTGCTATGTATCCCAGGCTGGCCTTGAACTCACGGCGATCCTCCTGCCTCAGCCTCCCAAGTGCTAGGAGTATAGGTGTGCACCACCACGTGAAAGCTCAATACTTTTAAAGATTGCTTTCAAAAGAAGAAAGGCTGAGGGCACCCTGCTTACTCAGAGCCACATAGGCCAAGAGAAGTTCTTCCCTGCGTCCAGCCATCCAGGTACTCAGAGGCCACTGTAGCCATGGTTCAAAGGGGCCCAGCTATTGCTCAAGCTGGCAAAAGACTTTAGCATCATCCTTGTGGTGTTGAAAAGGCATGTAGAATGCAAGAATTATAGGGCCATGCAGGCTTTCATTCAGATTTCATAAAATGGACCGGGAGGCCCAGCAGTGTGGCCCATGAGAGGGCAATGCATAAAGCTATGAGAATGAAGCAGAAGGTATAGTGGAGACCTCAGGAAGCTGGATGTATCAGGATGTGGACTGTCTGCTGGGGAAAGCTGCTGGCATTAAGTGCAGAGGGAGACAAAGAGTGCTGCAGTCAACAGGAGGCACAGCTGCCTGAGTCCTCTGGAGCTCACGTCTCACCACATTCTGCCCAGGGTGCTAGACCTGGAGCTATAGGATTTAATGTTTGTTCTGCTGGCTTCAATGTTGCTTTGGTCCCATTTCTTTCTATCCCCCGTTCTGTTTTAGAATGGAAATGTTTACCTTGTGCCATTATATGTTGGAAGTATTTAACTTTCTTTCTGATTTTTTTTTTTTTCTGAGCCAGGGTTTCACTGTATAGTTCAGGCTATCCTTAAAGTCACTATGTAGCCTAGGCTGGCCTTGAACTCCTGGCGATCCTCCTGCCTCAGCCTCTTAGGTGCTGGGATTATAGGTGTGTGCCATCATGCCTGGGTTTCTTTTTAATATTTAGAGAGGCTCACAGCTAACTGTTTGCTTTGAGCCTCGGAGGAATCTTTCGCTTTGTATTTTTCAGCAATACTGGAACTGTTAAGACTTTGTGACACTTGGGGATGAACTAAATGCATTTTGCATAATGTGATGAACTTTGCCTTTTTGAGGACCAGGAGCAGAGTGTTATGGTTTAGCTCTAAAGTGTCTCCCAAAAGCCTCATGTGTTTGAAGGCGTTTTTATATATTCTTGAGCCTGGCTTCTCATTTCTCTGATTCCTGCTATTAGGGGATGAGCAGTTGCCCTCTCCCAGGCTCTTCTACCATGCCATTTCAGCTTTGGAACGAGTCGACCACAGACTAAACCCAGGGAAATTGTGAGCCAACAGTGACAAAATGACTGTACAATTGTCAATAAAATGCTCTCAAGGATTTTCAATTTATATATTCTTGAGCCTGGCTTCTCATTTCTCTGATTCCTGCTATTAGGGGATGAGCAGTTGCCCTCTCCCAGGCTCTTCTACCATGCCATTTCAGCTTTGGAACGAGTCGACCACAGACTAAACCCAGGGAAATTGTGAGCCAACAGTGACAAAATGACTGTACAATTGTCAATAAAATGCTCTCAAGGATTTTCAATGGAACTTGACAAGTTAATTCTAAAATTTATAGAGGAATAAAAGGTCAAAATAGTTAAGACAGTCACTCTCCTGTCAGATATACAAGTTGATTGTGAAGCAAGAGTAATTTAGATCTTAGGAACAGATTCGTACTTTGATAGGTGAAGGAGAAGGCAAACAGATACAGTGGGTGGGCACTCAATACGTGGCACACAAACAACTGACTGTCCCCATGGAATCACGTTAGTGCTTCTTCAATTCACAACACATCTCCCAAAAGTGAAGACTGTGAGTGCCAAGAGAATCTAAACGTCAGAAAGTTCTTCTTTTTAAAGTAAAATAATGAAAATAGAGATGCAGGCCATGAGAGGCGGGCTACGAAACATAGCATGAGAAGGTTCACATACAATATGTTACATGGTAACCTTGAGGGAGAGTGTGATAGATCAAAGGCAGATATTATATATGCTATAAGGCAACAACCAAAGACAAAACCAAAACTTAAACACACAAAATCTCCCAAGGAATTAACAAATGGATAAAATGGAATGTTAGAAAATCACCCAATTCATTCAAAGAAGGGAAAAAGGAAGACAAACAAGATGATAGTGTTAAATACAGCAATAATTGTGAAATTAAAAAGTCCAAATTTAAAGGCTGGGAACATAGCTCAGTGGTAGAGTGTGCTGGTCTAGCACGTGTTGAGACCCTGGTTACTATTCCCAGGATCACAAAAGGAGATCAGGGGTGGGGAGAGAAAGAAGGAAAAGAGAGGAAAAAAGGCATAGATTTATCAGATTACAAATTAATAAACTACAAGCTGCTCACAAGAAACACACTTTACATAGGTGCTACTAAATTTACAAAGGGGTTATAGCACAACAAAACCACTGTACTCTGAAAATAGTTAAGTCAAACATGAACTTAATACACCGCCACTGCTGAACCTCACAGCGTAGGAGCACAGCACACTGAGCCTGCCCGCTGTTTCCCTGTGACTAAAGGCTGCCCGGAAGCCGTACTCCTGCCACTGCCTAGCATCATGAGGGTGCCACACATGTAACACCAGCCCCAAAGGTCAACCTTTGGAAGTGTGGTTCCTACTATGTGTAAAAGGTGAGTTGAACCATCATAAATTGAGGGCTGTATGTATATAATAACATAAATAGCTTAAAGGAAAGAAAAGGAATAAAAGTAAAGGCTAAATTTCAGAGCAAAGACTAGCAAGATCTAGGACCTTGTTCTTCCAAAGGTAACATCAAATAAGCAACATTGAGACAAATACATCTTTGTAGGAAATCTAGAAATTAGTAAAGAAGCAGCAAATGACAACCAACACACTCAAATTTAGCCGGGTATCATGGTGCATTCTTTTACTTCCAGCACTAAGGAGGCTGAGGCAGGAGGATTGCAACTTTGAGCCCAGCCTGGGCATAAGACTGTCTCAAAACAAAAACTAAAAAGGTCTGGAGGTGTAGTTCCATGTAAAGACCCTAGGTTTCATCCCTACTAGGAAAGCAACAAAACAAACTAGGAAATTTTATGGTACTTTGCTCATGCTCAATTCCTAGCTTCCCCAGGACAGTGTTGTATCATGGGAAGGAAGTGACTCAATTCCTGGTTACTCCCTTGAGATGGAAGGAAAAAAGAGGAACACACTTGCAATAATCAGGCTTGTTAGATGGTTGAGGGACTGGTTTCTGTTTTGCCTAACTCAGAGAGCAGATAGGAATAAGGGCACAGTTTAGATACCAGGGTGGAGGCTGCTACAGGCAGTGACAGACACTGGTGTTTGAGTGCTATGGAAAAGTGCAGCCCTGTGGGTGCTTGGGGTCAAGAGACTGAGGATATACTACATCAGAACATCTGTCCTAGTTTAAATATGGTTTATGAGCTGGAAGCCTGGTCCTCAGTGTGGTGATATTAAAATAAATTACATTTGTGGTGGCATTAAGATAAAGGAACTGTTAAGGTTAGGGCCCCGTGTTAGGTAATTAGGTCCTGGGGGGATTGCCCTTGGATAGGGTTAATGCTGGTGGTCTTGCAGAGTAAGTTCTCACTAGAGTGAGTTGTTTTAAAAAGATCAAGTCTAGCCCCTCCTGAGAGTCTCTCTCTGGGTTTCTATCTTGCCATGTGATCTTTTCTGCCATTATGACATCATCTACCATCAGGTCTTCACCAGAGTTAAGTAGAAGCTGCCACAATGTTCTCAGACCTCCAGAAAGGTGACCTAAATGAGGCTCTTTTATCCAGCCCTGGGTACAGTATTTTGTTTAGCAAAAGAAAACATTTATAAAACTCCGAACCTGTGAAAACCCTCGCACTGCCCCACTGAACCTAAGACTTTCTCATTGAGCTACATCCCCAGCCCTTTAAAGTTTTTGAGATAGGGTCTTCTTGCTAAGTTGCCCATATAGACTTGAACTTAGGTTGTTTTTTGTTGTTGTTTTTGGTACCAGAGATTGAACGCAGGACTTCACACTTGCTAGGCAGGTGCTGTGCTGCTGAGCTACATCCCTGGCAAGAGGGGTTTTTTTGTTTTGTTTTGCTTTTTGAAACAGGGTCTCACCATGTAGTTGAGACTGACCTGGAACTCACTATGTAGCCCAGGCTGGTATCGAACTCACAGCGATCCTCCTGCCTCAGCCTATGGGATTATAGGCATGCACCACCATGCCTGGCTTAAGAGGGGTTTTTTGAGACAGGGTCTTGCTACGTGTAGGCTGGCCCTGAACTCACTGTAGTTAAAGTGGATCTCAAACTTGCAGGCAATCTTCTTGCCTCAGCCTCCAAAATACTCAGATTACAGACATGTGCCACCATACTTGGCTGAAAAAGCTTAAGGGAAGTTAAGACATTTAAGAATAGCTTTGCATATGGGAATTGGAAAAAACCAAAAACCAAAAAAAACCCCAAAACCAAAAAGCATGCGCAGGCCTGGGAAAGACAGCCACAGGTAAGGCCTGAGAAGACCTCAGCCTTCATGTGTAGTGACTAATAAACTTTTTCCCTGCACGGAGCCAGCCTTGCAAGACAGAGAGGCGACTCTTCCCACCACCCAGGTACACATGTTCAATATTTTAAAAAGATCACAAGCATCCACTGTAAGACTTTCTGTCCTATTCTTTACACAGAGGAGGAAAAGGTGTTTACTTTCTCAGACTTCTTTGTAATAAAGGGGCCTAATAAATAGCTTCCTATAGGATTGCTTCTGGGAGAGCTTTTCTTTTCCTGATGAATGGAGTGGACGTTGCCTGTATTAGCTTCCTCCAGTTCTCTTTCCTTGAGTTTGGACACAAAAGCATCTTGTGGCTATGCATGAAAAGTCAGGGGAATCAGAGACAGGCTAACATCTTCCTTCTAGATGACTTGGAAGAGAGAAAAAAAAAAATCAATTTTAGCCACCATTAAATGCTTGTTGTCTACTTACAACTGAAACCATCTGTCGTGGACATAGAATCATGAGCAGATCTACAAATTTAGGCAGTTTATAGAAGGTAGAAAGCAGGCAGGACCACAGTGACAGATGACTCAGAGAGAAGCCATAGGTTCTCTGGGGAAAAGCCTCAGTGAGGTATCTCTTTGTAGTTGACAAGAGCAGCTATATAAGAACTGAATGACTAGGGCGGTGATGGTGGATCTCTTAGAGAGCAGGACCCAAACTACAATACAAAACCCGTTTATTTATTATCACAAAGTACAACACTGCAATTAAACCTGAATACTGAGGTTTTAGTTTAGAAAAAGACAACTCATACGGTAACATTTTTTGATTTATCACATTGGCCTAGATGGAGCAAAGCCAGGGCTAATGTCCAAGAATGGAGGGAGGTCCATGCTAAACCATTCCTCCTTTGTGCTGGAAACCCAAAGACATGTAACATAGGACAAGGTAAACTAAAAGCAATCCCTGAGCTAACTAGCATCCACCTTTAAGTCTTAGGCAGGCTGCATAGAAAACCTCAATCCTGAACTGGACAGAACAACTTGGAGTACATCAGGAAGTTCATTGGAGCAAATAAAAGAGCTCTGCAGAAGTAGAGAACATCATGTTGGACTTCTAGTTTTTCAAATATCATGTCCAGGAAACAGTAAAAAATAACCAGTAACATAAGGAGATTAATACAATACAAATGAGAAATAGTAGAAACACTTACAGGAAATAGAAACATCCACTAAGACTTCCAAAACTAAAATTACCAGACAATTTTTGGTGGCAATCAGATCCAATGGTATTCTATCACCGAGCTACACTCCTAGCCCATTTCATTTTTTGAGATAGGGTCTTGCTAAGTTGACCAGGATGGCCTTCAAATTGCGATCCTCCTGCCTCAGCTACCCAAATAGCTGGGATTACAAGCGTGCACTCCAACACCCAACCCAGACACAGTATTTAAAAATAAAATAACTAAGCTTACTGTACTCCACAGCAACCGCACTGTTGAACAAGACATACCAGACTGGTTTTCGGCTCAACTGTACCAACTCTGGGCCCCTAAAAGAGTATTCCAGCTCCTCCGGTCTCTACTGCCTACCTCTTGCATGTGACTCCTGCCTCATCGCATACTACCCTCTTCTCTCGCCTCCTACATGCCAGTAACACTGGCCTTAAATGTGCCACATCCTTTTTGTCCTCACTGTTACCTTCACCAGGAAATGTTTTCCCCTAGTCTCTGCAGCTCATTTTTGGGTTTCGTCTGAAATGTGCTCTTCTGGTCCTGGCTACTCTTTCCTGGGTATTCGTATCTCATTGTCCTGCTTATTTTCTTCTCTTCTTGGAGTGTGCAAGAATCCATAATCAGTGTCTTCTCACCTAAATGCCCCCTTGCCTATGTGTGCACGTGTGCCTCCCCACTGGAGCCCCACAGAGGCATCCTCATATAAAACCCAGAGCATCTTGTGTCTCACAGGTATGGAATGGAGCTTTCCACGTTCCTGATACCGAGAAGCCTGTTCCTGCCCAGTCATGGAGGCCACTATTCAGCCTTTCCCTGATGCTGGCACCCAAGGCAGGTGCTGAAGAAATCTTAGGCTTATTCCAGAGCTCTCTGGCTTATTTTTAAAATCTCCACCTTCATGTTTCAAGAAAGAATTCTTGTAGCAAGAATGAAAGAAACACCTACCACTACTGTTGACTCCCACTGGCTTCCAGTGGAGCAGTGAACGGGACCCAGTAAGTCCTTGCATATTTCTCGGAGTCGGTATTCAAACCCTAATTACAGAAAAACAAAACCAAAAAACAAAAAGAAATAGGAACACATTACAAAAGGAAATTAAAAAATCAAGAATATGCTAAATTATTGTATATATCAAAACAGAGTGAACACTTATTTTTTTCCCTTCTATGGGCAAAATGCCTCTGCGTCTCTGTTAGGACATGGAGACCCATAATCACAGGTTCGTACCCACGTGCGTATACAGCACCTCATGGGTGTGATGGCACACAGGAGAAACAAGATATGGCCGTTCTGTGATGAGCTTCCCAAGATGGAGGGAACACAGAAAACTGCGGCACAAGGGGTGTGGGCCCGTCGGATGTGTTCAAAATCAGACAGGTAGGCGGCTGGGAGGGAAGGGAGTGTGGAAGGCGGGGAGGCAGCATGGAGACGGTGAGGGCACGATGATGCAGAGCGGCAGCTGAGTCCAGAGACATCCAGGACTGAAAACCGAGTGTGGGTGAAGAGCCCAGAGAGGCAGTGGAGGCAGAGTCTGGGATGGTGGCAGTACCTGGGGAGGCTGAAGCCACAGGGAACGAACAGGAACAAAGAGTAGGGAATAGGAGGGATGAAACGACCTAAACCCTGAAGAATTTGGGAAGCGAATGGGGTTTTACTGTAACATTGGATTCCTCCTGTTACAGCTGAAAAAGCAACAGTCAGTGAGTGTGGGGACTGGTGTATAGTCCAGGCAGCACTGCGACAGTCTGGTGGAAGGAAAAAAGAAAGAGCACGTAAAAGTGACTCCACATAAGGGGCTGGGCCTAGAGATAAGGCTGTGGGGTGAATCCTGCTTAACACCCAGGTAAGGAAAACTAGAGTGTAGAGAGGAAGCATTTCTGGATGGAACAAGGCACAAGACCTGAGGTGTGATGGGAGTGCCCCAAGTCTGAGCACCTTAGACGTAGAGTCTTTAGGAAAGCTGGTGTCCTCACGTGCTAGGAGGCCATACAGACTGGGAAGGAAGAGCAAACATCAAATTTATCATTGGAATCATTAGGGAGGGAGACAGGTATCAGAACTGTTTTGTTGTTATTACCAGTGTGTATAATCACACCCTCAGATTCACACCACTGGAGACAAATGTCATGTTGATTCTGGGAATTACATCTGTAGGCCTTTGGTACATTTTTCTCTGTCTTTTCTGTACTTGAATTATTTTTTCTCTAAGTTATAATCAAAACGCAGAAGGTGGTGACAAGAACAAAGCAAAGGGCCAGAAGTGGCTGAAGAAAGCTCTGGAAATAGGCCTGGGGCTGTGTGCAGATAAAAGGAGTGCTCTGGAAGGGCCAGTCCTGTGCCACAGACCCTGGCGGTCATACTTAGGTGAGAAGAAGGGCTGATAAAAAAGACAGACACTTGTCTGATGAGGGATTAACGGCTGTTGGCGGTCGCTCCAAGGACAGTACAGGAGCCTTTTTCAGCACACCTTGTTTTCTGTAAGCAATGCTATTGAGAGGGCACAGGTGTTCTGACAACTCTGAAAGAGAAGGCCTGGTCTAGAGAGCCATGGAGAGGTGCTGGACAGCAGGCAGACCCTTCCAGGATAGGAGGGACTCCCAGAAGGAAAATAAACACCGACAGAGGATGCCCTACCATGGGGTGACCAGCTTGCTGACTATCAATGCTGCCAGCGTGGAATGGAAGGCAGGAGCCATAACACTGACTTGGCTGCTTCAAGGCAGGCCTTTCCATGCACGTATCCACCCTCACTCCCTGCTGCCCACCCTCCCTGGGGGAACATCCTCAGGCCTATGCTATTCAGGTTCTAAAGCCAATGAGGAGGCAAGATGCCTGCTGGACTGCCCTGATCACAGCAAACTGGGAGATAGGGCTAAGGGGCTCACTGTGGTCAGGGGAGGAGGAGACAAAGACCTTGAGGGGGTGACTGAGAGGACCCCTGAGGAATACACATGACTGTAGAGAGCCCTGGGCTCTTCTTTGACTCCCAGAAACTGAGCTAGGCCTCCGAGGACAGAGGGGCACGTGGGGCTGCCTGGAACTCACCTTCGTTGACAAGGTACCGTGCGTAGAGGAGGAGCCAATGGCGGTACTCATGGCTGGACTGCAGAGTGAGTGCTGCTGCAACCTGGTTCTCTAGGTAGGCCAGTGTGGTCTCCTGCTGTACCACGTGAGGCACGGAGAAGAGCCGGGCAGCTTGCCTCCCAGAGCTGCAGAAACCGGCATAGCAGGTATGATGAGACAGAGGGCCCCGCCTGGGCACATGAGGTGTCCCCAAGTGCCCTAGTGAGATGCCACAGTATGAAAGTTTCCTAGGCTGCCCAAGGCCTTCATTCACCAGCCAGTCTACTGTCCACCCCAGGCCTCTTAGTACACCAGGTATATCCTATCTAGGTCCTGCAGATATCAAGGCAGTGTCCCATTCCCCAGACCCAAAATACTGCCCCACCTGGTACCTATGACCCTCATCACCCCCACACTGGCATCTGGGTCCCCACAGTGACAAGGCCTCTGTCCCAGCCACTCCTGAGATATTATTGCATGTGGGCCCACAACTCATGAACATTCCTCTCCTTCCATCTGTGCTGAGAGTAGCAGCTGGGCACAGGGGACAAGAAGAGACCAGGCTTGTTCACTTCCCTGGAAAGCACTGCTGACAATGGCCATGGCGCTCAGCTCACGTACTTGGAGGTGCGGCCCTGGATTATGGCTAACGGTCCTGAGCACAGCATGGCGTCCTGGGATGGCAAGCTGCTCCTAAAGTCTGCACACTGGGCCAATGAGTCTTGCTTGTCAGAAACCAGGTTCCTGGGAAGACAATGGCAGGAGTGGAGGTCAGAAAATCAGGAGGCCTACTAAGTGAGGCTGGCAAAGAAGTCAAAGAGAACGAGTCCTTCCCACCAAACCAGCAGCAAACCAAAGGAGGATGAGAGTCACTGTACTGTAGCCTAAGTGCTGACTACTGGCATGTTTCCTACTCATAGGCCTGATAAATGACTGTTTCCAGAAAAGGTTGCTGATGGGCTCTTTGAACATTTTGGATTCAGTCTCAGTTTCTGATGACCAGGAAAATCTCTGCGTGTGAAGTATGTTTTAGATGCTCAGTGGCCTTCCTAGGCACCTACATAGCCTAGACCTGCTCCAGCTGCCAGCCTTGGCTTTTCTGTACCTCTCCAATATCCTCAGGCAGGGAGCTCTTCCACCTTCTTGGCATCCTTCACTTCTTAGTTAGGAAAACAATCACCATACACTTTTTTTGTTGTTTGTTTTGTCTTTTGGTACCTGGGACAATCGCCATACACTTTTTTTGTTGTTTGTTTTGTCTTTTGGTACCTGGGATCAAACTCAGTACCTTATGCTTGCGAGGCAGGTGCAGTGCTACTGAGCCCTGGCCCTTCCATATATTTTTAAAACAGCTGGGTGCCTCTGTAAATATGTCTTAAATACAAGATATACTTGTATATGTATATACAGCCAATATGTTGTTTTTTTTTTTTTCCCCCTTAAAAAAATAATCGGGCTGGGGATTTAGCTCAGTGGTTCTGTTGCCTGCCTCGCAAATGCAAGGTCCTGAGTTTGATCCTTGCTACAACAACCCCCCAAAACCCCAAAAACAACAATTTAAAAAACCCCTTGTCAGGCTGGGGATTTAGCTCAGCGGTTCGGTGGCCTGCCTTGCAAGAGAAAGGACCCGAGTTTGATCCCCGGTACCAAAAAAAAAAAAAAAACCAAAAACCAAAAAACAAAAAACCTTGTCTCCATTACTGATCACACATACTATACAACTTTTTTTTTTTGAAACTGGAGAGAGTAGGTGGTTGAGATTTTATTTTATTTTTTAAGTGAATACAGTGGTACCTTGGTTCATTAACTCCATTTGTTCCACAATTTTGGAAAACATGGCCACATTTGTGTTTCTGCCAGAAAGATGGCCATGGTCATATCTGTCACCTAATGTAGAATTTGCAAACAAAAACAAAATTTTGCCAAACACTTTTGTTTGTGAACCAAGGTTCCAATGTAATGAAATATCAGTGTGAGTACAAACTTGTGCCTGCTAACTCTTAACAGAAAAGGGGCTAGGAGGTATAAGTTTTGGATATGAAGAACCAAAGGTACAGGCAGACAGAATTTCCTGGGTGGCTGGCAGGCAATTTACATATTTTGTATGTCTTGGTTAAAATCTCTGATGTATAAGGAGATTTTACAAATAGAGAAATGGGATCCAAATTCCAAAGAGGTCAGAGGAAATGTATGAATCATACCTGGATAAGTGAGTGTTCATCCCTGTTAATTCACTAAGCAAATCTGACTAGCTACTTTGCTCCTATTAAACTCCCAAAAGGACTAACTTGACAGCTTGCTGTTGGGCCAGCACTCTTGTGCTACTGATAGCTAAGGAGGTCCAGCTGGAAATACTGTTAGGAACCATAAAAGAATGTCAAGTGCCTATTTCAATAAAACTGGCCTCAGAAAATGTCACAGAGGAACAGCTCCCCTATTTATGGGCTATGAGGACAGAGAAGCCACAGGCCAGCAGTGCCCTATGGACATGGCAGGACACATACTAGCTGTCCAAAGTCCAGGCTCTGACCCCGAGGAGAAGCACGGCAGGCAGGCCTAGCTGCCAGGACCCAGAGCCTTTGCTCTGCTGTCCAGTGCAGTAGGACACTCACAGGGAACAATGCTTACCACGTAGAGAGTGACGGATTAAAGCAGTACGCCTTCCCATCAGACAGGTTCATCACTGGGATTCCGTGCTGTGTCAGCAAGATCTGTGATACTGTCATATCACTTCCTGGGGCACAGCACAGGAAAAAGTTCCAGCGTATTCTCATCAGCAAGTGTTTCCATATTCATCAAAGGAAAAAGCGGAACCCCACCTCCCAGAACCCCAGCAAAAAGCCCAATAATGCTCATCTGGCAAATAGGAAAGGCTGCCTGGTATTTCGTGAGAGCTATCATTACTGACACCATGATTTTTGTCATCTCTTAGGGACCCATTTATTTATTTATTTTAAAAAAAAATATATATATATATACATATATATAGGGTCTTGCTATAGGTAGTTTAGGCTAGCCTTGAATTCCCAATGTAGCCCAGGCTGGCCTCAAACTCACGATGATCCTCCTGCCTCAGTCTCCCGAGTGCTGGGGTCACAAGTGTGCACCACCATGTCCAGGTTTGTTTTTTTAAATTTTGTAGGTGGTCTCCCTCCCTCTCCCTCTCCCTCCCTCCCTTTCCCTTTGAGATAGGGTCTCACCATGTAGTTCGGACCAGCCTTGAACTCACTATGTAATCCAAACTGGCCTCAAACTTGCAGCAATCTCCTGCCTCAGCCTTTCGAGGGACCCATTTAATTTTGTATCCAGTGTATCTGTCTCCCTCGTATGTAAGTGCACTCTGCCTCATTGGGAGGCTCACTGGCCTGGCATTCCATCTAGTCTAAGCGACCTATCACTCAGACCCAGGAGGGGAAGGGTACTGTTGCAGGGTTACCTGCCAAGATGGAGTGTAGAGACTCTTCTTTCACCACAACCACTTGCCTGTGAACATCCCTAAGAAGGAGACAGGGAACAGCTTACTCTCCACCTGAGGTAAACGCATCAGAGTTTGTCTCAGCTCTTGAGAACCCTGATTCCTGGATATATTCCCAACCCTCTGCCCAAGTCTGCAGCAGAGGTCCTAGGGCACAGAGCACTAAGCCAATCCTGGGCTCACACACACTCTGGGAGAAGCTAGCCCCGGCAGCCACACCAGCGGCGTGGCCACTCTCTACCTGCTGCGGTGCTAAGGCTGATGAACCAGTGGAAGGCGATGGCATACGCCACTGGGCAGTTCGGCCTCCCAGTCTGCTCCAGGGAGGGTGACAGTAGAACGGCCTCATTCCCTCACACGCCCGCCTCAGTCCTTGGGCCACGAGGACTGACAGACGTAACACTGCTGCCTGCTCAGGGCCTCCTCTCCAGCCTGATGGCCACGCTGTCAGTTGTGTTCCCTGAGCCTCTCCTGCCCGTCCAGAGGCCTCCCACCCTGACTCACCAGACAGACAGTGTGGCTGCAGCCGTGAGCGCCATGACGTAGGAGCCTGTGCAGTGCAGAGTAGAGATGGGGGACGGCAGGAGGATGGGAGGGAGCAGGCGGCGGCCACAGGTGGAGAAGACCGACAGCGTCCTCTTCTCACAGGCGACACACACCACGTCGCTGCGAGAGCGGAGAAAGGGCAGCGTGCTGCAGCACAGGCCGGGGCTGGCTCGTGCGGAGCCTGCCCTGTGCCTGGGCCTAGCTAGGGCTGGGCAGTCTTCTGCTGAGTAGGGCAGTCAGGGCCCACCTAAGGCCGCTCGTGAGAGTCTTCTGTCTTCTGCCCACTGGGCTGCTTGTGCTTCCTTGAGCTTACACTGCTGTTAACCGAGTGGTGTGAGGGTCCTGGAGAGCCACTGCACCTGACAGTCACTCGGGAAATGTGCCCACTCATAAAGCAGTATCACAGGGTACCCATGAAAATCACTTGGCAATGGCTGGCTATGCTAGTCTAGGCAAGGCCTCCGGTGAAGTAGGACGGACAAGTGTGGTAGTATCGGTACAAGCCTCTCAGGAGACACCCAGAGGGCTGTTCTGGGTGGGATGGGAGAGGCAAGGAAGGCTTCACGAGAGATTATATGTCTGGACACCGGTCCCTTTTCTGAGTGACCACTAGGCTCTTTAGGCAGGCACACAACAAGCAGGCTGCAGGTTTCCCAGTGAAGGCTCACCAAGGTGCAACCACAGGTACAGGGAAAGACTGGGGCTCAGGCCCCAGGTAGTGCAAGCAGGTGTGCAATCAGAGTAACAAGTCTCGCCCACAGATGACCACCCAGAGTGTCCCTTCATGACTTCTGTTCTGGTGAGTCAGGGCCTACGGTATGCATGAATGAAGTCCCCCCTACTGTCAGCAGGCCCACAGTAAGGTCAGCTACGAAGACAGCCTGCCAACTCATTTCTAACAAGATGACATCATCTAAAAAGGAAGAGGCAAAGAGGTGCTTTTGTTTACAAACATATCTTGAAAGTATGAATCAGAGAAAATTTTAAGCAGGACTCTGGGAGCAGACAGCTCTCTGTGGTGCTACGGCTGAATTCTGTCTGCTCATCTCTGATGGTCAGGTCCTTCCCTGAACCAGCCCACCGTGAGGAAAGCTGTCCTATGGGGCTGTAACACCAGGGAGCGGGACTGTAGGTGGAGCCCGAGTAGGTACGACTGCACAGGCTGACAGGCCCTGGTAGCCTCTTAGGCCCCCTCCATGGCTGCTGTATTGCTACAGGGGAGGCAGTGCAGCCATCACTGGCCCTCAGCTGGGGGGTACTACTTACTAGTCTTGGGACCAGGAATGAGAGTGGAGCTGATGACGGCACCCAACACACAGTGCATCATTTTCAGGGAGAATGCACGGAGGAACAGACTGGTAGGACCCGACTAGCCGAGCAATACAAATTCACTTAGGGACTGAGGCAGGGATGGCAAACCTGTTAGAGCTTTCAATGATGACAGCCTGCTGCAGCATGCGTGCTACAGGTTCATCACCAGTGGAGTATGGAATTCATATCCTAAGCCCTGAGATCAGTGTTTCCAGATGTCTATGAAAACATTTACATATGACTTTATGACAGACGGCTAAGGGTCTAATGAAAAGGACTGTGAACGATGATCATTGTAAAATCCTAGTAAAAGTATCTGCTGCTTCTTTTTTTGGGTACCGGGAATTGAACTTGGGACCTTGTGCTTGCGAGGCAGGTGGCAGAACCACTAAGCTAAATCCCTGGCCCTACCACATGCTTCTGACTGGGGACCTATGGCTGGCATGAGCCTGAAGAAAATGAATCTTCTCTTTAGACTGAGCACAGGATAAAGCTCTTGTTCAGTGCCAGGAGCCTCTAAGAAGGCACCAAGCAATTAATCATTAAATTATGATCTTTCCCCAAAGCACAGAATCTAGAGAGGGCAAAACTGGGGACTTGGGGAAATAATCAGAAATCCATCCTGACCACCGTGGATAAAAATCTGGGGTCCAGAGAAAGACCCCACAAGGAGGGTGAGGCAAACTTCAATCTTCAACTTGAGTCCAGGAATCCAGGCAAAGCAAGGGAATAAAACCTCCAGCTTCATCTGGGTGCCTCTCAAGTGCTCAGATAACATGGGGATGAGAATTACTTCATTGGATGTTGCAGGAACTTGAGATGATAAATATACACGTTGGCCCTGAGTAAGACCCAGTGTGATCCTCTGTGGGAGCCATCCTCCCCTCAGAAAGGCTGCATTCTAGTGAAGTAACAGTGCCAGCCAGCACGCACAGACACCTCCTCTCCAGGACAAGCTGGGACCTCGCTGTACTTACCAGCTGCCAGCGGCAGTGAGGATCCGGCTGGTGAGCACTGTCTCCCACTCCTTCCCTTCCCGGGTGCACTTCAGGCGGCTCAGCTTCACCCCCCCAACAGCGGTCACTTCATTCTCCACCTCGATGTACATGGAAGGGTCAGAGCTCACCTGCATGCGAGACAGTACACACATCTTTTCAGGCCATAGCAGACCTGCCCAGACAGGGGTCCTGGGACCAGTGAGATACTCAGGGACTCTGCAGCTCTGGGCTCTGAAGCAGGAAAAAAACAGAGACACAGGCTAGCTGGTGGGGTGAAGGGCCACAGGGCAGGGCAAGAGGGCCCCGTCACCTTACAGGGCTGAACACACTGTGAGTAAGGACGACAGGGAGCCAAGGACAGAGCTTGGAGTGAGACTCTGCTTACAGCCTCCTGGTTAAAAATCTTCAAAGACTTGAGCCTGTGGTGGTGCTGGGATAAAAACCTAGAAAACTCAAAGGTGATCTCTAATTCCTGTGGCTGTAAGTCTCAGTCTGCTCAACTGAGACTATCCTGGAGGAATATCCTAGCACAGCATGAATGAAAAATGTGGAGTTCAGTGTTTGGCACCAGAGAGGCTCAAGAGTGTGTGTTTACAGAGCTGATCAACAGATAATTCAGTATGGAAATTCAGGCTGATGGTCGTACCACATGGCTACACAGGAGTGTAAGCTGTAACCACAGCCATGTTCCCTTCATAGACACTCAGAAACCAAGTACAGTCCCAAGTCGCACCCTGCCGTGAAGATATTGAGAAGGGCTGGTGTTTGGGAGAGGAGGCACTGCCTGCCTCCACTAATCAGCAACAAGAACCTACTATGTGGGTCTCATCCTTCGACTCCACCTGCTCCATGGTACATAGCTGGGAAGGGCCGATGCCTGCTTTCCAGTGCCCTGTGAAGGCCAGCCTAGATCTGGAGCAGTGTGCGGCCAATGGGAACTGACTCACACACAGGGTCCGAGAAGGCTCCCCGAGGTACAAACGTTGTGTAGAAAGGAGGGAGCATGTGCAAAGACATCACGGTGGCTGAGGCATGGATGTGGTGTTGACCAGAGGGCCTCTGGGTATAAGGGATTATTTGGCCTAGAATTGTGTTTGAAGCTCAGTGTTACAAGAGGTCCAGCAGATCTGGTAATGACTCTGCCAGGCCCTGAGAAGTCCACAAGGCCAACGGAACCATAGGCAGACAGACCGTGACCATGTAGTTCCCTGGGTCCGGAGCCTGAGGCTGCCAGGATTGAATGTGGAAATGCAGGAGAGTTCTCGAGGGGATGCCTATGACAAGTCTTAAAGGAGGTGGTCATCTAGAAGATGTAATTATAAAGGCAGCCCTGGCAGCTGGTACATGAAGGGCAATACCATAAACAGAGCTATGAGGGGGCCAGGGATTGAGCTCAGTGGCACTGTGACTGCTTGGCAAGTACAACGTCCTGAGTTTGATTCCTGGTACGGGGGGTGAGGGGGAGAAAGAGTTATGAGGGTGAGGAATAGGAAGGTAGCACCCTTTTTTTTTGTTTTGAGAAAGGGTCTTCTACACAGTTCAGGCTGGCCTTGAACTCACCATGCAGCCCAGGCTGGCCTCAAACTCTTGGAGATCCTCCTGCCACAGTGTCCTGTGTATATGGATCACAGAGGCACTGGATAACAGTCCCCCAAAGCAGTAGAAATACTAGGTTTATAATGGGTGTGTGTGTGTGTGTGTGTGTGTGTGTGTGTGTGTGCGCGCGTGTGTGTGCGCGCGCGCGCTAGTATACACCAGTGAGGGAGTCGGTGAAGGGCGCCAGCACTTACCTGGAGGGTGAATGCTCTCTGAGGGCCTGGAATCGGCAGCTTCAGTGCAAGTGCTGGTGCAGACAGACACAAGGCCTCTTTTTCCGCAGTTAGGGCAGCTGGGGACTAGAAGATCCAGAAATATCCCTGAGTCTCAGGGCAATATACTGGGTATCATTAGGTACTTAGAGGTGAGGCTGGCCTGCTGCCAGGACACTTCTACTTACTCGGTGAGGGAAAAAGCACACAGGCTGCTACAAGATCCCCAGCTCACAGACAAGGGAGCTGACACCAGAGGCCCTGCTCGAGGCTCTGGGCTGGAGTGCAGGTAAAGGAAGCACAGCCTCCACGTGATTTGCATGTGTTTGCATCTGAGCCAGCTGGTCCCTAAGGTGTCCCACACCAATGAGGAGCAGTAGGACATGCAGGGCGTCCCAGCACTGAGCTCAGGGAAGTGAGGCAGAATGGTGGTGGGCCTTACCTGGACAGAGAGAGACATGGGCAGCAGGCGGGAATCTTTCCTAGGGCGCCCTTTCTTCTTCTTTTCCACTGTTTCTACCTCGAGCTCAAGTTTGCGCTTGGACAGTGAGGAAGGCTTGGTCAAAGGGACCTTTTCATCGCTGTCACTGCTGCTTTCCAAAAGGTCCCGGGGCCTCAGCTCTTTTACAAGGTTCTGCTCTTTCAACCTGCACAGAAAGATATGTGACTTTCTTTCTCTTTCTTTCTTTCCTTCCTTTTTTTTTTTTGAGATAGGGTATCACTATGTAGTTCAGGCTGGTCTTGAATTCACTATGTAGCCCAGGCTGACCTCAAACTCATGGAGATCCTTCTGCCTCAGCCTCCTGAATGCTGGGATTACAGGTGTGTGCCACCATGTCTGGCTCTGATTTTCTTTATACAACTATTAATTTTATAGTTTTAAAAAAATCCATACTCGTCCCAAAATGTTGATAAGTACAAAAAGTAGAGAGGATTTGTTTTCTGCACCAACATGCAGAGTTTGGAGACTGACACACCTGTCCTCACAACAAGAAGGCTGAAAAGCTGAAAAGCAACAACTCTCCTTAGACCTATTAGAGAACTGAAGTCACAGGACAAACAGCTACCTTGAAAACTGAGAGTTGGATCAAGACAGAAAGCCACAGCTGACCTGGACCAGAGGCCCCTGGAGTGTTTACTGTCAGACACATTTGCAAGGTAGTTGATATGCTGCTGGGGTCTGAGTGTGGCAAGTTTGAGAGTTATAACTCCTGGGGGTCTGATGGTAGTAGCATGCCCACATATTCATTATTTTTACATGAAGGGATCCCTCTAGGTTTTCAAGGTAAAGACCCTTGGTGGAAATAATATCTTATGTTGTCTGGGCTTGGGGAGGAGGGGATTAATCATTTTGAAACATGTTATCATTCATTTCCCCATAACTAAACCTTGCTCTCAAGAAAACCATTGTACTAGAGCATTATCGTACCTGGGGCAAAGCAGAAATTACTCAGCATCTGTTCCCTGTATTGTGCCCCTCTGCCCTATCCCCATAGGTTAAGTAACACTTTTGGTAGAAGATAATGAAGCCCAGGAGTTTGTACTACACTCCAGGAATTCTGCATCACCACAACCACCACCAAGTTGGAAAGTTAATCGTGAGATTATAGGATGTTTTTCTTCCCCAGTACTTTACCACCATATCAATAAAGCCCCAGTATAGTAACAGTATATTGTAACCATGAGAGCTGCAAGGTACCGGCTCTATTCAAGGAATTTCTAGGAACTCCATGCCAGATAAATAAAGACTCACACTATAAACTTATGTACCTCATTTCCAATACTCAATACAATATTGTCCAACTTTCAACAAAAATTGTAAGGCATGGTAAGAGGTAAAATAAAACCAAAGGAAAACCCAAAAAGCACAAATCAACAACAAGAAACAAAAACACATATTTTCAAAAGACAAAGCAGGGCTGGGCGTGGTGGCGCACACCTGTAATCCCAGCACTCCGGAGGCCGAGGCAGGAGGATCACTGTGAGTTTGAGACCAGCCTGAGCTACATAGTGAGTTCCAGGTCAGTCTCAACTACATAGTGAGACCCTGTCTCAAAAAACAAACAAGCAAACAAACAAAAAAACCAAAAACCCACAGAACGTACAACACAAAAAGAGAGCCCTAATGTAAACTGTGGACTTTGGTGATAATAATGTGTCCTACATCAGATATTAACGAAGGTGGGAGGTTGTGGATGTGTGGGACAGAGGATGTGTGGAAATTCTCTCTATTTTCTGCTCAGATTTTATTTTATTTTTTGGTACCGGCATTGAATTCAGGACCTTGTGCTCTCCAGGCAGGCGCAGTGCCACTGAGCTAAATCCCTAGCCCTTGCTCTGATTCTTAAAAAGAAAAAGTTGATTAAAAAAGTAAATGGTGGTGCATGCCTGTAATCCTAACACTTGGGAGGCTGAAGCAAGACGATCGCTGTGAGTTTGAGGTCAACTTGGGCTACATAGCAAGGCCCTGGTTCAAAAACCTAAAAAAGAAGAAAAAAAAAAAGTAAAGGGACAGAGAAAGGCACGCTATCCTAAGACTAATACAAACACTGAAGTAGCTAGATTAACTTCAGATCAACTATGCTTCAGAGCAAGGGGGTTAGCAAGGATAAAGAGGAACATTATACAATGATACAAGGGTTGATTCTCCAAGAAGATATAATAATCCTTAGTAAGTATGTGCCTAAAAAACAAAATGTCAAAATGTATACAGCAAAACTGAAAGAATGCAAAGAAAAAAATCAGATGGGCAATTACATTATTATAGTTGGAGACTTCACACTTCTCTAAAGAAACCAACAGGTTATGAGGACAGAAAAATCAATAAGGACATATTTAATGAATTAATGTCACACATCACCTGGATTTAACTCACATTTAAAAAAATACTTTATTCAACAGTAGCAGAATACACATTCTTCTTAAACTTATGATAACATAAGTTTGATGGAACAACCATCAAGACAGTGTAATTGGAAAATCGTCAAATATTTGGAGATGGAAAAACATATTCTAAAAAAAAAGAAGAGAAAAAACCTCCACATAGGGCTAAGAAAAAAACTCCCAGACAAATTAAAAAATCTTTTGAACTAGATGAAAATGAAAGCACAATTTACTAAATGTGACAAGTGCTTAGGATTAGCATTGAAAGTATATATGAGTTATATATCTGGCATTATATTGAAGAGATAGGAGTAAAATTTGCTCTTATTTCCAAGAAGCTTATAATTAAATAAGGAAGGCCAATTTTCATAAAATAGGTACAAATATATTAGAGTAGTTTAAAGGAAGAAAATATTATAGTTTGTTTGATATGGCGGTCTTGAAGGAATTATATCTAAGGTCCTTGAAGAACAGTAAGAGATTGATTAACAAAAATAACAAAAAAACAAAAAAAAAAAAAAAAAAAAAAAAAAAAAAACCAAACCAAAACAAAAAAGTTTATATAAGAAAAGATCTGAACTCAATAAAGTAAGCAGCAATAAATATAAAATTTTAGAGCAGCAGTCAAGTGAAATGGAAAGTAGAATAACAACAAAGGAAAAAAAATGAAAAATCGATTCTTTGAAAAGATCAGTAAAATTGACAAATGTATAGCCAGGGTAATCGAGAAAAAAAGGGAAGGCATAAATTATTAGCATCAGAAATGAAGAAGCCCTCACTACTGATCCAATGAACACTCAAAGGATCACAGAAGAGTAATATGAACACCTCTGTCTGCACACATTTGATAACTTATATGCAATGAAGCAACCCCTTGAAAGAAATAATCTACCAAAATTCAAGGAAAAACAAGATCATATAAATAGGCCTATATCTATTAAATAAGTTCAATCAACAATTAATAACCTTCCCAAGAAAGCAAGCACCAGACATAGATAGTTTTACTGGTGAATTCTACCAAACATCTAAGGCAGAAATTATATCAATTCTCTATAATCTGTTATAGAAAACAGAAGCAGACGGAATAATTCCTAACTCCTCCGAAGCCCCAGAATTATTTCAATATCAAAACCAGATAAAGGAATTACAAAAAAAACTATACATCCATATTTTCCATGAATATACACACAGAAATCCTTAAACAAAATACTAGCAACTTGAATCTAACGTGTATAATTATACTCCACAATCAAATGAATTTATTTTAGGCATACATGCCAGTCCAACATCCAAAAATCAATTAATTTACCAACAAGGCCAAATAAAAGCCTTTTTATATACTGCAAACATTTACGAATACAAATCTTAAAAGTTTTTTAAAAAGTCTTATAATTTAAAAAATCATATAATTATGAGATTTAGAAATAGTACTCCATAAAATCCAACATCTACTTATGACTTAAAAACTCTCAGCAAAGTGCCAGGGATTTAACTCAATGGTTCTACCACTTGTCTCGTACGAGCATTAGAAATAGTACTCCACAAAATCCAACATCTACTTATTTGTTTTTTTGGTACTGGGGATTGAACTCCGGTCCTTGCGCTTGCAAGGCAGGCCACCGAACTGCTGCGCTAAATCCCCAGCCCTCCAACATCTACATATGACTTAAAAACTCTCAGCAAAGTGCCAGGGATTTAGCTCAATGGTTCTGCCACTTGTCTCGTAGGAGCAAGTCCCGAGGTTCGATTCCCTGTACCAAAAAAACAAAAACAAAATAAAACAAAACAAAATGAAAAAACTCAGCAAACTGGGAATAGCTGGGAATTTCTTTTTAACTTGATAAAGAATATCTATAAAATTTCTTTGGCTAAAATCATACTTTTTTTTTTTCGTTGTTTTTTTTTTTTTTTGAGACAGGGTCTCACTATGTAGTTGAGACTGACCTGGAACTCACTATGTAGCCCAGGCTGGTCTCGAACTCACAGAGATCCTCCCGCCTCAGCCTCCGGCGTGCGCCACCACACCCGGCTTTAAAATCATACTTAAAGGTTAAAAAAAAACTAGGTTATTTTCTCTTATGCCTAAAAAGGCAAGGATGTCCTTTCATTATTTCTATTAAATATTGTATTCGAAGTCTAACGCAGCAATGTGAGAAGGAAAGAATAGGTACAAAGAATGAGAAGGAAGAGAAAACTATCTTCATTCACAGAAGACATTGTTTTCGTTGAAAATACCAAAGAATAAACAAGAAAAACATGAACAAATGATTATAGCAAGATTACAGGATAAAAGGCTAATATGCAAAAGTCAATTGCAGCCAGGGATTTAGCTTAGTGGTTCTGCTGCCTGCCTCGCAAATGCAAGGTCCTGAGTTCAATCCCTGGTACCAAAAACAAAAAAAACCCAAAAATCCCAAAAGTCAATTGCTTTTCTATGCATCAATGAACAATTGGAATTTGGGTTTCACCTTCTAATGCTTTACAACAGGACACAGCATCCACTACATCCTGTGGATGTAGCTTAATACTCTGGAAATTATGTCAGATTTTCTTGTAATTATAGTTTTGTAAAATAAAAGGAATGTAGGCACTTTCTTGGTATGGCTGTTTCTTACACTGGTTCGCAAGGAAAGCCAAGAGAAATCCTCTAAAACATCTTTCAAATCAATGTTAAACTCTCACAGTCCCTAAACAGTTTGATCACAATCTGAACTCATCTCAACAGCAGCCTATGAAAGTCACTTTGATTGGTACTGTATAGAGCCCTGGGAGTCCCCTCCCTGTGCCTGCCTGACACCCTAATCCAGGCTCCTGAGAGCGATGGCCCACTGGGAACTACACCTCCTCGATGTACGAGTGGGCTTGTGTCGGTGGCCACCCAGTGCCCTAAGAAGTACCATGCTGTGATCTATTACAACCGCCCCTGGATGCAGACATCTGCTGAGGGAGAACACAGCTGACAAGAGCCCCACTGACACATGCGGTCTCTGCTCAGTCCCATAGTCACACAGCCCACATCTCAGGGTCACCTCGTCACATGGCTGGGAGGGAGGACGGAGTCCATGGCCCACAGGTTTATACAGCACTATCATCCTGCACCCGGGAGGCTAGCATTCGGCTGCTCACTGTGAGATAAGTACCAAGACAAGCTCACAGGCACTCTGCAATGCCCAAAGGGTACCTCCTGCGAGGCAGGATCTACTGTCAGGACCATTCCAATTTCGATGCAAAAGCTCAGAAAGACTACGTGTCTCAACATCACTCAACCAGGAAGCACAGAGCTGGTATTCAACTGTAGGATGAATGGCTGAACGCTACTCTTTGGTACCGGGAATTGAACTCAGGACCTTGTGCTTGTGAGGAAGGCGGTGGCACCACTGAGCCAAATCCCTGGCCCTGATTGTTTTTTGTTTTGTTTTGTTTTTGGTTTTTTTGAGACAAGACTACGTGTCTCAACATCACTCAACCAGGAAGCACAGAGCTGGTATTCAACTGTAGGATGAATGGCTGAACGCTACTCTTTGGTACCGGGAATTGAACTCAGGACCTTGTGCTTGTGAGGAAGGCGGTGGCACCACTGAGCCAAATCCCTGGCCCTGATTGTTTTTTGTTTTGTTTTGTTTTTGGTTTTTTTGAGACAGGTCTCACTATGCAGTTGAGACTAACCTGGAACTCACTATGTAGCCCAGGCTGGTCTCGAACTCACAGTGATCCTCCTGCCTCAGCCTCCCAGAGCTGGGACTATGTACCGGGAATTGAACTCAGGACCTTGTGCTTGTGAGGAAGGCGGTGGCACCACTGAGCCAAATCCCTGGCCCTGATTGTTTTTTGTTTTGTTTTGTTTTTGGTTTTTTTGAGACAGGTCTCACTATGCAGTTGAGACTAACCTGGAACTCACTATGTAGCCCAGGCTGGTCTCGAACTCACAGTGATCCTCCTGCCTCAGCCTCCCAGAGTGCTGGGATTACAGGCATGAACCACCATACCCGGCTCCTGATTAGTTTTTTAAAGGTTCCTCCTGGCTTGCACTGTGAATCAAGGCAAGAAATAGCCATATCAAGAAAGTGCCTACATTTTCTATAAGGCCTTTATTAAAGAAATCCGGTGCTATTTTAGCTATTTTTTTCTTTTCCTCAATAACGATCTCCCTCTCCCTCTCTCTCTCTCCTTCTCCCCTCCCCCTCCCGGGCATGGAACCTAGGACCTGATGCATGCCAGGCAAGTTCTCATTCTGTTTTAGAAGTAGGGTGCTCAGCCTCAAGTGAATGCTCGCTCACAGTCACTTTCAAGTGAGATTCCAAGAATGACAAATTGATGGTTCCCTCATTCCATAGGTCTGACAACGTTGTATGCATAGCTAAAAGGTCTCATGAGGTCCTGAGACACAGCTGACAAAGGCTTGGCTCTTGTAGCACAGGACCCAGGGTGTGCCGTCAAGGCCTCCAGCAGGTCGATTCAAAGGATATCCCCTTTGCTTCTCCGTCAGGACACAGACTACCCAAAAGCTAGGAAATAGTGCAACCGCGGCCACACACAGAGCCCAAACATAAACAGAGGGCGGAAGTCATGAGCACAAGGCCTTTCTATCTATAGCATCCTGCTGTTCTCTCAGACGGGCATTTATTTTATTTTCCAAAACTGAGGTTTCAGCATCTTCTAGAAAGTATGCCCCCTCGCCCCCCAACCAGGGATTGAACTGAGGACCTCGTGCTTGCAAGGTAGGTGCGGCACCAGTGAGCTAACTGCCCGGCCTATAAATATGTTAACTCTGTCAGGACAACTCCAGGCAGCCAGGGTCTCTTGTGAGGTCCATGAAACTCTCCTTCTCTGTCTTCTCCTCAGCCCCACCCCTGTCCTTTTGTGGCACTCTGATCAGTTTCTCAGGATGAATGCTCGTTTTAGCTGGCTTCAGTCTGCTCTTTTCACCTGTAATAATAATAATAATTACTATTTTTTGATACCGGGTATTGAACTCAGGACCTTGCCCTTGCGAGGCAGGCACGGTGCCACTGAACTAAATCTCCAGCCCATTATTTTTCTCTTCTAAAAGTATTTTTTGGTTCATTTTGAAACCTGGTCTTTCCTGATGATGTGCTATTCTTTTTAACTCTTATTGAGAGATAATTCACACATTATAAAATTCTTTTTAAAGTATAAAATTCAGTGGTTTTAGAAATTCATTAAGTTGTGCAACCATCACACTGTCTAATGTGACAGCATTTTTCAAAATCCGTGATTCTAAAGAGAAACTGTACCCATTAACAATCACTCCTTCTTCTATCCTCTCAACCCCTAGCAATCCCTAATCTACTTCCTTGTCTCTTTGAATTTGCTTATGCTGGACAGTTTTTTAAAAAAAACAAAATCACACAGTATGTAGTCCTCTATTACCAGCTTCTCTCAGTTAGATTTATGTCTTGAAGGGCTTTGTCTGTAGCACATAAAAATATTCCATTCCTTTTTACTGATATTTTATACATATTCTTTATTATGGATATACTAATTTTATTAGTTGTCTTTCGTTTTCATGAGTATGATTATAGGAGTATTCCTGTACAAATTATTATATGAATATGTGGTTGCAATTCTCTTAGGTACATACCTAGGTGTGGAACTGTGGGGTTATATAACTTTACGTTTGACCATTTGTAGAACTCCTGGACTGTTTTTCAAATAGCCAAATCAGACGTGATGCACGCCTTAACCCCAGCACTTGGAATGCTGAGGCAGAAGGCTCAAAATTGCGTTCAGGCCAGCCTCAAGTACATAGAGAGACCCTGTCTCAAAACAAAACCAAACAAAACAACCCAGCCCTCAAAAATAAACAAAAACTCAAACAGCTGAATGATTTCCCATTCCCACCAGCAGTGTATGAGTTCCGTCTTCCGCCTACCCTTGCCACACTTCGTGTCTGACCTTTTGATTTAATCTAGTCACTCTAGTGGGTATGCGGTGGTATTATCTCACTGCCACTCACTCTTCATTCATGTCCAGTACCAGGGATCAAACACAGGACCTCGCACTTGCCAGGCAGGCGCAGCACCACTGAGCTACTTCCCCAGCCCACTCATTATAATTTTAATTTGCATTTCACCCTATGGGTAATGATGCTGAGTGTCTTTTTACACTCATTTCTGTGTATTTGTTAGAAAATTTTCTATTTAAATCTTTTATCCATCCAGCACTCAGAAGGCTGAGATGGTAGCACTGCCATTAGTTTGAGGCCAGTCTGGGTTACAGTGAGTTCAAGGGTAGCCAGAACTACCAAGTGAAACCCTTTCTCAAGAAAAAAAAAAATCCGTCTTTTGATTATTGAGTTTTAATAGTTCTTTATATACTTTGAATCCTACATGCAAATTAGATGTGACTTGCAAATATTTTCTTCCACTCTGTAGGTTGTCTTTTCATTGTGATCATAACCTATGAAGCAGTTTTTAATTTTGATTAAAGTTCCATTTTTCTTTTTTTCTTTAGTTGCTTGTGTTTTAGATATTATATCTGAGAAATAGTTATCTAACTGAAGGTCCCAAGATTTCCATATCTTCTAAGAGTTTTATAGTCTTTTTCATATTTAGCTCTATGATCCATTTTGAGTTAGTTTTATACAGAATATTAATCTTTTCTCATATTTTTTAGTTTCATCTTTCAGGATTTTAAGTGTATTTATTTTATAGTTTCCACTTCATAATTCTATGATTACAAGTTTATTTAAGTCTAAACTTTCTGTTTACTACCTCCCTGACATTTGTTAGTTTGGCTCTCAAGTTGATCTAGGCAGTGTTTTATTGGATGCTGCACATCCTGGGGACGATAATATCCCTGCAGGGTGGATTTTCTTGTTTGCCAAGTGCCTCTAGATGTTAACCAGACCAGAATCTTTTGTATTCTTTTCTTGGTTGGTAATTTCTGAGGACACAGGTAAGGGTTAATTGACCCCAAAGGGCTGGGGATGTAGCTCAGTGGTAGAGCACTTGTCTGGCATGCACCTGGTCCTGGGTTCTATCCCGAGCACTGCAAAAACAAAACACCACTCACCCCAACCCACAGAGGGCAAGCCCGTGGTAACAAACTTTTTTTTTTCTCTCATTGAGTTTATTGGTACATTTTAAGTATACAGTACAGTTACATTCATCATTGGGATCTTGTACTTTTACATGACAGGTCTTAGTTCTCATTTTTTCCCCTTGTCCCTGCCCTCCCTTCACCCCCTCCCCATGTACAAACACTTTATTGCCATTTTTTCATTTTCTCATATATTCTTTTCCCTTATTCCCTTTCCCCTACCCTTCCCACTTTCCCTACACCTTTAGCCCTTTTCTTCCATTTTCACATTGTCAATTATATCATTAGGATCTTATGTACTATTATTATAGTTTTTCACACCAGAGAAACTATTCGGTATTTACATATGTGTGACTTATTTATTTAACTTAGGAGTATATCCTCAATATGCATCCATTTTCCTATGAATGCTGTGGCAACAATCTCAAAGGAAACTGTCTTCTTGACCTTGAAAACAGGCAGGGACATTCCAATTTCTCTGCCATGTTTCCGGCTGTGAATCAGTGCGCCACTTTTCTCACCAGTTTTCCCTTTTTAAAGTGGATTTACTTTATGCTGTTGACTTAGCTCTACACCATACCAGGCTAAGGTCCAAAACTGTCTTGACTCAATGTGGCCATTAAATTCAAGGTCTTTGGTCACGAGGATAGTAGTTCCTAGCCCAGCACCCAGAGTATGGATCTGCCAATGTCCTGGTCATTTTGTTCACTCTTAGATTTTGCCCTCTGGAGACTGACATGGTTATGTGTTTTAAAGACATGAGTTAATTTAATCTAGCATTTCAAAGTATTAAGTGGCAGGAAGAGTTTCAGAAAAAAAAATTACATCGTGCTAGGAGTAGTGACACATGCCTCTAATCCCAGCACTCAGGAGGCTGAGGCAGGAGGATTGCTGTGAGTTCCAGGACAGTCTGAGCAGCACAGTAATTTCAGAGCCAGCCTGAAGTACATAGTAGGTCTTTTTTTTTTTTTTTTTTT
>NW_022900946.1:24265756-24296539 GCF_012274545.1 Fukomys damarensis | reverse complement strand
TTTTTTTTTTTTTTTTTCTGAGACAGGGTCTCACTATGTAGTTGAGACTGACCTGGAACTCACTATGTAGCCCAGGTTGGTCTCGAACTCATGATCCTCCTGCCTCAGCCTCCTGGAGTGCTGGAATTACAGGCACGCGCCACCACGCCCAGCTTTGATAGTGGGACTGTCTTATAAAACAAAACAAAAAAACTACATTGCATTTTTTATATTAAAGCAAACACAATTACACTGGAGAATAGAATATAAGGTTCTCTAAGTTCACAGTAACAAACTTGAAGAAAGGGTCTTCCCATAATCTGGCCCACACAAGCAGTTTTTCTTATAGCATGTAGTGCTATAAGACACCTCATTGCAAGGACAGGTCTCACACTAGTAATTCTCTTACAGTCTACCCACTCACTATATGCCTGCTTCTAGAGTCTCTGACCAGGGTCCCTTTATTTAGCTGTTGGTGATACAGATGTATTTGCCCTGGACTGCTGAACCCTAATCACCTCACAGCCTCTCAGATGCAACTCTCGCTGAGAGCTCTTATGGCTCTGGTCCCTGCAGAGGAAGGCGGCCTGTCTAGCTCCTCTAGTCTCCAACTCCAGGGGCTGTGCAATGAGCTCCCCAAGAGGAGGAAAGGCCTTCTCAGGAGGCAGAGATGCTCACTGCCAATGGTAGAGGCTGCGTACACTTGCTTTGGCTGCTTTAGGAGGGTGCTGTCCCGAAACTCCAAGGAATAAAGAACTTCAGCCCATAAGTCTTGGTTGCTGTGTGCAGGGAAAATCAAAGAGAAAGGATAAGCAGCACCAAGCCTTTAAGAGTTCAGAAGCCTATCAAACCTCACAGAGACCTCAGCTACTGCATATAGACTCCAGAGCCTTAACTGTTCGGTTTCTGAGCAGAAGACCATGATTTGCACAGTGCAGCAATATCATAGCCTTTCATCTCTCCAATCAAGCTTTTACTCCTTTTCTGGACAATCCTGGGTTCCATTCAAAGGACAACATTGCTCTTATCACAACTGCAACAACCAACAACGCGTGTCTCTGCCCTCGAGGTCCTTTGCCCATCGTGTCCTCCCCAACAGCACCTCCCAGTCACCCCCACTTTAAGCAGCCATTCCTCTTTCCTGGAGGCTAAAGCGGCTCTGTTTCCTGCTGAGAGCCAGCCTCCCTGCTGGGAGGCACTGTACTTTCTTCGGTCTTTTGGGGTCCCCAGTCAACACCTACCTTTCTACAGCTGCTGAAGTCACACTGGTCAAGGAAGGAGCACCTGGTGTGGCTTTGGAACGCTCTGTGAATCGGGAGTCAAATGCTTTCATGGGCTCAATCTTGGATGGGGTCGTTAACACAGAAGGTGACAATGCAGCAGGAGTAGAGGTAGTATTCATACTGAGGGATGAAGAAGAGAAGAAGCACATTGAGCATAATCCCTAAACAATGTGGAGGACTAGGATTTGTATTACTTGGAGCCTTTAAAAGGAGTACAAATAAACTGGGCATGGTGGTGCACGCCTGTAATCCCAGCACGTGGGAGGCTGAGGCAGGAGGATCCCTGTGAGTTCGAGACCAGCCTGGACTACATAGGGAGTTCTAGGTCAGTCTCAACTACATAGTGAGACCCTGTCTCAAAAAAACATAAGTAAATAAATAAATAAATACCTGCAAATAACCAGTTGAGGCTAAACATTCTTGTGCTGTGGAAGGTAGCTCCTTGAAAAAGTTCCAAATTCCCTATAACTGCCCTCAAATAAGAATCTGAAGAATCTGTAACGTCTTCCCCGAAAGGGAACACTACTAAGAAACAACACAAACGTACAATGCTTGAGATTTTGCCAGGTTCCTCTTTTATTCAAAAAAAAAAAAAAAAAAAAAAAAAAGGAGTACAAATAATCAAATTTCTATCAACAAAACAATTTTATTAAATAATCTTTAAAATTTTCAGGTTAAAATTTTGGAAGACTGACTACCTGAGAGGTTTGCGTTGGCATCTGCCCCTCTGTGTTATTCTGAGAACTTTCGGGGGTAACTAAATACACAGTACTGTCTCAATAACCTACATTATGGCATATCAATCCAAAAATCAGTCCAACTATCAGCTTTTGCCACTTTCCTAATGGAGCTGATAAGAAAAGCTCCTATTCAGGATCCTGAAGCCATGGTTGGTTCCTGGCCTTGATCTTCAGTTTGTACATTCCTCTAAGTGCTTATCCCACTGTTCTTACCTTCTACTCCAGGGAAGAGAGGCCCACACATGAGCTTGCCCAGCTTCCCTCTTGCCAAGCCCATCCCAGACTCTTGGGCCTTAAAACCGAGCATTTTGCTGATCTGGCTAACATCTCTAACCTCATTTGTACATGGGCAGCCATCTCGTACGCATTTTTTTCCTCCTGCATGACTTGTAGGGCCAACCCCTCAAGCTTTCCCAGCTCTGGTGATGTTTGTCCTTTGTAGATATCCTTCTTCCCTGGATGCTTTGCTTCCTAACTGGTCTTGTTGCACTGTTCCTTCTCTTCTGATCTACCCTCACAGTTCCCTAAAAGCAGTGACACAATGTTTGGTGAGTTTCCACAGCATGGATGCCTGAACCCAGAAGCAAAAGTTACAATAATACCATCCCAACCGATAGAGATACTCTTAGTATTAGCTGTGTGAGAGGCTGGCTAAATTCAGGCACTGCTGTCTATCAGAACCATCTTCCTAAATGTAAGTCTCAAAGTCTTCTGTGTGTCGGACCACATGGTTTAGTGCAGGAACACAAGCTTTCTCCTCATCCCACCCCACCTCAGGACCTTGGAGCTTTGCTCTTGCTGCTGCCTCTGTTCCCCATCTATTTCTCCTCGGTTGGCTTATACGGGCCCTCGGCAGAGCACCTTCTGAGAAGCCTCCCTAGGACTTGTCTACCAGTCCCTTGGACAGAGAGCCACTCTGCCTAGGATCCTAGGAGCTACCCTGAATCCGGTGGCTGCCTACTCTTATCAGCCTACACTTCCTGAGGACAAGCACCCACCAAGTGATCCCCAGCCAATGCCTGGTCCCTGCAATATGTGTCTGCCCGGCCCTTTCTGGTTTCCTAATTCTTCAGCTAATGGTCAGTGAGGACACCGGCTGCGTATGATTCTGACAATGGAGTGTAAGGGAAGTCATACACGTGTACATGAGTGCCCTGCCTGGGACGAATGGAGGGTGAAGCTCATGGCACAGTGAAGTGGAAGCCAAAGCCCAGATATGGGCGTCACCTCCAGTGAGATCAGTCAGAAGGCGGGGCTGACCTATGACAGGCAACATTTCACTGACAGGTCCCCAAGTTTTATAGCCCAATCCTCGGTCAGGTGAGGCACCTACTACTCACAGCCCTGTGCATCAGAGATTCAACTGGACTAGCTCAGTCCTCCCTTCTGAAGAGGTCCTCATCTGAAATCAAGCATCTCTTTTCCTTTATTATTGAAAGGGCCATGGAATGAGATCAGAATGAAATTCCCATTCTTGGAACCATGTCCACACCTGAATTCTCCCCAAGGACAAGACCAAACCTTGGCACCCACTAACCTGTCCTTACTGACAGACTCGCCTGCAGGTCTGGCACTGGTGGCTGCCACAGGCTCTGTGCAAGACTTCGAGGCGCCGAAGGAGTTGGGGGTACTGGGGTCCAGGGGCAGTAGCTGCTGACTATGAGAAGATAGCATGGTGCCCGCGAGAGAGCCTGAGAGCGGGATGCTGTTAAAGAAGGCGGTGGAGAAGTCCCTGTTGTGGAGCAAGAACAAAAGCCAGCTAAAAATCAGGTGCCACATCAGGTACCTCATATCTTCTACATAACACTTTTCTTGGTTCAGAGATGATCTACTTTCATGATCGGTAATTTGGAAAGTTAGAAAAGTCCAAAAAACAAACCCCAAAAAAAGAAA
Organism: Fukomys damarensis; assembly: GCF_012274545.1. Lineage (NCBI taxonomy): Eukaryota > Metazoa > Chordata > Mammalia > Rodentia > Bathyergidae > Fukomys > Fukomys damarensis. The sequence continues at coordinate 24,292,644 of NW_022900946.1, read as the reverse complement.
AAAAGAAATCCATTTCATAAACAGTAAGTAACTGAATCTAAGATGCACTAACTCTGTACCACTAAGAAAGACCACCAAAAGCACCACTACTACCTGTCATCACGGAGGTGTTAAATTGTGCAATCGTATGTCTTCGTATAGAAAAAATGCAGCACACAAAGAAGCCCTTCCTTTTATTAAGGGTGATAGGCCTTTCCACTGGATGGATATATACCTGACCTAACCTGGTCTCGCTGCAACAGGAGACAAGTTATTGCAGTGCTAAGTAGAGGGCCCTGGGCCAGACTAGCCAGGGCTGACTCTTAGGCCATTTGCAGTTTTGTGACCTGGCACACGCCCATCACTTCTGCTGTACTTCAGGTTACTGTATGCAAAACAGAACGCGCTAGGACTCTTCTGTGGGGTTACTTTCAGGACTAAAAGTTAGTTACACATGTTTAGCATGTAGTACCTGCTCACAAAGGCCTGGAATTATAATGGTCATTACACGTGTCACACGCGGATAAACTCTTACAAATGGAGTTGAAGCAGCAAATGGAATGTTCTTGATTTTTGATAAACATTTTTAAAACTTCCTGCTTAGAGAGTGAAGTTACAAGCTATTTATAAGACTGCCCATTTCCTAATAATCTCACTGTTTTATCGAATTTTTGATGCTCATCAATCTGATGGGTGAAAAATGATCTTAACCATAGCTTTGGTTTGCAATTATTGTGATGTAATTTTCATACAGAAATATTTGATTTTTTGGTGAGTTCTTTATTCATATCCTTTGTCTATTATTTAATTTGATTATTCTTCATTATTAATTTGAAAGAAGTACTTACATATTTTTTAAAAAAACCATTCCTTTTATGGGTAGGAAGTATCTCCCCAGAATGCTGGGTTTAGATTGTTACAGTCATTCTTGACAAAAAGACATTACTTTTGCATCGTCTAAAGTTGGTGTCATTTATAGTTTTTTTTTACCTCTGAGGTTATATAAAAATTTTTTAACATACTCTTCCTTTCAACGAAATTTTAATTCCCCCTCCAAAACCTTGGAACTGTTTTATATGTTTCTAGGTTATGACACCGGGATCCAGCATGGTTTACAGAGTGACAGGTAGTCCTTTTCACTCATTAAATTAGCTAATGTTCACTGATATGAAATGGTAACTTTATTTATTTATTTATGTGGTTTGTTTTGGTACCGGGGATTGAACTTGGGTCTTTGCGCTTGCAAGGCAGGCCACCAAACTGCTGAGCTAAATCCCCGGCCCTGAAATGCTAACTTTAAAATGGGCTTTTCTGGGAGGAAATCCTACTATATTACATTGCTCTATTCATGTATCAGTTCAGTACCTCATTATTTAGATTATTACAGCTCACAAGTATTTAAATTTCTGGTGGGGTCAGTCTTCCCTGATTAATCTTTTTTTTGTCAGAAATACTTCAAAAGCAGAAAAAAAAATTCAGCTATTCCTATTTACTTTTCCACCCAACTTTAGAATTACCTTATCTGATTTGAAAACTCCCATGGTTATTTGCATTAGTTGCTGTTCAATTTATAGGTTAAGGGAGAAATGACCTCTTTCTTTTTCTCCTTTTCTTTTCTAGTAGTAGTGGGGACTGCACCCTGGGCCTTCACTCAGAGCTACATTCCCAAACATTTAACGTTTTCATTTTGAGACAGTCACTACCTTACTCATCCTGGGCTTTAACTTACAATCCTCCTACCTCAGCCTCCCAGAGTGCTGGGATTAGACATGTGCCCTTGAGAGAACTGACATCTTTATGATACTGGGTCATCCTAGCTAATCAGTGTTATGTATTTCTAGTTGTATTTCTTTGAGTTTTAAGTCTCTCATAGGGTTTAAAATTTTTTTTAAAATAAAGATTTACATTACTTAGACACAGTGGTTTGTACCTGCAGTCCCAGCTACTAAGGAGACTGAGGCAGGTAGATTGAGTAAGCATGTAAATTCAAGACCAGCCTGGGCAATGTAGCAAGACCCTATGTCAAAAGAAAAAAAACAAAACCACAGATTTACATTTCTTGTTACATTATAGATATTTCATTTACGAATGTGATTTCTTCTTTTATCTGTTTAAAAGTAGTTGGTGATACTTCATCTCAGGTTGATTGTTATCAACTACCTTACTGTCTTCTTTTATTGTCTGTGGCAGTTTTTCCAGTTGATTCTCACACAGAGCATATCATCCTTAAATAATGATACATTTCACATTCTGTTTTCCAATTTATTCTTGGCTAACTGCATAGGCTTGGACCTGTAGGACAATATTAAATTATAGTCACAAGAGTAAAAAGTTATTTAGTTTCTGAACTAGATTTCAAAGAAAACAATTTATTGAGTTAAGGAATCAACTATCCTACTTCCATTTAATTGAGTTTTAAATCAGGACAGCATTGAATTTTATCAAAATGTCCCCTAAGTGTCTACACAGGTGACCATACTATTTGTTTCTTTTATTCAATTGACATGTAGACTCAATAGTACCCCCAAATTTGAATTTGTCTCCCTAAAATCTTATGTAGTTATGGATATTAGTATCTAACATGCTATAAGTTTCAGCTTGTTACTACTTTAGGATTTTTCATTGACATTCAGAAATGAAACAGATCTGCAATTTATGATGTGCTATCTTTGTTTTCTCTTGCTTTTGAGATAGAAGCTCACTAAGTTGCCCAGGCTGTCCAAACTTCCGGGCCCAAGTGATTCCTGCTGCTTCAGTTTCCTGAATAGCTGAGACTTCAAGCATGCACCATGGCACCTGGCCATCTTTTTACATTTTCACATAAGTATTATGTTCTTTCAAAAAATAACATTTTCAAATTTGCCTTGTTTATGCACAAGAATATGTGTATCTGCATAGTTATCTGTTCTTTTTTGTTGGTTTGTTTTTTGAGACAGGGTCTCACTATGTAGTCCGGGCTGGCCTTGAACTCACTATGTAGCTCAGACTGGCTTCGAATTTGCAGCAATCCTCCTGGCCTCAGCCTCCTGAGTGCTGGGATTACAGATGTGCACCACCAAACCTGGCAAGTTCTCTATTATTTAAATTTGTTAGGATCTCTCTGTGAAACCTTCTTAGCCTGGGGGCTTTGGTGGTGTTAACATGTGATAGTGTCCTGTTTTCTTTTCTTTCTTTTGATTATTTTGAGACAGGGTCTCACTACGTAGCTCAGGTTATCCTTGAACTCACTATGTAGTTGTCCTTGAATCTGTGGTGATCCTCCCGCCTCAGCCTCCCAAGTGCTGGGATTACAGGCATGTGTTACTCACTATGCCCACCTGTTCTCTATGTTTTCAAGTAAATTCTTTGATTTTAGTAATTTTATTTTCTTCAAAAACTACCCACTCTCCAGTTTATCTGCAGAGTTTAGCAAAGAAGTCTTTCATCTTTCTTTTTTTTTGGTACCGGGGATCGAACTCGGGTCGTTGTGCATGTGGGGCAGGCAGTGGCACTACTGAGCTAAACCCCTGGCCTGATTTATTCTTTATCTGTAATTATTTCCCACTTAGAATTACTTTGAATATTGTGTTGGTTTTTTCTTAACTAATCTAATAATTACTTATTATGGTTGTTATTTGTTTGAACATGGGAATCAGGAGGGTGAAAAGCCTTTGAAACAAAGGAATTAAGCTTTTATGCCAGAAATATAAACCCAATGGCAGAAAGGTCCCTACCTCCTCTGCCTCCTTACTACATAAGACCTAGAAGGATCTACAGAACAAGTGTCATCATGACCACAACTACATCCCTCACTGCCAGAGGACTAGAAGTACTCAAAGCACATTCTCACACTTGGTCTCACTTGATCCTAATAAAAGCTGGGTAGGTGGCTTACCCACACTGTAGGTTTACAATAAGAAAAAGGGTTGGGCTGGGGATTTAGTCTGTGAGTACAAGTGCAAGGACCGGAGTTTGATCCCCAGTACAGGGATGGATATATATCTATATATATATATATATATGGAGTTATTTTGTTTTGTTTTGTTTTTTTGAGACAGGGTCTCACTATGTAGTTTAGACTGACCTGGAACTCACTATGTAGCCCAGGCTGGTGTCGAACTCACACAGATCCTCCTGCCTCAGCCTCCCAAGTGCTGGGATTACAGGTGTGCGCCACCACGCCCAGCTAAAAAGGGTTATTAATCAAAAGGAAAATGATTGAGCTGGGACGAATAAGCAGATCTAGTTCTAGCTAGATCTCTGCCTGTTGGGCCTCAGTGCCCACACTCCTGACATGAGAAGTCAGGTCAGTACATCCACTGATTGAAGGTCTCTTTAGCTTTCAAGGAAGATCTGGAACAGCTCATGGATGGACAGTTGCACAGTGCACAGGACTACTGTGCTCTGGTCTCTGTGAAAGACTTCCTGATGTCCTAAGAGGATTACTATACCTTGACAATGTTCTATTTTCTTCACCAGGGCTTTACCATCTTTTGAATGAACAAATGTCATTTCTGGAGAACATCTAATACAAAAGCAAATCTGCCTGTAGACACTGAGACCATGGCAAATGGTGAGGGAGCCCGTGTCCACCCTCGCTGCCCCATGGGGAAATATCAATGTGTCTCACAGCCCTACCTCTCTGCCTAGCGTTCTGCTTCTAGAAACTATTTTGAGGAAACAGTTACAGGTGCACTCCAAGGTTCATTTATAGTCACAAAAAGCTGGGCACAAATTACAACTGTCACAGCCGAGGAGCCAGTTCAGTCAATCATGGTGTTTCATGGGACAGGAACCTGAACGATAACCAAGTGAAGGCTTCAGAGGACTGTTTATTACAGCAGACAAAAGGCCAAGATACAGTAACAGGTGGGGAAAAGACTGGAATACAGATATCAAAATGTTAGCAAGGGTTATATCTGAGAGACGGGATTTTGGATGTTGATACTTTTCTTTGGGTTTTTATCTTCTCTCTCTCTCTCTCTCAAATATATATATTCATAATCAGAAAAATGTTATAAAATGAAATGACAGAAAAACAAATGTCTGACTCCTGCACTCATGTGTCCCAGGGAACCACCGACAGTGCAGTATGGAGACACACTGGCTCTGAGAAGGCATCCTGGCCTTCAGGCCATCTCAGCCATGAATCACATGTACACATTTGGAGCTCTTCCATATTCTGGTTAGTCTTACTGGCCCAAGATCTGTGAAGACCTTAACTACAAAAGGGCTAGTTGGTGCAAGAAGAGAGGAAGACTTCCCCAGACATGGTCACAGAAAGCTTGGTGAGTGATTGAGTACCCAGTGTCCAGCTGTGCTATGCAGAGAGGTGTGATTCTTCTCCGACCATCTGCTGTCCGAGTCTCAACTTGTTTCTTCAAAAGATTCTGGCAAAACAGAGTCACACAAATGAATGGAAAAGTTTCTGCCAACTATCAAAAAACCCCCAAAAAGTTACTTCTTATTTTTTTCTTTTTGTGACAGGAATATTCAGTATAACATCTATTCTCTAGTAAATAAAGTACGTAATACAGAACTGTTAACTGCAGTTATGATGCTGTGCAGCAGATCTCTAGGACTGGATGAGATGGTATGCTTTGGCAATACCTCCCATCTCCCTTCCCACAGCCCCTGACACTCGCCATTCTACTCCCTGCTCTGAGTTTGACAGAGATATCGTGGCTCAGGCCTGTTATCGCAGTACTCTATAAAGTCTGAGGCAGAAGGGTCATTATGAGTTCATAGCCAGGCTGGACCATACAGTGAGTTCAAGGCCAGCCTGAAAAAAACAGTAACCAAAAAAAAACCAAAAAAACAAAAAAACAAACCAAAACTAAAACCAAAACCTTACTATAATGAGTTGAAAAAAATAAGGCTTCTAGAGGAAGAGAGAACAAGGGAAGAGGGAGAGAGGGAAAGGAGAGAGAGAGAGAGAGAGAGAAGGGAGGGAGGGAGGGAGAGAGAGAGAAAGAGAGAGGGAGAGATAGGTAGGCTAAGAAGAGGCATTTTAACTTCCCTTTCTACAGCCCTTTTGGTACAATGAAATGAATCCAGATAATCAAAACGTATAAGCATTTTTATCCAGGCAGGTGCTCAGTTTTCTGTACATTAGAGAGGAAAGGACAGAAAGTGACTAGCTGAACCAGCTCCAAGCATCTTTCACTGTCAGTACCACAGACATGGCAAATTCCTGGGGCTGCAAGCACATGATAGACTGGCCAAGTCCGCCTGACTGCCATGGGGCTCAATGAAGAAATAAAGGTTCAGACCTTGACTTGTGAGCCATAATCTTTTCCCTAAGCTGGTGATTTTCAAACTGACTTTTAAATAAGAGCCCTTCCTTCCAAAAAGGCTCATATCTAAGGGTTTCCAGTCACAAATTCTGTTTAAATAACCCAGGGCAGGCTTGTCAACTGACAAAGTCCCAGAGATGGTTTATGTTCTCCAGGTAAGCTTCAGATTTCCTGTCCTGCTCCTGTCCCTAATTATAATTCCTTGCTCTCACCAGTAAACATGGGCTTCCAGGTGAAGGGGCACCCATAAAAACTTCCTATGGGTAGAGACTAAAACCCACTGTTCTGAAAGTCTAGAATTCCTAGGGAGGCGAAGCGCTGAAAGTCTGGCAGTTCCTACAGATGACCTTCTCTAGGCTCCCTGGGACAAGGAGGCCTTTGAAAAAGGCGCTTTTGACCCCATTAAGGCCTCATACAGTTGCAGGCATGGCATTAGATGGCCTCGAGCTGGCTAACTGTGGCTTGTGCCAGGATGTGGCATGTGACCTCTTCGCTACCAGTCATGACTGTGCTCCACTTCTGTGCACTGTCCAGGCCGCCTGTGCTATCTTTGCCCTGACCACGACCTCAGGACCCCTGAACCAAATCCTCACCTTCCTGATGTCTTCCAGACTTTCTCCATTAACAACACCTGTGACTGAGGAGGCTGAGGCCGTCTCTCTGGCTGTGGCGCCTTTTTGGTCCAGCTGCTGCTGTTGCTGCCTCCGTTGATACTTGAGCATCTCAGGGTTCTCGATGACAGCAGTGGAGAGCTGAGCCTCGGTCATGATGGCCAGGCTTTTGCCATAGGTCGACTGGTGAATGCGGCTCTGTGAGAAGATAGGAGAGGCTTGGCATGTGGGACTGAGTATTGCTGTGGCCCACCCATGGGTACGCTGAGGGTGTGCTTTCCTGGCCCTGAGCAGTAGGGTCCGGGAGGCCAACTCTGGCTGTCTCCCCTCCAGTTTGTCCCTGACTAGATAATCTCTGTCAAAGTCTTACAATCTCATTAATGTTTACAGCCTTCCATTTATCTATAACGGGGATGACAATGAGACACTGGTAAGAGAACCCCGGCTACCATTGTCTGGTGTAGAAAAAAAGTGGCACTAAACAGTGTTGCAACTGAAATGCAGACAACTAAATTGCTAATTTAAAGCTCTTAACTTATCCTAAGGAGCTTAAACACTATGGGAACCAGATCTTAGAAACAAGGGTTTGCTTTTGCTGCTCTTGTCCTCAGATATCAGCCACTAGGGTGGGAGGTCCCCATAGGACTAACAGTGTCTCTAAAACCAAGGGAACCTTGGCACAGCAACCTGGAAGAGACCTTTCTGTGCTCCCCTGCGATCCTTCTTGACATCTGCAGATCCTTCTGAGCAAGGTCCTCTCCCATCTCCAGGGCCCTACTAATTCCCTGCGTTAATAAGCTATATAAGAGATCTACAAGATCAGTCAGGGACAGTGTCCCCAGCACACCATAGTGACTGGTGCTCATTAAAGCACAATAGGAAAATAATAAACCTAAGGATATGCAGAAGACCATCACTGCATCCTGCTCTGGATGCGGACTATGGTTAATGGGGTATCTGTCTCACATCAGAGGACGCTGCATTAGGGGAAGCAATTTTCTAGGAAAGAGGATTTGGGATTTGTGCCTGCAGGCCTGAGTGTAGGCAAAGATCTTCTTCCTTTGCCATCTTGGTTTCTGCCCCCTAGTTCCCAAGTCTATCACCTGGAATCTCAAGATATGCAGACCTCGACATCTCAGCGATTGGCCTTGTGGGTACCTGCCAGTGAACTGGAAAATGTAAATTAAAAGTACTTATTATGCAGGCCTGCACAGTGACCCTCTAAGAGAATGCACAACTATGCCACAGTAAGTGGTGACAGTGACAAGGCAGGACAGAGACCCCAGGCCTGGTAATTTAAATTAAATGGGTGTACACCAAGAAATGACAGTATCACTTGTAGTGGAAATTGACAGAAGAGCATCCATCTTGGAAGAAACGTAAGGACATCTGTGTGACTGGCAGGCCGGTCATCTCAGGATAAGAAGTGCAAGCAATTCTTGTTTGTCCCTTGGTAAACTCCCAAGATGATGTAGACAAAGTAAAAAATGTTTTTAAGGGGGTTGGAAGGAAAAAGTAAAAAACAAAGTTGTTTTTGTGAACATAGCTGACTAAAATATTATATAACTTCAGATATAAGATAAAATGCTAAAAATATGCTTTTCGTCTGATGCTCTGAATAGCCTCAATAAATACTACAGTTGTGGTCATGAGGCGGCTGTTTGCCTGAGCGAGCTGTAGCCCTCTGATCCTGCTCCTCACATCTCGCCTCCCTTCATTTTGCGACACCGAGACACTCGCACTCGGCAACAATCACTGTTGTATTGCTGCGGAAAGTACCATTAGCAAGGACCCCAGAGACAAAACAAAAATGTCCCTGTGGGTGGCCTATTATCAGCTCAAGAAGAGTTGTAGAAACCAATTTCATTCCTAACTCTAGTACTTCTTTCTGACATTAATAGAGACTTATTAATCTATTTGTAAAGAAGGATTACAATCTATAAAAGGCAAACCACCTATAATACTTAAAGAAACAAGCTGGGTGTGGTAGCACATATCTATAATCCCAGCACTCTGGACCTGAGACAGAAGGATCAGATTGTGAGTTCAAGGCCAGCCTGGGCCATAGAGCTAGATTCCGTCTAAAAACAAAGAAACAAATAAAAAACAAACAATAACAACAAAGAAGAGGGCTCGGGATTTAGCTCAGTGGTTCCGCTGCCTGTCTCGCAAAAGCGAAGACCCAAGTTCAATCCCTGGTACCAAAAAAAAAAAAAAAAAAAATGGAAAAAAAAAAAAAAAAAAAAAAAAAAAAAAGAAAAGAAAGAATATTTCACTTTCAAATGCTCCCTTACTCATCCAGCATGGCTATCTATCATTTCTCTTTCCTTTTTCTTTCCGCCTTCAAAGAAATCATCTGCTTTAAAAAAGGAAAACTTTTAAAAAACAACGTACAGATACATGTTCATCCCGTAAGAGGGTCTAGTGAAAGGGATCTCTCAGAGCAATATGGTGCTTTCTGTGGCCACAGAGCACACAGTAGCACACGGACCAGCAGCCTACCTTTTCTTCCTCACTTAGGGGGTCTCCAAGCTCATCTTGGGAGAAGTCGAGGAATGCCACAGAACCATCCATAGAACATACCAGGATACCCAGCCCATTCAGAGTCCTGGAAGAAACAGCTATCAGCAGTCTGGAGGCAAATGCCTGAGGTGGATACCATACCATAGTGGCTGGCCTATGAGGATGGCTGGACAGTGCTCTAGGTAGAAACTCTTGTTTTCTTTCTGTGGCCTGACGAAGGGGCAACAGTAACATCCCAGACTGCCCTTGTGCCCTTAAAGTTTTAGATACATGGACAAAGTATCTCTTACCATAAATTTTTGTTAAGAATTTTCAATTTTACTTTTCTTATTTTTGAAATCATTAAGAAAATATGCTGACGATGTGTATCTATCCTGAACACGGTCTGTTAGAAAAGGCATTTTCCTTTGGCAAATCCTACCCAAGGCAACGGCATTTTTACAACAGGAGGCACGGAAGTGCTGGTTCCTGGATCAGATGCAAACCACATGCTGAAGCCTGCATTCTTCTGGGAGGCACTGGACACCTTGTCCTAACCTAAAGGAGGTCTTCTGATCCATTGTAGCCTATGTACCTTTTCCAGTTTAGATCTAAAATGGCCCTAAAGGACTGCTGTGTTTGGGAGGTAAATGGATCAGCGGGACACAACAGCTGTTTTGCCATTACGTGGGGCCTGGTCAGAAGAGGCAGGTCACTAGAAGGGCATATCTCCAGGATGAACACCTTTCCTCCATGGCAGGCTCTTGAACCATACCATTTGTGTTTGAGCCTGCCAACCATGGTCTGAAATTTCTGAAACATCAGCCAAAGTAAACCTCTCCTTCTTTAATTTGTGGGTATCAGGTATTGTCTCAGCGATAAGAAAGTGACTAAGACAGCACTATAATAAGAATTCACCTTACCAAGATATATCCATAATGGATTTGTCAAACAGCTCATGGATGACAACCAGAGGCCGTTTCAGACACGTGAGCTAGAAAGAAAGCAGAAAAAATTACTGGAATTACTGACAACCCTAGTTAACACTACCTGCCTCAAAGCCTTGGTCAGAGTTTCCGCTGACAAATTATGGTATATTCAACACAATCCAGACGTAACTTTTGAGATCCTACACAGTGAAGACCAAAGCCTGCCAGAAATATGTGCATTAGAATGTCTGCTGCCTCAAGGCTTGCTGTGATTTACCAGAGGAGATGGCTTTATACATACAGCAACAGAGAAGACAGAGTAGTAAGGGAATCTGAAGGACTGTGATTCAAGCAGGGAGACAGCTCTAGGTGGGAACACAGAGAAGACTTATGGAGCAAGGGACGAGGTAGCCTCAGAGAGAATCCAACTCATCTTCCCTGGGACCATGAGCTTTGGTTAATCAATAAGCGATGTGCCTTATTACACAAGTCACATGGGCTTACTTCACAGTATGTGCAGATAGTCTGCAGAGGTACAAAACTAGTATAAATTCCTTTTAATCCAGACTCAAAGTTAACTACCATTAAAACTTTGATGACAGCTTTTGTAAATATTCATTTAATCTTCAAAAGAAGGCACATGGTATAATGTGTAATGTTCAGCATGTGCAGATTCACTAGCTAGTCAGTCACTTTAACGTTTCTGAAAGAAACCCTTTCTCCATGTCCCCACAGCTAGAGCAAGTTCCTCTTCCACCTCAGTGTCTGGCCTTCCCGCTGATACGCTCTGAGCCACAGAATACTGGGCTAGGTGGGAACACTCTTCTTCGTAGGACCATGGGCTCCCACTGGCTGTTGCAGATTTGGGGAGGGCACACCAGTGAGCCTCTCACCCACAGCCCCAGTCTGGTACTCAGGGAAGGAAGAACTGTGGCCACCCTAGTTCTGGGGGAAGGGCTGGGAATTCCGCTCAGCTCAGCTACTGGGAATCTACATCAAGAATCATGTTCCTTAAACTAGGTGGGGTGGCACATGCATGTAATCCTAGCACTTGAGTCTGAGGCAGGAGGATCCCTTTGAATTCAAGGCTGGCCTGAACTGCAGAGTGACACCCGGTCTTGAAAAAAATCTTATCCCTATCCTAATTCCATTTCCCCCCAAAAGTAGCCTTGCCCCTCCTCCCATAAATGTGCCTAAAGACCCATCAGAATCTGGGGCAAGTATGACCACTTGACCTCAGCATTTTAAGAAATATGAGCAGGACCAACAATAGGCAGCTGCAAGAAAGGAGCCCTGAACTGCCACCATGGTTCTGAAGCGGGTGTTAAATGCCTCCTCCTCTTCCTTCTTATTCCTTTCATTTGGATAATAGATTCTCTTCTACTTTCTTGTCATCTTTTTTAGATTCCACATATTAAGGAAAATATGAGACATTTTCCTTGCTGAGTCTGGCTTATTTGGCTTCACATAATGGTCTCCAGATTGGTCCATTTTCCTGCAAACGACAGAATTTCACTCTTCCTTGTTGCTGAGTAGTACTCCACTGTGTATACACACCATATTTCTCTATCTACTCATCTGCCGATGGGCATCTACACTGGTTCCATATTTTGGCTATGATGAGTTGTGGTGCAATAACAGGTATACAGTTATCCCTGTAGTGTGGTGCCTTCCCATTGCTTCAGGTACACCAAGGAGTGCTACCGCTGGATCAAACGATAGCTCCACTTTTAGCTTTCTGGGGAGCCTCCAACTGATTTTCATAGTGGTTGTATTAATTTACATTTCCTCTAGCAGTGGCGAAGCCTTTTTTCCCCCATATCCTTGACAGCATTTATTGTTCTTCTTTTTTATTCTTCCTGATAACCATACTGACTGTAGTTTGGATTTGCACTTCCCCAAGCGCTAAAATATTGAATATTTTTTCATATACTTATTTACCATTTTATGTACTTTTTTGAGAAGAATCTGTTTAATTCACTTGGCAATTTATTGATTGGATTGTTTTTTTGGTCTTAAGGTTTTTGAATCGGTCACCGTTTGTTGGAAGAGTAGCTAGGAAAGATTTACTTCCATTTTGTTGGCTGTCTCTTTACTCTGTTGCCTCCCTTGCTGTACAGGAACTTTTTCTTTTTAGTATCGGGTATCGAACTCAGGACCTCGAGCTTGTGAGGCAAGTGGTGGCACCACTGAGCTAAATCCCCAGCCCTGTGCAAGAACTTTTTAACTTGGTATAGTCCCATTGGCTGATTCTTGCTGTAGTTTTCTGTACTAAATTCTGCCTGTGCCTATTGCTTCAAGTGTTTCTCCTATATTTTCTAACAGTGTCAAGGGAAAAACAAAAACAAAAAACAGTGTCAAGATTTTAAGTCTCATACTCCATTTTGAACTGAGTTTTTACAGGGCAACAGAGGAATTAGTTTCAACCTTCTACAGATGGATGTTCAGTTTTCCTAGCATTGTTTGTTAAAGAGGTTATCTTTGAACACAAATGTGGCCATCTTTTCCCAAACTGAGGAACGAATTAAGTTTGTACACCAAGGTACCACTGTAATTTGTTGAGATCGGGCGCGTTCAGGGTGGTATGGCCATGTAGACGGTACCACTCTAATTAGAAATTGGGTATTCTGATGTTTCCAGCCTTGCTCTTTTGGCTTAGGACTGCTTCTATTCTGTGTCTTCTGTATTTCTTTATGAATTTTAGAACTGTTTTTTCTACTTCTGTGAAGAATGTCATGGGTATTTTGAAGGGTATGGAGGTGACTCTGTAGGTCCCTTTTGTTCCTACAGCCATTTTGACAATGTTAATTCTGCCGATCCCTGAACATGGGAAGTCATTCTATCTTCTGCTGTGTTCTTCAATTTCTTTTTTCAGTGTTGTGAATTTTCATTGTAGAGGTTTTTCATTTGGCCAGACTGACCCCTAGATATTTTATTTCATTTGACGCTATTGTGAATGGAACTGTTTCCTTAATTTCTTTCTCAGCTAGTCCATTATTGGTATAGAGTAAAGCTACTGATTTTTCATTATAGTATTTCCCGTGTGGTCTAGGTTTGTTCATGAAGTCTTTGCCTACTCCTATGTTCTACCTATTCTCTCTTTCAGGAGATTTAATGTTTTTGTTTCAATATTTAGATCTGTGATCCATTTTGATTTTAGGTTAGTGCATGGTGAAAGATATGGGTCTAGTTTCAATCTTTGGCATGTGGAAAACCAGTTTTTCCAACACCATTTATTAAAGAGGCTATCTTTTTTCCACTGAAGGTGTTTGCCTCCTTTGTCAAAGATAAGGTGACTGAATACGTCTGGAGTTGATTCTGCATCTTCTAGTCTATTTCACTGATCTTCAGGTCTGTTCTTTTGCCAGTACCATGCTGCTGCTTTTATCACAGTAAAAGCTATTGATTTTTAAATGTTGATTTTATACCCTGCTACATTGTTGAATTAGTTTATCAGCTCTGAAACTCTTTAGGGTCTTCTCAGTATAGGCTAGTTGTGGTGAACCTATGGCATGCATGTCACAGCTGGCTGTTTGTTACCACTGAAAGCTTTAAAACGTTTCCGACCACTGGCATAGGATCATATCATCTACAAACATGAATAATTTGACTTTTTCCTTTTCTATTTTAACCTTTTGTTTTCTCTTGCCTAATTGCTCCAGCTATACTTTCAAGAACTATATTGAGTAACAGTGATGAGAGTAGACATCCATGCCTCATTCCTCATTTGAGAAGAAATCCTTCCCCTGGAATACAACCAACTTGATCGTGTTGTATGACCTGTTTTTCTTTCTTTTTGGTACCAGGAATTGAACTCAGGGCCTCGCACTTGCCAGGCAGGCTGTGTGCCACTGAGCTACATTCCCATTCCTGTATGAATTTTTCTTTTGGTACCAGGGATCGAATTTGTATGACATTCTAAAATGTATTGTTAAATTCAGTTCATGAATATTTTATTATGAAGTTTTACATCTATGTTCACAAGGATATTGACCTATGATTTTTTTTTTTTGTTGTGTTCTTGTCTGATTTTGCTATAAGGGTGATGTGAACCTTGTAGATTAAGTTTGAAAGCATTCCTTTCCTTTGTATTTCATGGAATAATTTAAGGAGCATTGGTATTAGTTCTTCTTTACAAGTCTGGTAAAATTCAGCCATGAGCCCATCTGGTCCTGGGCTTTTCCTCGTTGGAAGAACTTTATTCCTGTTTCAATTTCATTGTTTATATTGATCTGTTTAGGTTTTGTATATATTCCCTCCCTCACCCCCTAGTTTTATATATATACATTTTTTGGTACCAGGGATTGAACTCAAGATCCTGTGCTTGTGAGGCAGGCAGCGGCACCACTGAGCTAATTCCCTGGTCCCTTGTAAATATTTTTGGTCTGGTTTTGGTAGATCGTACGTGTCCAGAAATTTATCCATTTCTTTGAGACTGTCCAGTTTATTTAGAATAGAGGTTTTCAAAGTACAGTGGTCCCTAATAATCCTCTGGATTTCTGTGATGTTGTAAAACCCCCTTTTCATCTCTAATTGTATGATCTTGGTCTTTTCTTTCTTTTGGTTAGCTTGGTGAAGGGTTTATTGATCTTGTTTATCTTTTCAAAGAATGAATTCTTTGTTTTATTCATCTTGTATGTTATTCTTTTAGTCTCTATCTCATTAATTTCAGGTCTCATCTTTTTCTTTCCTTTTGTTGCATTTTGTTTTGGTTCTTGTTTTTCTTTTTTTAAAATTTCAGTACCAGGAATCAAACTCAAGACCTTGTGCATGCCAGGCAGGTACAGCACCGAGCTACATCCCTGCCCTGTTATTTTTCTAAGATCTTGACATGCACAGTAAGGTTAAGATCTCTCTGGTTTCTTTTTTTCTTTTTTTCTTTTTTTTTTGAGACAGGGTAACCCTATGTAGTTCAGGCTGACTTGAAACTATGTAGCCTAGGCTGGCCTTTAACTTGTGGTGATCCTCCTACTTCAGCCTCCCATGTACTGGGATTCCAGGTATGCACCACCATCTGGCTCTCTGTTTTTTGGGGGTTTTTTTTGGTACTGGGGATCCATCTTGGGTCCTTGCGCTTGCGAGGCAGGTGGCATAACCACTGAACTAAATCCCCAGCCCTTTCTGGTCTTTTTGATGTAGACAACTTATAGTTATAAAATTCCCTCTTAGAAATGCCTTGCTTTACCCCAAGATTGTGGTATATTGTATTTCCATTTCAATTTGATTCTAGAAAATGTTTAATTTCCTCCGTGATTTCTTCAACAACACACCAAGCATTCAAATGAACTGCTCAATCTCCATGTGTTTGTATAGTTTCTGTGGTTTCCCTTGCTGTTGATTCTTTTTTCATTTCATTATGATCTAATAAGATGTAAGAAATTATTTTTTTGGTATTTGTTAAGGCTTGCTTTATGGCCTAAAATACATGTTTTGAATAATGCTCCATGAATTGCTGAGAAGAATGTGTATTCTATAGTTGTTGGATGGAATGTTCTATAGACAACCGTTAAATTCTTTTGATCTATGGTGTAGTTTAACTGATGTTTCTTTGTTCATTTTTTGTCTGGATGACCTATTTATGGGTAATAATGGAATATTAAAGTCATGTACTACTATTGTAATGGGATCTATGTGGCCCTTTACATTGAATAGTGTTTGCTTTATAAAATTGGACACACTGATCTTAGGTGCATAAATATTTACAATTGTGGCATCTTCTTGGTGGATCATTCCTTTTTCCAATATGTAGTGGTTGCCTTTCTCTTGTCTAATTCTGTTTTGAAGTTTGCTTTGTCACATGAGTTTAGCTTCTCCTGCTTGCTTTGAGGTTCTGTTTGCATGGATTATTGTTTTCCATCCTTTCACTTTTAATCTATGTATGTCTTTGCTAGTGAGGTGCATTTCTTGTAAGCAACAGTAAGTTGGGTCTTGTTATTTTTTGGAAACTTTTTTTGGGTACTGGAGATCAAACTCAGGACTTTGTGCTTGCCATGTAGACTTGGTGCCACTGAGCTAAATCCCCAGGGGGTCTTGTTATTTTAATCCAATTTGTCAGTCTGTCTTTTAATTGGAGAATTAAGACTATTTATATTCAAGTTACTATAAAAAAGTATGTACTAATTCCTGTAATTTTGTTAATTTTCTAATGTTTGATTTTTTCCCTAATACTCACTAATTTATTTATTCTTCTGCAGCTAGGATTCCTTTTAAGTATCTTTTGCAATGCTGGCTTAGTGGTCATGAATTTCTTTTGTTTATGCATATCTTGGAAGGTTTCTACTTCTCTTTCAATTTTTAATGATAGCTTTGCTTAATAGGGTAATCTAGATCATCATTTATTTTCCTTCAGGGCTTGAAATACATCTTCCGAAGGCCTCTTAACCTTTAGGGTTTCTGCAGGGAAGTCTGAAGTTAAACTGGTGGGTTTACCTGTATAAACAACTTGGAGTTTCTCCCTTATCGCTTTCAATATTCTTTCCTTGCTGTATAATGTGGCATATGTTAAATTTTCTTTAAAAATTTGTGTATAGGGCCAGGGATTTAGCTCAGTGGTTCTGCCACCTGCCTTGCAAACGTGAGGACCTGAGTTCTATCCCTGGTACAAAAAAAAAAAAAAAAAATTGTGTATGCTTTATTTTATCAAATGCTAAACAAGTTAGAACAGAGAGGGATCTCAGTGTTCAGAGGGAGGATGACATACTCCACTGCATATGGAAGTACTGAAGGTCACAGAACATCAACCTTGGTGATATGAAACTTAACAATCCTTTAGACCCTTAACTTAGAAACCATCACAGTTCTTATCCTTTAGTTCTCACCCTTCAATTGATCACTGAATATTTTCTGAGAACCTGCTCGATGGAAGGTACCATCTTAGGTAGAGAAGGAACACAAGAGCTTTAAACACAACCTTAGCCATCTAGCCTTAGCCATCACAGTATCACCTGAAGAGTTTTTTGGACTTATTGTCTTGGTTACACACTGAGGAGTGGAACTTCTGGGTCATATGGTTAGCTTTAGCAGAAATTGGCAAGAACTTTTCTCAAGTCCTGGGTCAACTTAAACACCTCTGAGTAATGCATTACTTTCAGCTAAGGATATCCTTGTCAGCACTTGCTACTCCCTCTTTACTGTTGTTGCTGCTGGGGACTGAACCCAGGGTGTCATTCTGAACTCTATACCTTGCCCCCACTTTTTATTAAACTTAATCATTCTTTTCTTTTTTTCACTTTCTTCCCTTTATTTATTTATTTATTTATTTATTTATTTATTGAGACAGGGTCTCACTACATATATATTTTTTGGGGGGGTACTGGGTAAAAAAAAAAAAAAAAAAATTGTGTATGCTTTATTTTATCAAATGCTAAACAAGTTAGAACAGAGAGGGATCTCAGTGTTCAGAGGGAGGATGACATACTCCACTGCATATGGAAGTACTGAAGGTCACAGAACATCAACCTTGGTGATATGAAACTTAACAATCCTTTAGACCCTTAACTTAGAAACCATCACAGTTCTTATCCTTTAGTTCTCACCCTTCAATTGATCACTGAATATTTTCTGAGAACCTGCTCGATGGAAGGTACCATCTTAGGTAGAGAAGGAACACAAGAGCTTTAAACACAACCTTAGCCATCTAGCCTTAGCCATCACAGTATCACCTGAAGAGTTTTTTGGACTTATTGTCTTGGTTACACACTGAGGAGTGGAACTTCTGGGTCATATGGTTAGCTTTAGCAGAAATTGGCAAGAACTTTTCTCAAGTCCTGGGTCAACTTAAACACCTCTGAGTAATGCATTACTTTCAGCTAAGGATATCCTTGTCAGCACTTGCTACTCCCTCTTTACTGTTGTTGCTGCTGGGGACTGAACCCAGGGTGTCATTCTGAACTCTATACCTTGCCCCCACTTTTTATTAAACTTAATCATTCTTTTCTTTTTTTCACTTTCTTCCCTTTATTTATTTATTTATTTATTGAGACAGGGTCTCACTACATATATATTTTTTTGGGGGGTACTGGGGATTGAACTCGGGTCCTTGTGCTTGCAAGGCAGGCCACCGAACTGCTGAGCTAAACCCCCGGCCCCTTCTCACTACATATGTGAGACTGACCTGGAACTCATTATATAGCCCAGGCTGGTCTGGAACTCAGTAATCCTCCTGCCTCAGCCTCCCGAGTGCTGGGATTACAGGCGTGCACCACCATGCCCAGCTAGTCATTCTATTCTTAAGTACATACTCAAAAAGAAATGTGAACAAATGTCCGAAAAAGTTGTATAAGAATGTTCTTATCAGGTCAGGTGTATTGGTACATACCTATAATCCTAGCTACTCAGGAGGCTAAGGGAGGAAGACTGCTAGTTCAGTGCCAGCACGGGCAACTTGGCAAGACCCTGCCTCAAAATTTAAAGAGGGCTAAGGGTACAGTTCAGTGTTCCCTGGGTTTAATCCACAGTACCACAAAACACACATACATACATTCACTCACAAGAAAAAGAAAGAAAAAAGTTGCTTTTTATCAACTTTAGTCAAAATATCTCACAACTAGAACAACCCACATAGCCATTAACAGGAGAACACATAAATTATGATATGCTCCTACAGTGGAACACTACACAGCAATAACAAGAGTCAAATGTTAAATACAGTAGCATTCACAAATCTCAAAACATTATGTCAAGTGAGAAAAACACAATACTCAAAAAGTAAACCCCCATGAGTGAATTTGTATAAAGTTCAAGGGCAGAAAAAATTCACCCATTTGAGAAAGGCTGTTACAACAATTGCACAGGTAAGGTTGTGGGAGGGTGTTGACTGGGCAGTGGCAACACTTGTATAAACATAGGTGATTACTCACTAAACTGAATCTTTTAGGTTAGTGGCGGCGGACCTTTTACACACATGTCACAGCTGTATGTTTGTTATCCCTCAAAGCTCTAAAAGGTTTGCTGTCTTAGGGGGATACACTTTATAAATATATGCTATATGTCAATACAAAGAATTTTCTAACAGGAAGTACACACAATAGGCCAACAATGACACTGACTATGGAAGGTGCTGTTTGAATATGGACACAGTGCTGCTCTGGCTGGGGGTCAGGGTAGATGTTCCTGACTGGGAGAGCCAGTCTTTAGTGCTCAGGTTTCTAAGGCGGGGCTGACTTCTGGGGCAAGGTGAAGGTATACATTGAGCACCATCAAAAGCAGCAGGCTTCTTCTTCGTTCAAAACCTCTGGGCATGCCACCTTCCCAGCCCATACCTCCCACCCTGCAGCAGAAGCTCAGACTGGTGGCTCACCCAGACAGAGAGCGAGCGGTCCTTGCTGCCAACAGCACAGCAGCAGTATGGGCAGCTGGGCTTTGTAGAACTCCCATTCTTCTGCTTCTTTTTGAATATTTTTGGGTTGAATTTCTAAAGCCAAATAATAAATGCTAAAGTAAGTATTCAAGCATCAAGTACACAGCCCATGCCCAAGCATCAGAAACACACCAAAGTCCCAGCCCACCGATGGAAGTCCTTCAAAGAGCTTGAGCCCATGTTATTGGGGTATATTATTTCATTTTTATAACTACCCAAGGAAGTACTTTGCTGATGATGCAAAGGAGGTTCAGGGAGGTCTAAAAACATACCACGTCACTAAATGAATAAGCAGTGGAATGACAATTTGAAGTGAGCACTACCAACAGATCCATTTCTGGAGACAACAGCTATGTAGTAGAGGGGATGGGAGTTATTGGAACTCGCCTTCTCAAGTCTTCCTGGCCCGGGAGGGTCAACAATAACTGGACCTGGTGAAAAGCTGAGCCTGCAAAGGAACTTCAGGGACCAAGACCTATGCATTTTCCATTTCCTAAGCAAGTCCAAAGGGACCAGAAGGAGAGAAATAACACACTTAATTCCCTTTTTTTCTGTACCAGGGATCGAACTCAAGACCTTGAGCTTGCAAGGCAGGTGGCGGCACCACTGAGCTAAATCCCTGGCCCCCTGTAACACATTTAATTCCTTTTTCCCTCACTGTATATATTGTTCACAGCCATACTTATTTACCAGAAATCTGCACAGCCCAAGAGTCCCTCATAACTCACTGGGCCAGGGACAATGGCTATGTTCTTGACTGGCTGCTCAATCAGGCAAATGATCACCTGTGTGTAGCCTGGCTACTGCTTTTGGAAAGGCTGGGAACACACACCAAGTTCTCTGCTAACTTCCTGGACTGAGAGGCTCTGGGAAGCAGTGGGAGCTCTTAGAATCCGAAGCTAGGATATCTAAGGGCAGATGAATGGTAGCTTCTGGAGGGTTTTTACTCGAGTATAGCTAGGAACCGATAATGGTACACAGTGACTGGAAAACATGGAACACAGCAGAATAAACACTAAGCTTGAGTCTCTACAACCACCAGTAGGTTGTAGGGCCTTCCCTTGAGGCAGGAGTCATTTTCTCATAGAGCAGTTGCTCTTAAAGTTGCCATAAGGCTCATATTTGAGGGATGGGGATTTAGCTCAGTGGTTCCGCTGCCTGCTTCTCAAGTGCAAGGTCCCGAGTTCAATCCCCAGGACTGAAATAAACAAACAAACAAAAAACCCAAAATATGCTATGAGGCTCATATTTGAGAAAAACATAGCAGTGCTTGCTAACTATGAAATAAAGATTTTCAAAAATTTTAGCAAAAGACCCTAGTTTCAAACAAAATCCAATATGGACAACAACACAAAAAACTTAAGGAAGCAATATTTATTTCTATGAAATTTCCATTTTAAGGTATAATACATGATACTTATTTTCAGGCAATGATGAGTTCAATTTGATCTGGGTCTTGGATGAGCTTTTACTTTCATCAGCATGAACCTGCCAATCTATTTACAGTAAGTCCTCGACTTACAAATGAGTTTTGTTCCGAGAGAATGTCTGTAAGTCAGACATTCTGACAAAGTGAGTCTTATATAGCACACCTGTTAAAGTTCAAAATTTGAGTGTTTGTAAATTTAATTGGTTGTCCAGTGGGGAGAAAATCCTGTCACAGGTTATTAGCAACTACTTAACAGTTTGTCTAGGGCATTCTCAGAACACTCCTCAATTAGTCATCAGGAATGGCACATATTCTCTCAAGTCTGAAAGATCAGCACTCTGGCCCTCTTTACCCTTCAGACAAAAATAGGATGAACACGCCAGTGACCCCCAGCATAGACTGGCAACTCTACCACTGCCAAATATGGGGACAAGCATGATGCTTCAGGGGTACTCAGAATTGCACTGTGTTCACTGGAGCCAGCAAGTAAGCATGGTACTGGAGTATCCGTGAACAGACCTAAACATGTAGAAGGCTAGTGTGGAGCTATAATGTTCCTGACAAAGATGGATCTGGGTGATGGTCACCATTTACACATTAAGTGTTTACAATGAAATGAACACCACCATGTGCTACCTCTGGGAGCCCATCACTGCAGTTTCCCATGAAAGTGACTCAACCTTGGTGAGGATCCCTGGAGAGTTTGGCACTCCCCAGACTCTAAGGGCACATGTAGGCTACTGCAGCAGGCCACTCAGGATGGTACTGACAGCTGCCAGGACTTCCAGAGCCCAGGCATACTCACCACAACAGTCACAGCTTTCCGGTGCCCCACGAAGTCCATGTTAGTTTTCCATCCTTCCCGTTCAATGATCTGGGCAGTGGGGCCAGAGTTGTTCATGGCATGGGCAGATACCAAGTAATGCCCATCAGGTGACCAGCTGAGCCGCAGCACATGGGTTGTCCCACCACACTGAAAGAAATATTTGCATTTGAAAAGAGCTCAAGGCCAACTATGTGACCAAAGCTGTCCTCCAGGATAAAGCTGAACTGTGATTTATAAACATGTTATGATGGAGCATGCATCTCAAGCTTCTGGCTGTACTTAATGCTGTCACTCCAATCTCTCCAGATAGCACAATGAAAAGGGGATTTTAGGGGCTGGGGATTTGGCTCAGTGGTGCCTCCCCTGTATCCCAAAAGCAAGGTCCTGAGATCGATCCCCGGTACAAAAGGGGCTTTCGGTCAAATGAATATGGGATCTCTGGCATCCTCTACTTCCCCATAGGACTAAAGCAAAAACAATAGCATGGAACTATATTCCCCAAGAAGATCTGTAGGAAGGCCAACTTTTGAACCAGCAAGTTGGCATGAGCCAAATCTTTCTGGTCACTGAGCTGCTGCTACTGTATATAGCACCTGTTGACGTCAGTATCAGTGCACAGAGAGCATCCTAAAGAAATTCTATAAAAGCCAGGTGTGGTTGTGCATGCCTGTATTCCTAGACCTTGGGAAGCTGCGACAGAAAGATGACCTTGAGTTTGAGGCTAACTTGGGCTACATAGTAAGTACAAGGCCAGCCTGAGCCAGCCCTAAAAGACTTAGGGGTTAAGATCTTGAACAGAAAAGGACAGGACAAAGCAGAGCATAGATACAGTGATATCACCTGCCTCAGACCCACAGGCAGGATGGCCCCCCAGCCAAGACTGCAAAGTACTACCAGTTCCCACTGCTATTCAAGATTCTCCTGTAGTTGTCTCAGGAGCTCAGCTCTTGGGAACCGCAATTGGCTGACAGAGCCCCAAGGAACTCCAGAAGGTATGAGGGTCACATTACCTGCACTAGGCAGCTATAGGTAAGGAGAGCAGGACTAAGTAAGACTCAGTTCATGAGATTAGTTTGGGGGAGAACTGAGTACACAATTTGTCATTTTCTTCGTGTAGCCATCCCTGACCAGTGGGCATCACACTTAAAGAGCATGTAAATGTCTTTCCCACAGAGATTCCATCTCAATCCACCTTTATTTCTCTGTATCCAGTACTGTTTCACAGACAGTAGGCCCTTAAAATGAATATCTAATGAATAAAAACGATGTATAGTTGTTTCTACATAAAATCAACTAAAATAAAGGAATAGATAGTAAAAATACTACAAAAACCACTCTGATCTATACCTTTTCTACAAACTATACTATTAACTCCACCCATGAAAAAGTCAGCTGTCCTGCAGAACAGACATCAATAAGCAAAGAGACAGGAACTGCCAGGAACATACAAGAGAGTCTTTGAAAGAAAAAGAAAAAAACAGTGTCTCCTCCATGTTCCTCTCCTGCAACCCAACAAACTGCTCAATAGGGCAGTTCAAGGTAAATTTCCCCTAAGGAATGACTACATCCATATCTATGGCATGAGCTAGGGGACAAAATCCTATAGAGACAGCCCTAAAGTTCTCTTCAGCTTTAAAAACCTATGAATTTTCCATTTCAAAGTTGGTATTGAACACTTTCTCGGAAAGCAACATTTTTACCTTAGGGCCAAAGTGAGCACTCCAGAGAACAATGACTGGCCTTACTCAGGCTCCCAGGCTCTGCTTTCACCCAGGTGGTCTAAACCATAGAACGGAGGTTAGGCAGGGACTGGGGTCAAGCTCTAGGCTGTCTCAGTTACCTCATCAAAAGGCTTGGTGATGCTGGTCTCTAACTGCCAGTCCAGTGTTCTCCACACCTTCAGGCTGCGGTCGTCAGCTTGAGAGGCAATATATTTACCAACAGGGTCCCAAGTCAACCCCTTCACCAAACCAGAATGACCTCTCAGAGTTGCAAGAATTTCTATGAAAAAAACAAATCAAAACAAACACAACCCAAGAATTTTAGACAGACATTACTTAGGAGGAAAACACAATGACTACAGAAATATGAGTGGCATCTGACCATGGAACAGAAATCTAAGAAAGGGGACTTAAACAGTCCAACTTAGCCATCTCCTATACCTGGGAACAAGCAAAAGAGGTCCTTCATTTGAACTCCATCAAAACAAAAGCAACACAAAGAAATGACTGCATCAAGACGACAGGCGCAGGTAGATTTCCTTTTAGCCACAGCTAACATTTGAGGGGTTATACATGTCCCCACAGGAACAGGAAACAAGGGGGCCATTGCTGCCAATACTGGCCCTGCATCTTATGGGGTTGCCTGTGGCTGCTTTTCATGGACTGAAGCCTGCCAACCTGGGCTGTGACTTGAGCACTTCTGATACGAGCCACCCTGGCAGGCCTACCTAGTATCTTAGGGCAATGGTACTTGGTAGCACGTCATTGGAAGTCAGTACTGAAGACACATATGTGCACAAGGTCACCTCCTACAGATTGGTAATATAAACGCTATACTGGTTCCCTGCCTCTGCTGTGGCCAGCCTGAGTGTCCCCACAAATGCTGGCGGTAACTTTAAAAGAAATTGAAATGACTTGACTCTAAGACCATAAGATGTGGCATTTCAGCCCAGAGGAAAACATACTCCAGATAATGAGTGGGAATGAGAAAATAGCAGGTTTTGCCATCTCTCATAGTTTTAAATGCAATGAATAAAGAAAGTTAATATTTTGCAAAACTGGATTTACGTTAGCCTTCATTGGGTCAAAGACTTTACAGAGTAGAAGGCAACTGAGCTGAGGCCAGAGCTCAGTGTTGAGAGATGTAAAAGAGCATGCGTGTGAATGTTAGAGTCCTCAATGTCATGTCCCAAATTACCTTGTGATCTATGGCACACTCATGACAGCACTCAGCTACTCTTTTTCTTTAGCACAGACCTCTTTTAAATCTTAAACAAATATAATTGAAAAAAAAAAAAAAACACACCAAAAAAACCCCTAGGTTCCTGGCAAGAAACACAAATCCAGGCCAGGGGTTTAGCTGAGTGGCACACTGCCTGTCTGCCAAGTGCAAGGTCCTGAGTTCAATCTCTGGTACAAAAAAGAAAAAACAAACAAAAAACAAAAAGGCACACAAATCCTGCGCCACTGTGATATACTTGCTGCCATTAAGAAAAAGGAGATAGAAAGCCCACTCTCCCACACTCCATCCTGCTCACGGGCACTGACAAGCAGCACTGTTGGCAATGGCCGCTATCTGCTATCAATCAGCAGGGAAGACCTCAGACCTGGGAACTTCACGGCGTTCCAGATGACGACAGTGTTATCCACGCTGCATGAGGCTAGCCAGGCATCATGGGGAGACCATGCTACATCCATTACATCTAGAAGAAAGCAGGGGACTTGTGGTGAGTTCCCTCCACCCAGTACCCCAGTACTGGGGATTGAACCCAGGGCTTTCACACTGGGCTACATCCCCAGATCTCAAAATTTTTTTTGGAGACTAGATCTCACTAAATTACTAAGTTGACTGGGCTGGGCTCATACTTCAGACCCCCCTGTCTCAGCCTACCAAAGTTCTGGGGTTATAGGCACGTGTCATCATGGCCCAGCATCACATCTATGTTCTAGAACCACAACCTGACACTTCTTGGGAGTGTGATCTTAGGTTTGTTCCTCAATTTGGAAACATGCTTCTCCAGTCCTTCTGGGCATTAAGATGAAATCCAATAGGGAAAAAACCAGAACATCAAGAGCCGCTAACTATCTGAACAAAGTTAGGCCTCGCCCCTGATCATGACCTGGATCTCACCTCCAACATGCTGTTGGGGAGTGACCACTCCTTATGTAGTCCCAGACAGAATTAACCATCACAGTATCACTTACTTCTTTGTGATTCAGTTTCCTCATCTATTAAGAGTGGACTAAAAACCGAAACCCTACCTTCACAGGGTTATTATAAGGATTAAATATGAGAAATTACCACTGAACAGTGCCAGGTACACACCAAAGATCATCAAAGGTCAGCTGTGATATGAGTATGGTGGTGTACACCTGTAATCCCTGAACTGTGGGTGGTTGAGGCACAAGCACCATAAGTTTGAACCCAGCCTGGGCAATTTAGCAACTTAGTGAGACCCTGTCTCAAAATAAAATAAAAAGGGATGAAGATGTAGCTTAGTTTGAAGGCCCTGGTTTCAATTCCCAGCCTTGAGAGGAAATGAGTTGTCAGCAATGGGGACTATAACTTTTACCCTTTGGATTAATAGACTGAGCATCTTTTTATAAGTTATAATTGTACTTCATTATTAGCGACAGTGAAGCTTCTTCATGGTTTATTATCTACAGTAGTTTTGGGGCTGAATTTCCTCACAACTTGTGACTCATGGGAGGTTTTTCTGTGTACTGCACGTAAGAAACATGAATGCGGCATTTATGAAAATGAATCAAACAACTACCTTTTCTAGAAGCTTAGAGCCCCACAGCGGCAGGCATGTAAACATGTAGTACCTAAGCCCTAGAGCAGAGATGTGATCAGATAGGAACTCAAGGAGATGTGATTTTCTTAGTGATTTCCAGAGACTACTTAGAATACAAACATTAGCTGCAAGCCTCATTTTCCTTATAAGTTTTATATAGAAAACTCAGTAGTCTTCTTTGTGATTTTTTCTGTTGCCTATTAACCTTGAAAAATGTTCTCTCTAAACTGATCATGGTGGTGCATACCTGTAATCCCAGCACTGAGAGAGGCTGAGGCAGTAGAATCACAAGTTCAAGTCCTACCAGGGCAACTTTGTGAGGTCTTGCTTCAAAATAAAAGGAAAAAAATTTAAAGGCTGGAGATTGCTTGGGATTTAGCTCAGTCGTGCTGTGTCTGCCTCGCAAGTGCAAGGTCCTGAGTTTGATCCCTGGTACCAAAAAAAAAAAAAAAAAAAAAAA
>NW_022900946.1:24244576-24265631 GCF_012274545.1 Fukomys damarensis | reverse complement strand
AAAAAAAAAAAAAAAAAAAAAAAAAAAAAGAAGGCTGGGGATGTAGCCTACCCAATGCAAAGGCCCTGAATTCAATCCCAATACAAAAAAAAAGTTTCATCTATTACAAGTCTCAGAAATTAAATTCTATTTCCTCCTGGTTTAATTATTTACAGAGTTTGGGTGTATGATGTATTTTGTAAGGATCCAAATTAATTTCTGCATACTCATAATCTATTTAATAGTCACTGTCATATGTAGGGAGAATTTGGTCTCTTTTTGAGAAAGTGATGCCTCTACCCAATACACAAAGTTCTTAGATACACTGCAGCTTCCTTCAGTGTTTTAGTTTTATCCAAAACCCACAATGCTTCTTTCATTCACATTTTGAATGTTTTTATCTGCAATACTCTGTATCCATCCACCTGCCCTTTGGAGTCACTGTCCAGTTCTGCAGAAAATCTACACACATCATGTTTCCTCTGAACTCTGGCTTTATGGTTCCCATCTTAAACACACACACACACACAAATCAACACACCCCTAAGACCCTCCCATACTTGATTTAAATATCTGATCATTGTTCTTATCACCATTTCTTACTCTCCAGGTTCTGGGTTCCTTAAACTCCTTGTTCTCCTTCAATAACCTTGGCTTCTACTATATTCAGGCCCATAGTCATGCTCAGAGACAGGACAGATCACTGCAGTCCCGTCGGTTTTAATTCCCACCCTCCCACATTCCAACATCGACCTCAGCTCACTCTCCACTCCTTCAGTACTGGCAGGCTACGACCCACCCAGGCTGTACTCTTTTCCGTCATCTGCTGCCATGTCTCTCTCTTCTCCAGCCAAGGTCCCACTACTGCTTTCCCTTCTTCCACGTCTTCATCCTGCCTATTCCAAACTACAGTACATCCCTGCAAAGCTGAATTTCAGGGTTCTCGGCCTCAGTCATTCATGAATTTTTCCTTAGAACTTTACTAACAATTGTTCATGGAAACTCTGGTAATTTATCAGAAACCACAAATACTGTATCATCTGCAGCTGCTTTTTTTGGTGGGAGGTTTGCAGGTAGCCAACCTAAAAGTATTATTCAGTTCTCCTTGCTAGATTTGATGTTGCCCATCTCTGGCAGATGCACCAGCATTCCCACATAACAGGTTGCTGTACTGCATATAGCTCTCTTGAGTGTTCTTCTTAAAGACCTAAGATCCCTGAGATGCCATCAAAATGCCCTGCACCTTCTACAGCTTCTGACAATGAACCTAAGTGCCAGAAGAAGTGTAACACTCCAAGAAAAGGCTGAACTACTGTACAGGTTTTAAATTAAATTATTTCAGTATTGTATACAGCATTTTATTAAATTAAATTACATAACTGCAGGAGACATAGCATATTTAAAAATTAAACTTTTAAGCCGGGGATGGTGGTGCACGCCTGTAATCCCAGTACTGGGGAGGCTGAGCGGGAGGATCGCTGTGAGTTCAAGACCAGCCTGGGCTACATAGTGAGTTCCTGTTCAGTCTTAACTACATAGTGAGACCCTGTCTCAAAACTTGCCCCCCCAAATTACAACTTTAAAAATAAGCATTTATAGGCAATTTTATGATCATATCTAAAATTCATGGTTTTTCACAACCCAGATGCTCTAGGAACGTTACCCCCATGAATTTCGGGGGCCACGGCACCCCTATCCTTCCGCAATCTTTCTCAAGCAGCTCCCATGATCCAATGGCACCATCATGAATTACACCTACCAAGGCCACAAGTCACCCTCCCTGCTCCCATTCTATCAAGTCTGAAGATCGATCCTTAGCCCTCACTTTATCTCAGCGAACATGGTGCTTATTCCTTTCTCCTCCAAATATATTCTTTACTATCTTAACTCACTTGTCTTGCTGACTTCGTCTCTCCAGTTTCTGAACTCTGTTCCTACCCAAAACCCTCTCCTGTACTCAAGATTCCTCTTTCCAGATGCCTATCCAGCATCTCCTCATTCTGGCAAACTTAACATATCTACAACCACTCTAAAACATTTCTCCTAATGAACCTCTCCATCTTGCTTATAGGAACTGTAGCGTGCAAACCTGACCTGGTTCTTCCGCTTATTTCACACTCCATGATGGATCCACAGCAAATTCACCTCTGACCATTCCTCATCTTCTGTGTTACGACTCACATCTGAGCTATCATGATCTCTCATTTACTTTATGCCAACAGTGTCCTTACTACCCAGTGCTACCCTTAAACCCCAGGTCTTCTCAACTTCTCTGCTTCCCATCTTGCTCAGAGAGGAGCCCTCATGATAGTCTTGAGGTCCCCCACCACTCCCTCTGCCACCTCTGGTGGTTCCCTGAACACAACAAGCAGATGGCCACACTTCAGAGCCTTTGCCTGGGCTTTTACCTCCACCTGAATGACCAGATGGTTGTCCTCATCTGTCTGGTCTCCCCTTGGATGCCACCTTCTCAGTGAGGCCTAACTTTGAGAAACAGGCTTACAATAACACCTTCCTCCTTATTTTGCTCCTCAGCACTCACCAACCAGTTACTTTTATGACTCTCTCGCTATTGCTCAACCCTGAATTTCTTTCATGACTACTTTAGTCTTCTCTCCCTCCCTCCCTCCCTCCTTCTCTCCTCCCTCTTCCTCTCCCTCTCTCTCTGTACCAAGGATTGAACTCAGGACCTTGTGTTTGCCAGGCAGGCACTGTGCCACTGAGCTATATCCCAGGTTTATCTGCCCCTTTTCTAAAAATGAAAGAGAAGAACAAGGCCTGAGACACAGCACATGCTCAATAAATTTTTGTTACATGAATGCTAATTTTGGAAATAACAATGTATTTTACTTAATCTACTTATGAAGTACTCATTTTATATCTTTCAAAAAACATTGTGAGACAGACATGTTGGTGCACACCTGTAATCTCAGAACTGTAGGACGCTGAAGCAGGAGAATCACAAGTTTGAGCTCAGCCTGGGCAAATCAGAGATTTAATGAGATCTTGTCTCAAAATACAGAGGTGGCCAGGGATTTATAGCTCAGTTGTGCTGCTGCCTGCCTCGCAAGCACAAGGTCCTGAGTTTCATTCCTGGTACAAAAAAAAAAAGGAGGAAGGGGGATATAACTTAATGCAAAAGCCCTGGGGGTTTAATCCTCAGTATTGCAAAAATACATGAATGAATAGAAAATTGTGTTTTAAGTCTTAGAGATCTTATACATTTTTGGGTAGGATTATTCGATTGTTTATGAGTTCTCTCATAAACATCATTGGATATTCCAATTGGCTGTTATTAGTAAAAGACAAATACTTAAAAGTTTGTAGACATATGAGGCCAATTTAATAACTCTATAGTTCTGCTTTTCAGTGCTTGCTTTGTACTAAGGACTTCAGTCCTAAGCTGGGGATTTAGATCAGCGGTTCCAGAACCTCCTTTGCAAGCGCAGGGACCTGAGTTTGATTCCTGGTGCCAAAAAAAGAACTTCAGTCCTTTGCTTTGTCTTGATATGAAATAATGCCACCCCATTTTATTTTTATTTTCCAGTATGTCTATTTTTTTCAGATGCCTGTTTAATTTTACTACAGAAATTCCAGAATAAATTATTGTTACCACTTGATATAAAACCAAGCTTAATTGTGAATTGTGATGTTTGCCATTGATTTATAAAAGACACAAGATTTTTTTTCTTCAGATTTTATCATGTTAAGGAAACAGTTTTTCACAGGAATGTTTTAAAATGCATTTTTTATTAGTGACTGGTGTTGAATTATCTAATATTACTTTTAGAACACCTCTAAGATAACTTCATAGTCTTTCTCATTTAACTTCCTACTAAATTATAAAGTTTTCCTGTATATAAAATTCTTGTTATGAATCATATTTAATCACAGTGAGTTATTATTTTTGAATATCATTCACAGTATTGTTAGATTTTTCTAATTTTAGTCACGTTAATATATGCTTTTATTTCATTTTTATTTTTTATGAGATTCTGGAAATCCTGGGTTGAATTTTCTTTTGACAAGTAATATTTCCAACCTGTCATGTGCAAGTACAAGATCCCAATGATGAATGTAACTGTACTGTATACCTAAATGTACTAATAAACTCAATGAAAAAATTATTTAAAAAATAGTATTTCCATATTTTGCATAATTTTTTCTTAAATAGCTTTACCTAATATATCAGTAAGTAATTTAGGACCAGGGACCATCTGAAAAGACAGCTTTCAATTTTTGCATGAGTCATCACTTGGCTCTGACAGCCACGGTGCCCTTAGAACGTGAAGTGATAACAAGCACCCAGGTGCAGCACGCGTACCACAGGTTTGCCACCACTATGCTTAGGTTAATTTTGAGAACGCGTTTTGTCTAGCTTCATGTACAAATAATGTTTTTATTCCGTCTAGGTGAAATATTTTTCTAGACCTTCACTTATTTTGTGTTTTTTCCTCCTACATGCCAATTAAATATGCCAAGTAAATACTTTTTACACTTTGCTTTTCAAATTCAGTGCTTTCCTATTTGTCTGTTCTTGACTCTGGTTTTCTTCTTGAGTGGTTCTGCCCATACCTGCTTCCAGGACGAGTGAATAAGAAGTAGTAGGAACCTCAGCTAAAGGTAGAGACCAACGGGGTGCTGGGGCACAAGAGGTGTTAAGGCCTGACACCAGACTCAGGTTAGGGCCCCCGTAACAGTGCTTTTTTTGGTACCAGGGATCGAATTTGGGTCCTTGTGCTTGCAAGGCAGGCAGCACCGCGAGTGAGCTAAATCCCCGGCCCCTGTAATAGTTCTTATTTGAGGCCCCATCTAACACTTGAACACTTACTGCTTAGACACATGTGCTAAGTTTCAGAGAGGCCTAACTAGCCTCTATCTTAAGCTGCTGTGAGATAAAGGCAAATTATAGATTTTTATTATTATCAAATAATATCACAAGACTCTTTCAGGATTCATAAACAGAGACTAAACTTGGTTTACCAAGAGAAAGGGTTGTTCACTTTTAAACTGTCTACAGAATATTTGCTGATCATATACTGCTAACGATTATATCCAGTGCCTCCCAAACTACTCACTAGCCCCATCTTCCCCTAGAGCTCTAGGCTCAATCCTAATGATTTCTTGATGTTTTCTTTTTCACTCCCTCAAACCTGGTGCATTCTCATAGGCCTGTTGTCCACATGGGCTCAGTAGGACACCTCTGGCATGAAGGTTCCCAGCCAAGAATCTACATCATCTCTCCCTGTGCCCTAAGCAGTTTCCCAATCAGTCTCCTACTCTTCCTCCACTCTATCCCAGTGATCATAGTTCTAGTTCAGGCCCTGACAGTTTTCATTTGAACCACTGAAACCATCTACTTTCAGAGAGCTGTCAGAATAATCTTTCTCATGCTTCAAAGCTTTAATAGCCCCTTGTCTCTTTTATAATGAGGAACATTCTCCAAATAGGGCATTTGAGCCTTCTATATCTGGTCCTCCACACTTGGCCTATCTAACTTTGTGCTATCGCTCTGGCTTGTCTGTAAAGATCTAGCAATTGGCAAAATGCCTCTAATTCAACATTCACACAAAGCCCTTTCCTCTTCTCCCGCCCGCCCTGCCTAGAAAACCCATCAGTTTCTTTCTGGGCTGGACCTCCAGTTTCCTGAGAGAAACCGAAATTGTATTAATCCAGGTTTATCTGTTACTTACAGAATATGAAGTTGAGTCAGTCATAGACTAATCTGTCTCTTCAATCTAAATCTGTAAAGTGTGCCTATTTCCAAACTATTTAAAACATTTTGCAAACATATTCAAGGTCATGTCGAGAAACGTTTTCCACTGGACATTTGTAGGCTGGTTCCTTGGGAATAAATAAAGTATGCCTATAGCCTTAGTGATTGATTCATTAATGAAGGTACTGATTCTGTTCAGCAAGACAGACATAATGTGTGAAGTTCTACATTAAAGATATAAACAAGGGGCTGGGATTTAGCTCAGAGGTGCAGCACTTGCCTTGCAAGCGCCAAGCCCTGAGTTTGATCCCTAGTGTGGGGGTGAGGGGGTATAAGCGTATCAATAAGAGCAGGAGTGGCGGGGGTGACTGCAGCTGAAGGCAGGCAGTGAGACAGTGACTGCACAGACGGAAGGACGAGCAGCTAAGCAATGGTGATGGGGAGGGACAACACAAATACTGCTTCAAGGATCCAAGAGTTGTACAAGGGACAGAGAGGTGATACTGCTGATCTGAAGCAGCTGCCAGGGACCCGTCCACCCCAACAGGCAGCCCCACTCACCACCTGAGTGACTTCGGAGGATAGAGACACAACGCCACTGCTCCACATTGGCAAGCTTACCACTGGATCCAAACACAGTGCTGGGTCCAATATACCTGCGTAAAAGAGGAGTCAGAAAGGCACTCATGGTGTGCTTCAGGTGTTATACAGAGATGCTCCCTGCAGCATAGCTTATCATGGCACACAGAACAATGGAACAACAGACAATGGTGCAAAGTATTAGACTGCTGTACACAAAAAGCTGATTAGATATTTTGCCATCCACGTATTTAATGAGATACTGCAGCGACATTACAAATCCTGCACAGGAAAATGTTCATAGCATGTGGAAGAAGAAGGCCACAGAACATCACCTATAGTATGATACCAACTTATGCAAAGGAGAAAATACATGTAACATGGATATCAAAGCAGAGGGATATACACCAAAGTAGTGACCCTGGCTTTGTTTAGGTATTGGGATTTTGAAACATTTTTTCTTTTATAATTTTTTATTTTCAAAATTGTTTACTAAATATATCATTTATATTTGCTATTTAAAATTGAAAAATCAACAGGTTCCCCCTCCGCCCCGGTACTGGGGATTGAACTTGGGACCCTGTGCTTGCAAGGTAGGCGGGAGAACCACCAAGCTAAATCCCCGGCCCCATCAAAAGGTTTTTTTTGAGGCAAGGCTCTCACTACTTCTCCCAGCATGTCTTGAACTCTTCAGCTTAAGAGGCTTCTGTTTGTATTTCCTGAGTAACTAGGACTATAGGCATGTGCCACCATGCCCGGCTGAAAAATCTATAGCATTTTAAAGTACCCACATAGTGAACTAAGTGGACCTGCTTTAACCCCTGAGAAATCAAGAAAGCTGAAGGTACTCCTTCAAGATGAGCTAGTATATGAAGATGGATACACCATGCTTACCTCTCTAAACAACTTATGCTCTTGTAAAACTTTGTAGCAACCCACATAAAGAGCTCATGAAACAACTGACTGGGCCTAAGGAGATGACAGTGTCTAAAGCCAAGGCCTTAGGGCCATTCTGGCTGAACAACGATGCTGGATCTGGTGCCCTAGCCTGACTAGCTCAGAGTTACCTGGAGAGTTTACTGTGGGGCAAAGGGCTATCCTGAAAAACACTTTGCTTAGGGATAAAGAAAAATATAGTGTTCTAGGTGATGGTTAGCTCATTTGGGTTGCACAGCAGGGGCTGCCACAGGCTGAGGCTGCTACAGAATGGGGTAAGTGGCAAAGAACATGGATTCTGGATCCCATCCCTAAACCCATGAAAGCACCTCGACTTTTAGCCAGTTTGTACTTGGGAATGCTATGTACAGTTTCATTTGAAGAACAAAACAAATGAAACTACCAGGTCAACACCAGAAGAGATTAAACCTTTTTTTGAGGGGAAAGAAGCCCAGTATCACTACAAAGGGCTAGGTTAGCAGGCAGGTTAGTGGCCTCCCAATTTCCTGGTCAGGTCTCATCTCCTCCTGACTCAGGTGCACTTCCTGTTACTCATGAAACCAGAGCTCTAGGGACTTCAGCACCAGGGTAGGAAATGTGACTGTGATAAAGACCAGCAAAGAAGCTTCTAAAAGTTAAATGTTAAGAAAGGAAAATGATGCTTACGTAGCCCGCTTCCACACCATAATCAGTTTGTCATCTCCCCCAGAAGCTAAATACATCCCACTGTTTGACCACCGCACACAGTTCACACATGCTGGGAAGAAAAAAAAAATAGGGTGATGAAATCCAATAGTTATGCCCATTTGCTTATGAACAGTCTGGCAAGATGTAAAGGATTTATAAAATCTAATCTACCTAATCAACTTAAGGCATCTAATGTGACAGCCCCAGAGAAACAATTCAGTCAAAGCACTAACCTATTTGTGCTATAACAAATTATCAGAACAGCCTGGAGGGTAAAAATATGCATAATTTTCTGAGAATTGTTAGTGTTGGATGAAACAGACAACAGGAGGCTTATTTTCAGGAAAAGTGGTAAATCTCATTATTTCAAAAGGGCTGTCTATTGACGAGATGTATTTCTGAGAAGGCATTATTCTTAAGATGAAAGCATGTGGTAAGAAGGCTAAGATGCCTTTTCTAAAACTTTCAGGGGAATAGCTTGGTAGAATATAAAACTCTGACTCAATCCCACTTGTCAGAGCTAGTCCTTTTAAATTTGTATTTTCCAAATTGTCAGCACTGCAATTTGATTGATTTTGCACTTGAAAACTAAGACCAGCAGAAATCCCCAAGGCATCTGCTAAGTCAGAGCCTCTAAGGGCACATGTAACTCAGCCTTTGGGAGACATTCAATATGATGGACACCAACAAAGTCATGGCCAGGTACGCCCCAGTTGTTTCAGGTATGTTGGGAAAACAAGAACACACAGAGCAGAGAAAGGGACTAACATCTAAAGGCCAATAACTGTTAATGGAACACCTCAAGGGTGGGGCAGTAGGCACTATGCAAGAAAAGAAACTGTGACAGCATCCAACAGCCCAAAGAGTCCTGGGAGAGAGCCTTGGAATGACACAGTGCCAAGCTGAGACATTTCATTGTCTTTTACACACCCTTCCCCAAAACCCTACTGTGTCCAGGTTGCTGGCCCCAAAGCCCCATGGAATCAGGCAGTAACGACTCATGAGCAGGAAATCACCAGAGGTACCTGCAGACTGTCCAAAGATGGTTCTGTGGGTGGGCCGAGTCTTCTGCCGAGTAACTCACCCAGGTGTGCAGCCAACATCTGTGCCTTCAGACAGCAGGCCGAGGGGAGTTACCGCCGCACGGGGACTTATCTTTCTAATTACAAACACATGTGCTAACCTTGGGCACTCTGCCAACACGTAAAGCCTGCAAAGGGCCACTCTGTAATACCTAAGTGATTGTCCATCTGGCAAAGCATCTTGGGAATATTTTCATCCTTCTCATCATCCTCCTGGAGGACTGGAGACATATTCCAGATCACAACCTTCCCAGAATCCTGCCCTGGAACAAAGAAGCAGAAATAGCTCAATGTGCAATGAGTAAAAATTTGACTCTGATGTGTAACAGTAACTATGGGAAGTCCTCATGTCCATAAATCATCACAGGCTAGATCTAAGGAGATTGAACTTGAATTACTAATGCAGATTACAGAAAAGGTGAAGGAAAACAGGTAAACATGGGGAACTAAAAGAATGGATTTAGTAGTAGCTAATGTCCACTTGACTTTATGAAAAGGACTCTGGACTAGAAATTAGGAGAGAACTGAGCTCTTGTCTGGCCTCTAATCTACCAGAGGCCCTTAGAAGGTCCTTGTTATGCCTTATACCTGGATGTCCCTTCAAAGCCTCATGTGGACATATGTGGGGCTTTTCAGAGGGGGCTGGATCTAGGGTGTGTGATACAAGGATCAAGAATGTGATGCCGGGATTGATTCACGATGCGATGCCAGGATTAAGGCCGCCCTACCCTGGGTATAAGTACTAACCACCCTAAGGGAGGGTATCCTGGGTGGAATGTAAGGGACAAAGGATCACTGCTTGACACTTGTCACTTGCTGCTTTTGCTGTCTTCTTTATTTATCCTCCATGACCTCTCTTCCATGCTGCTCGACCCAAGTCTGCTGATTATGGACTGAAAACTCAAAACTGTGAACGGAGATAAACCTTCCCTTGTTTAACCTGAGGTGTTGTGTATTTTGTCTCACCGACAAGTAAAGTAACTAAGCTGGGGATTTAGCTTAGCCGTGCTGTGCCTGCCTGGCAAGCATAAGGTCCTGAGTTCTATTCCTGGTACCAAAACAAAAAGTAACTAAAACAGAATTTATCTGTGCCTTAAACCCAGCCTCTTGATAAACTAAACTTGTATACCAGGATTCTTTCAGACCTCTGAATATACACCCCAGAAAGCAAGAAAAAAAGACATAGTCCTTACCAGGGTTCCCCTTCCCTTTAGGGTGCTGCCTGCCTCAACAAAGAAAAAAGGGCTTGGGCCGGGGATTAGCTCAGTGGCACCGCCATCTGCCCCACAAGCACAAGGACCTGAGTTCGATCCCTGATACCAAAAAACAAAAACAAAAACAAACAAAAAAAGGGCTCATGGGCTGGGGATTTAGCTCAGTGGTTCTGCCACTTGCTTTGCAAGCAAAAGGTCCCAAGTTTGATGCGCAGTACAAAAAAGGGGAGGGGGGTGGTTCATTACTTAATCTGCCCTATGCAGTCACCTATGGATAGGACATCAACCAAAAGAGGGAATTTAAGATTCCTATGAGTATGAGCTGATGCAAGACTTTGTTAAAAAATGTATCTGCATTTTACTAATGATTTCTCTTTGTAAGCTATCCGACACTAATACCTAGTGAAAGTAATGAAAACAAATGTGTAGAAATGAACATGCCAAAGTGATGATGAAATGCTCAAAATCCTCTTACCCAGTATGGAAAAATGCATTTTAGCTATCTGTCCTTGTTCCATCCCAAGTAATGTAGAAGATCTACTTCGCCTGGGATAAAGAAGAAACACGCTGCTCCCCTCAGCTAAATTTAGCACTCTTAGTGAGGCTACTGGCTCTTAGTATAGCACAGGTGAGGTTGTAGGCTCCTTTCACAGCATACAAGGAAGAGAGAAAGGCCTTCCAGCCCACAGCATATCTTTCTTTAATTCCTGTCTGTTCCTAGCCTCTGGGCAGAGGCATTTGCTGCAAGCTGGCAGCAACAAACCTGGTTTACGCAGAACCCGGCCTGAGGATATACTCACAAAAGTACAATGAGTTGCTGCCCAGGAATGCAGGTCAGAGGGAGGCCCCACTGGTAGGGCATTGGGTCCACCGGAATGCTATTGCCTGTCACTACACATACAGTCTTGGTGTTCTGGCGTTAAAAATGGCTTTGTCTCTCCCAACATGGTCACGTTACAATACTGCAATGGATGCTGAATGAAACACTGACAAATACTATGGATCCTATTTTCATTTTGTCACCAACAGTATTCTTTTTAACTTTTTAGTGAGATAATGGATCTAATATTTACATGATGTAGTAATTAACAGCCTTCCTGCTTTTCAGACGAGAAAAACCCTGACAGAGTTCTTGCCTCTGGTGCTAGACTTCATCCAGAGAACCACGTGTCACTCTCCACACTCAATAACCCTCGCTATGGGGATGGAAATTTATTCTAATTTTAACTCAGTAAACAGTAATTAGAATAAGTCTGTATCAAAATATTTATAAAGCTGATACTATGACCAAAAACTTTTTAATTTTTGGTACCAGGGATTAAACTCAGGACTCCGTG
Source organism: Fukomys damarensis (assembly GCF_012274545.1). NCBI lineage: Eukaryota > Metazoa > Chordata > Mammalia > Rodentia > Bathyergidae > Fukomys > Fukomys damarensis. The sequence goes on along the minus strand of NW_022900946.1, from coordinate 24,254,101 downwards.
CTTGTCAGGCAGGCGCTGTGTCACTAAGCTAAACCCCCAACCCTAAAACCTTTTTGATTTTAATCCCTTCAGATAACAGATTAGCCAGAGTTACACTGAAAAGCAGTAAATTTTCTCTTACTAACCATGGACAACCAAGAGGAGCAAAGCAAGGTGGCAGGACTCTGATGTTCTACCTTGCATATTTCACAAACATACCTTGTCCTCCAGTTGCGAACTTGGTCCCATCGGGATGAATATCAACTGAAAAAATTGGCTTGCCTGGAAATGAAGAACAACACATACATCTAACTTGGTTTTTAATCACTGAAGAAAAGCAACAGAATCAAAAGTTTAAAGCTCTGACTAGTCCAGTAACATCTCTAATTGCTGCACCTAGAACAAAATAACAGACTAAGGATAAACTGTCCATGAATAAGAGTGGAGCAATCTAATAGTTTCAATTAAAGTCTGAACTGCTGCCGGGCGTGGTGGCACACACCTGTATTCCCAGCACTTGGGAGGCTGAGGCAGGAGGATTGCTGTGAGTTTGAGACCAGCCTGGGCTACACAGTGAGTTCCAGGTTAGTCTCAAGTACATAGTGAGACCCTGTCTCAAAAAAAACTCCCCCAAAACAAAAAATAAAACAAAGTCTGAACTGCGGGAAGACTCTTCAAGGAACATTAGATAACTAGAAGTCTAACAGTAGGCAAAGGATTCTGTCACTGAGGACAGTGAGCCCACATGACTTCTGAGCATTCACCTGCCATTTTTTCATGCACATGTGTGTGTAAAGGCTGGCTGGCTTACAAAGAAGCTCTGAGTCACAGATGCTTAGTAAGAGGAGCACACAGCTACACCTGCAGACATCTCCCTGTCACATGGGTCTGCACTTGACTGGCAGCTGAGGCCAGAGGGACTCTCCTTTTCTGACAGGCTGTCTGAAGCCTGAGGACAGGGACTGTCACAGTTCAGAGCTCTCATCTCCCTTGTCAATCTTCTGCTTCCTAAAAGGCCTCCTGGATATTTGTGCTGCATCCAAGTCCGTAGAAAGTCTGCCTTTTTGGCATCTCCTCTGATGGAAATGTCACCACACACCAGTGACCGCTTGATATTAAAATAGATGTTCTGTTTCTGCAGGGAAAGGGCTGTGCCTTGTTCTTGAAGGCTACACAGGGCCTATTATGGGCCCAGGACTACACAAGCAGACCATGGACTGGACTGGTGAAAGTGCCATAAGAGCTTAAAACCAAGTAGACCATGGAAGGTCTCATTCCTATTGGTCTTTTGTTCATCTCCCTGATCTGCTTCCAGCCCAAGGGCATGAAAGCTACAAGTGGCATGTCGATTACTGTTAAGCTCATGCCTGCACTCTCAGCCTCTAGCGCAGTACCTGATGAGTAGCAGCTCAATATTTGTTCAGGGACAAATTAACACATGAGAAAGAATTATGCATCAGAAATTGCTGATACAGACAAGGAGCTGTTGCTAAACATCACTTAATTGAAAACGTTCTGCTTCTGTCATCTAAGACAAGGCAGCATGGACACTTGGGATAAAGGTCAACATCTGTAAAATTGTATGACAAGTGCAGGTAGAATGGGTTCAATCCTTCACATTGCAAAGGAAGACAGGAAAGAGGGAGGGGATTTCAAGCTGTGGGTCCAATTACTCTCTCTCTCACGCGTGTGCGCGAAGGTGGGGAGGACAGGATATCACTGTGTAGTTCAGACTGGCCTTGAACTTACTATGTACTGGCCTCAAATTTGCGGTGAACCTCCTGCCACAGGCTCCCAGTGCTGGGAATATAAGCATGTGCCCCCGTGTCGGGTTTGTGAGTCCAGTTTCAAGCCATGCAAATGATATTGCTCCAATAGATGTGATCAGCTATAAGGCCAATTGTGGCACCCAGCACTGAGATGTAAGTTGTGAATCCTGCCAGCACTAGCAGGCAGTGACAAATTATTACTACTATGAGTTGTGTGAAATTTAAAAAAGTATTGTAAAGATAGCAGAAGGTGAGACTTGGTCCCATCAGTACAGCTACCTGTATGGGTGTCTGCTGGGGAAGGTGCCATTGGCCGGGCCCTAGAGGTGCATTCCAGGAGATCCAGAGCCACGCTATGGTATATCCCATAAAGCACTGCCTTTTGAAGGCCAGAACTAATTCTCCCTGGCCCAGGACATATTCTTGAGCCTTTGATCAGCCCTTCAAACTCTGCAGGAGGCATAACCCAGGCATTCTCAAAAACTTCTGATATTTTCATTTTACACAAGCAGGAGAAAACCAGGGCACACAAGTTTGAAAAGTTGCCCAAAGCTACACAGCTGCCTGGTAGAGTCCGGAGGCTTGAAGTACTAAGTTTTATGGCCCAGCTAAATGACAGTGCTGCTGTGAAGGTAGGGATGACATGCCTAGAGGGAACTCACGCAAAGCCTTCAGATGGAAAGCACAGGTGGGAGGAGAGCACGTGAGTGTGCAGGCAATCATACCTAGTCCTGATGATCTGATGAGAGCTACTGGGCCGCTGAACTGGACACTTAGAGTCCACATGCTATGAGAGACCACTGCTTTGCTACTTCAGCAGGCCCCAGGGAACCACATCTCCCTTGGATTCCTGACTGTATGTGCCTTGAGCTGGGATTGGTGCGATGACATGCTTTATCCAAGAGGATGCAACAGATGCAGCGCTGCTCTAGCTCTAAGTTAAAGCCTAAAGAAGGTCTAGCAGTTCCATTTTTGCACTCTGGAAAAATCCAGAAATCTAATTTCCATGTGAGGGGTCTAACTACTGTCAGACCACCATGCTTGGAAGCCCAAGCTGGCCGCGTGGAGATGATCAATGAGCCCAGGAAGTATCATGGCTGTAGACATAGGCAAGGTGAGGCACTCTAGCCCTAAGCTGCTCAGGCCATCCCAGAAGATTCCACAGAGCTGAGCTGAGCTGAGCTGAACCTAGTGCGTGGAAACTGTCAAACTGCAGAATCACGAGCAAATAATAAAAGTGGTTGCTTTAAATTCGTAAGTTTTTTTTTGGTACTAGGGATTGAACTTGGGTCCTTGCGCTTGTGAGGCAGGCGGCGGGACCACTGAGCTAAATCCCCAGCCCTAAGTTTGTAAGTTTTGGGGTAGTCTCTCATACAACAGGAGATAAGAAAACATGTCAATTTGTTCACTTTTCTGCTTTAGCCAACTCGAGGTGGGCATTTGTGATTTTAACACTAAAGTTCCATGGGATGAAACGTGTCATGACATGTCCCTCAGAGAGCTTTACAGCCCTGTAAGTCTGTACAACAGCATACAGTACCATCATTCTCAGGAAGCATATCAGAAACACTTCCATGCCACAGGTCTTCCTGAATATTCAAGAGCATTCACAGGCTGAGTCATCTGCATCAACAATACTTTCTCACCTAATTCCTATTTGTAGATATACAAATGTGTCTGATTCTGGGTTAGGCAATGAGAACGTAAAGATAAATATGACATAGCCTCTGCCCTTAGGAAGCTGCCAGATTTGCAGATAATTACAGGAACACCAGTGGTAAGACAGCCAATGATAGTAAACATAAAAAAACAAACAAAAGGGTCAGGATTTAATTCAGTGGCACTGAGCCTGCCTCGCAAGCACAAGGTCCTGAGTTCTATCCCAGGTACCGAAAGAAAAACAAAACACACACACACACACACACACACACACACACACACCCCAAAAACCAACCAAACAAAAAAACAACAAAAACTTGAACTGAACCTCAAAGGCTGAGGGGAAGTCAGAGAGACGACTGGAAGTGGGACACGCAGAGAGCACACTGCATGGAATGGAAGAATGCCCTGACGTACTGCTACAGAGAGGAGCTCGAGAGACGTGCAGGGTCCAGCAAGGCACCACTAAGGAGCGCAGATCTTTATCTAAAGGTATTTCTGAAGCATGGGAATGCCAAGGCCAATTCCAGCTCCACGATAGCTTTTTTTTTTTTTTTTTGAGACAGGGTCTTACTCTGTAACACAGGCTGGTCTTGAACTTGCAGTAATTCTCCTGCCTCAGCCTCCTAAATGCTGGGAACACAGGCACGTGCTACCAAGCCCAGCCAGCTCCACAGGAGCTGGATGACTAGGAGAGCTCAAGGATCTGGGGCAGTGGTAGCCAACCTATGGCATTTGTGTTATTTGGTCTTTTTTTCTTTTAAGACCAAAGATGTTAAGTACGAGTTGTTTTTTTCTAAACTAAAATCTCAGTATTCAGGTTTAATTCCAGTCTTAGCACTGTGATAAATAAGTGGGTTTTGGGTTGCAGTATAGGAACTTTCTAAAAGGTTTGCTGTCACTGTATTAGGGGAAGATGAAAATGAGAGTTGGGAACACGTGAAGGTTTTAGCATTAAACCTCTCTGGGCTGCATCCTCAGTCTTGCCTACTACCAGCAACATAGCCATGAATAAATTATTTCATCTCCACAAATCCAGTTTCTTAATCTGCAAAAGTGGCGAGGACACATTCACTCTTACTTGTACCTTGTTAAAAAGATTACAACACTGTCATACTGATTCTAAGATGCATCTTTTTCATGTTTCAACATTTCTCAGGCTGGGATGTCCTTGGAGAAAGGCATGATGGTTTAACTGGGACAGTGTTTCCTTCTTAGTGATCAGATGAAATATGGCACTGGACCTGCTCCCTACGTCATGTACCACTAGGCTTTTCAGTCCCAGAAGGCAGACATTCACATCCTGTGGGTAGGAAGGGACCTTTTCTAAAGAGCTCCGAGTGGAGCTGAGGAAGATCTTCCAGTTTGGCTAGAGAACTCTCCCGGTAGCACACACAGCCTGATAATGATAAGGATGAATCCTCAACTACATCTAAGCCTTTCTTTGTACAGAGAAGGAGATAAAAATAAATCAAGTCACAAGTGATGGCTCATGTTTGTAATTCCTACACTCATGAGGCAGGAGAATGGCAAGTTCAAGGCTGGCTAGGACTACATATAACCACAGAAGATCAAGTAAAATTGTTTGCTCCTTTCTATTAGGACTAACATTCTTGGAGGGAAAGAATTCCAAATATGCAAACACAAACTGAGCAGAGAGTTAGCCAGAGGATACTACCAGGTGGGTTGGGTTGTAAAAAATTCTGAGGTCCGCCCCCCCGCCCCGTGCCTGTACAGGGTCTCACTTTGTAGTGCAGGCTGGTCTTGAGCCCCAGTGATCCTCCTGCCTCAGCCTTCCAAGTGCTGGGATTATAGGTATGTAAGATCACTTTTTTGCCCAGGGAGGCCTTGAACTCCTGGGTTCAAGCAATTCTTTTGACTCAAGTTTCCAAGTAGCTGGTATATTACAGATATTTGCCACCACACCTGGCTCTCTGTGCTTTTATACTGATACCTCAGTGGGTAGATCAGACTAGAACATGTATGTGTGAATGTCCAGCTGAAGGAGAGCTCAAGGAAGGCCTTTACTCACTGCACGTTTCTCCTGCGAACGGCCAAGAGAACCTAGTTTAACAAACATTGGCAAATTTAGAATTTAAAGGCCAGGTATGGTGGTGTATGCCTGTAAATCCGAACTTGGGAGGCTGAGGCAGGAAGACTGCTGCAAGTTCAAGAAGTCTGAGGCTAGCAAGACCTGAATCAAAAAACTAAAAAAAAAAAAAAAAAAAAAAAAAAAAAAAAAAAAAATTAAAGTAGGTAAATGATCAAAGCATTTAGAGAATAAAAAGTCACAAAACAATATTAAAATATAAAGTGTAGAGATGATCTATATATAGATGTTAAATGTAGAAAACCCAAAATATTCCACAAAAATACTGCTAATGTGGCTGAGGATGTAGTTCAGGAGCAGAGCATATGCTTATGTGAGGTCTTGGGTCCAATCCACAGCATCAAAATAAAATACAGCAATTTACCCCCAAAATACACCAATCTTGTTAATGTCAATAAAATAATTCAGCAGAGTTGTAGGATACAAAATTAATAAACAAGGCATGTGTTATGGCACACAACTATAATCTCAGTACCCAGCAGGCTGAGGCAGGAGGATCCTGAGTTCAAGACTAGCCCAGAAGTGTTCCCATCTCAACTCCACCCACTCCAAATTAAATTATTAAACAAAAATCAGCTGCACCTCTATACATAACAATAAAAAATCTGAAAAAGAAATTATGAAAACAATTCCATTTATACTTTCCTCTTCCCTTCTCTTCCGTCCCAGACAGGTGATATGTAGCCCAGGCTGGGCTCAAACTTGCTATTCTCCCACCTAAGTCTACTGGCTGCTGGGATTATTACAAGCATGTGTCACCATGTCCGATTCTTTTTTTTTTTGGTACCAGGGATTGAACTTGGGATGTTGTGCTTGTGAGGCAGGCGCCGAAACCACTGAGCTAAATAAATCCCCAGGCCACCATGTCTGATTCTTGTTCTTTATTTTAATCAGTTCTTTATATGTGATGCAAATTCTTCTAGATTCTGCATTTAAAAAATTCTACCAAGAAGTGTTGCTAAAAACTTTTGTAATTGTAAATAAATTATCTCTAAAGTAAAAAAAAATCCATTTATAATAGAATCAAAACCAATAAAACAATTAGAGACAATTACAGAAGACTTATAACGTTAAGATGTCAAAACTACCCAAAATCATCTACAGATTTAATGCAAACTCTTTTGAAATTCCACAACATATTTTGCTGAAATAAAAAAAATCCATCCTAAATTCATATGGAATACTAAGGATCCCTAAAAAGAAGACACATTCTTTAAAAATAACAAAGTTGGAAATTTCTCACTTTCTGATTTCAAAACTTCTTACAAAGCTATAGTAATCATGGAGTAGGGCTAGCATGAAGACAGACACATAGGCCAATGAAAAATAACAGGGAGCCTTATATATATGGTCAATTGATTTTTATTTTTATATTTGTTTTTGCTATTGGTGCTGGAGATTGCACATGGGTCCTTTATGTATGTTAAGGGCACACTCTATGGCTAAGCTATACCCCCAGCCAAGCCCATTCAATGGAGAAAGGATGGTCTCTTTAACAACTGTTTGGAAAACTGCACACACACAAAAGAATGAAGTTGAATCATTACCTAACACCATATACAAAAATTAATTCAAAATGTATTGAAGATCTAAATGTGAGACCTGGCCAGGTGGGGTGGTACATGCCTGTAATCCTAGCACTTGGGAGGCTGAGGCAGGAGGACTGCTGTGAGTTCAAGGCCAGCCTGGACTATATAGTGAGACCCTGTCTCAAAAAAATCAAACAAATGAAAAATAAATGTAAGACATAAAGCCAGAAAATTCTTAGAAGAAAACACACTGGAAAACCTTTTTGACATAGGATTTGGCACTGATTTTTTTTAGGTATGATACCAAAAGCACAGGCTATTAAAGACAAAATGGACTGAGCCGGGCCTGATGGGGCACGCCTGTAATCCCAGCACTCGGGAGGCTGGGGCAGGAGGATCATTGTGAGTTCGAGACCAGCCTGGGCTACATAGTGAGTTCCGGGTCAGTCTCAACTACATAGTAAGACCCTGTCTCAAAAAAAAAAAAGTCAAATAAAATTGACAAAACCTGAGCCAACCTTATTAAAAAAAAAAAAAAAGGCAAGTGCAAGGAACTGAGTTCAATCCCTGGTACCAAAAAAAAAAAAAAAAAAAAAAAAAAAAAAAACGGAAAGAAAAGACTCAAATCCATGTCCATGTAATTAGGAATGAAATGAGTGAAATCACATCAGATCCTGCAGAAATCCAGATTAAAAAAAAAAAATCCAGATGATCATCAGTACCTACTTTAAGAACCTGTATTAGGACTGGGGATTTAGCTCAGTGGTTCTGGAAAGAACCTGTACTATAGTAAGATGGAAAACACAGAAGAAATGGACACATTTCTAGTTACATACGAATTACCAAAGCTGAATCAAGATGGTATAAAAATTATAAATAAACCAATATCAATCAATGAAACTGAAAATGTAATTAAAAACTTACCAACAAAGAAAAGCCCAGGCCCTGATGGATTTATGGCTAATTCTACAAGAAATTTAGAGATCTAATGCTGCTAGTTTTCAAACCCTTTAATGAAATTGAAAGGGAAGCAATACTCCCAAATTAATTCTAGGAAGTAAGCATTACTCCGACACCAAAACCAGAGAATGATCCAACCAATAAAATGAACTAAAGGCCAATCTCCCTAATGAACAGAGATGAAAAAATCCTCAATAAGGGCCGGGGATTTAGCTCAGTAGTTCTGCTGACTGCATCATAAGTGCAAGGTCCCAAGTTCGATTCCCAGTACCAAAAACAAAAAATCTCAACAAGATACTGGCAAACAGAGTGCATCAAATCAAGGAAGTTATAGGGTCAGGATTTAACTCAGTGGTACTGCCGCCTGCCCCCCAAGTGCAAGAACCTGAGTTTGATCCCTGGTACCAAAAAAAAAAAAAAAAAGAGTGATACAACATGACCAAGTAGGATTTATCCCAGGAACGCAGGAGCAGTTCAACATACATAAATCAACAAATGTAATATACCATATTAACAGGACCAAGGACAAAAATCACATGATCATCTCAATATAGGTGGAAAAAGCATTTGATGAAGCTCAACGCTCATTCATGATAAAAAAAAAACCTACAGAAAATTGGAATAGATGGTCCGTATCTCAATCTGATAAAAGCCATCTATGACAACCCAACAGCCAACATCATATTAAATGGGACAAAAACTGAAAGCTTTCACTCTAAAATCAGGAACAAGATAAGAATGTCCACTGTCACAACTCTAATTCAATATAGTTTTGTAAACATTAGTCAGAGCAATTAGAAAAGAGAAAGAAAGCAAAGGAATGAGGATAGGAAAGAAGTTTAAATTATCACTATTTGCAGATGACAGGATACTCTGTATTGAAGACCCCAGAAACTCCACCAAAAAACTTCTAGATTTAATAATTAAATTTAGTAGCCTAGCTGGATGCAAAGTCAACACTCAAAAATAAACAGCTTTCCTGTACACAAATAAGAAACTTTATGAGAAAGAAATTAGGGAAACAAAACCTTTCACCATAGCATCCCAAAAAACAAAATACCTAGGAATCAAACTAATGAAGGAAGTAAAAGGCCTCTACATTGAAAACTACAGTACTCTGAAAAAGGAGATTGAATAGGATATCAGAAAATGGAAAGATATTCCAAAATAATTAAAAGAATCATATCACAGTGATTCATATACACCTATATTTATAGCGGCACAGTTTGTAATAGCTAAAACTTGGAAACAGCCCATTTGCCCATCAGTTGGAAACCAGATAAAGAAGATGTGGTTTTTCTATAAAATGGAATACTACTCAGCCATAAAGAATGAGAAATTAGATTCATTCATAGGAAAATGGATACATATTGAGGATATACTCCTAAGTGAAATAAATAAGTCACACATGTGCAAATACGAAATAATTTCTCTGGTGTGAAAAACTATAAAAGAACATAAGATCCTAATGAGATAACTGACAATGTGAAATAGGAAGAAAAGGGCTAAGTGTAGGGAA
>NW_022900946.1:24229479-24244549 GCF_012274545.1 Fukomys damarensis | reverse complement strand
GGGGTGCAGGGAGCAGGGACAAGGGGAAAAAATGAGAACCCAGACCTGTCACGTAAAGATACAAGATCCCAATAATGAATGTAACTGTGCTGTATATCTAAAATGTACCAATAAACTCAATGAGGGGGAAAAAAAAGAGAAAATGTAAAGATATCCCTTGTTCTTGAGTAGCAAAAAACAATATAGTGAAAATGACCATACTTCCAAAATTGTTATACAGATTTAATGCAATCCCAATCAAAATAATAATAGCATATCTCACAGAATTAGAGAAAACAATCCTAAAATTCATTTTGAACCAGAAGAGCCCAACCAAAAAGCAAATTCAGGGCATCAAAGGCAAGGTAGGGGGCATTATAATCCCTAACTTGAAATTATACTACAAAGCTACTGTTGATTAAACAAAACAAAACAAAAAAAACAGCATGGTACTGGCAAATGAACAGACCTGAGGATCAATGGAACAGATTAGAAGATGCAGAAAGAACTCCAGTCATACTCAGCCACATTATCTTTGACAAAGGAGCCAAACAACTACACTGGAAGAAAGATAGCCTCTTTAATAAATGGTGCTGGAAAAACTGGCTTTCCACATGCTGAAGATTCAAACTAGACTCATATCTCTTACCATGCGCTGACCTAAAGTCAAAATGGATCAAAGATCTAAATATTAAGACAGAAACACTAAATCTGCTAGAAGAGAGAATAGGTACAATGTTTTAGGACATATAGAGTACGTAGCCAAAGACTAAATGAACAAAACCCAGACTGCACGAGAAATACTAAAAAGAAACAGTAACTGGGACCTCATCTTATTAAAAAGCTTTTGCACAGCAAAAGAAACCATCAATACAGTGAAGAGACAATCCAGTGTGGGAAAACATTTTTGCCAGCTATTCCTCAAAGGACTACTATCTAAAATATATAAAGAACTAAAACAACAACAACAAAAAATCAGACCCTCCTAAATTTAAAGAACCAATCCAAAAATGGGCATCTGAAATGAACAGATGACGTTGAAACAGCAAATAAATATATGAAAAAACGTTCAAAATCACATCACTGGTCATCCAAGAGATGCAAAGTAAAACAACGATGAAAGGCTGGGGATTTAGCTCAGTGGTACCAGTGCCTCCCTGGCAAGTGCAAGATTCTGAGTTCAGTCCCCAGTCCGGGGTGGGAGGGCAACACTGAGATTCTATCTCACTCCAGAAAGAATGGCTGTTAGCAAGAAATCAACCAATAACAAATGCTGGAGGGGTTGTGGGAAAAAAAGGACCCCTTCTCCACTGTTGGTGGGAGTATAGACTGGTGCAACCACCATGAAAATCTGTGTGGAGATTCCTCAAAAAACTAAAACTAGAGGTTCCATCTGACCCTGCTATTCTCTTTCTTAGTATCTTCCTGAGAGAATTAAAAGTATCCTACCACAGCATATATGCACATCCATGTTTATAGCAGCACATTTTGTAATAGCTGAATCTTGGAAACAGCCCAAATGCCCATCAACTGACAAATTGTTAGGGAAGACATGTTTTTTTACACAATGAAGTACTACTCTGGCATAAAGAAGGACGAGCTTCAGATATTTTTAGTTAAAAGGATGCATCTTGAGACTATACTCTTAAGTGAGATAAATCAGACCTATGTTTTTAAACACTGCATTGTTTCTCTAGTGTGAGAAACCAAAGTGTAAATAAGGACCAAAACGTATAATAATATTGGGAAATGGAAAGAAAATTTTCAAATGTGAAGGGGACCAAGGGAGGGAGGAAGGAGAAAGGAAAGGAGGGAAAAGACAAAAAAGAGAATACAAGGGAAAAAATGGAAACAAAGCTTTTGTAAAGGAGAAGAAGAAAAAAAAGGAGAAGAGGGATGGAAGGGAGGGGAGGAGAACGGGAATTAAAGAAGAAGCAAGATGTGTCATGGACAGTATACTGCGTACAGGTGAAAATTCCCTATAATGTTATCATTAAGTATATCTAAAATGTACCAATAAAATGCCAAAAAAATGTATAAGCACACAGAGAAATGAATACAAATAAGACTAGGGAAATCTGAATAAGGTAGAAGTTTGTGTTGATGTCAATGTAGTATTATGCTATAATTTTCCAAAATGTTACCAATAAGAGAAAAGACAAAGTGGCACAAAAGATCTTTCTATATTTTATACAATGGCATATGAATCTATAATGATCTCACACATGTGTAAGAAACAAACACACACATATAAAGCCTGCTTTTAAAAACTACATATGTTTGTGTATTAATATCTAAAAGTACAGCCGGGGATGGCGCCATGCCTGTCTGGCAAATGCAAGGTACTGAGTTCAATCCCCAGTACACGGGAAAAAGAAAAACATGAAAGTAATAAAGATAAACATCAAAATACCAGTGGTTAAGTGACAATAAAACCAATGTTGGGCTGAGAATGTAGCTCAGTGGCACCACACTGCCTGGCAAGTGCGAGGTCCTGAGTTGATCCCCAGTATGGATGGGGGAAAAAAAAACCCCAAACAATGTTTTTCTTGGGTATGTATATTCCATAGCCACTGGCCTCTCTGGAGAAACTTATCACCTAAGCATGTAAATGTGACCTATATGCAAATTAACTTCTTTAGCTGACGACTACCTTTCTTTACTGTTTATCTGTGGATCCCACTCACCAGAATGTAAACCACAAAGGCTTGGGAATTTCTGTGTTTTATTCATTGATTTATCCCCAGTATGCAATCTGTCACATGCCACAAATTAGGCATACAACAGTTGTTGAATGTCTGAAGGAAGTCTACAATAGAAGAACTAAATTCAACCCCCTCCTTCAGTTTCAAGAGAAGCTCAATCTCTGGGAACAGGTTTCCAGTACCCTGGGATGGGGACTCAGATTTCAACTGCTACCTGCAGGCGGGAGCACACCCTTAGCTGTCTGACAGAACCATCTGCTGTTGTTACCTCTATCACTCTCCACCACAAAAACTTCTCCCACGCTGACATCTCAGAGGTGTCAAATAGCTGACAGACTGAAAACACAACACAGGAAGAAAACTGTAGCAACCACACAACTGTGTTTTTGACCTCCAACTAAAGTAAGAGAAAGCACAGGGGATATACATACATTTAGAGACATCAATCACTTCTGCAACATTTGCCAACCTATCATAAGATATGCTTTAAGTGAGAAACACATAGTAACATTCTAGTTGTTTCAGTTACATGTACAATGTGTGGTCCTTTAAGGATGTCATACACTGAAAACTGGTTTTGCTATAGGAATTGATAGACATTGGCTAAGGTCTTAAAATATTCAGATATTTTTATAATGTGATGTGTATTCAATTTTTCTCAGTACTGGGGATTGAACCCAGGGCCTTTGCACTGAGATACACCCCCAATCATTTTTTTAAAATTTTAAGACAGGGAGGCTGGGGATGTAGCTCAGTGGTACTGCACCTACCTGGCAAGCACAAGGCCTTGAGTTTGATCTCCAGTACTGGAAAAAAAAATTTGGGGTGGAGAATGGAGTCTTGCTAAATTACCCAGGATGGGATTGTATTTGGGATCCTGTCTTAGTCTCCCAGACTGATGGGACTACAGATGTCGCTTACCATGCCTGGATTTTTTTTTTTAAGACTAAATCATCCAATTATTTTTTCCAAATGTTCTGAAAAACCACGTCAAAAATAGTCCTAACAATGTGCTTTCTTTTCCTTTTTGCCATTTTCTTATTTTTCCTAAATTGAAGATATTACTTTTATAATGAGGAAAGTTATTTTAAATTGTATAAAAGCAACAATTGTAAAATGCTTCATAGTCTAAATCCACACACAATACATTCTAAATAGTATACCAGTGTAATTCCATCTGGCAATTGGCAGTAGGTGAAAATTCAGATGTTTCTTCTATTCTCTAGCAACAGTTTTAGAACAAAACTCTAGCAACCTCAAAAGAGGTCAACTGTTTATGGAAGGTCTCATTTGGCATATACCATCTAAATCTGAATCCAGAGGCTACCCTCAGATCTGTGTTTTCACATAATTACTAAGCTCGGCTGACAGTAACTCTTCTCAGAGAAGCTATCCATCCATTCTCTATTATAAGCCACTTTCCACCCCATTGACTCTACCTTCCTGAATTTTCTAGAAAAATTTAAATTTTCCTTATCTTGATCAAAAAACAGGTTATAAATTCATTTGTTAAAATCCATTAACTTGTATACTCAAGGTCTGGGCATTTTATTATGTAAATTATAGCTAAGAAGAATTTTCCTAGTCAGGCATGGTGGCACATGCTTGTAATCCCAGTACTTAGGAGGATAAGGCGAGATTACAAGTGTGATGGGCTATATAAGGCATTCAAGACCGCCTGGACTGCACAGCAAAAGCCTCTCTCAAAAAATATAAAATCAAAACAAAAAGAAAACTTATATATGTAATACAGTATATCAGCTATATAATATTCTATGTATTATACAAAATATAGTAGGTAATGTAAAAACACATTATTTATAAAATGGGAACACAAGTGTCTTGGATTTTTTCCCCTTGGTAACAGGGACTGAACCCCAGGTCTTCACACTGAGCTACATCTGTCCATTCAGGTCTCTTCACCCCACCAAGTGTGGATCCCAAAAGCACCCCCCAATAATACTTCTGCATGCAAATATCTCTAGCCCAGATTTAACCTCTGCCAGGTGTTTGCTCAGATCTCACCCTCTTACTCACGTTTTCTCGAATCACCCCATTTAAGAGTCTCCCACCCCTCCCCCATGTCAGCATTCTATGTCTGCTGAGTCTCCTCTCATTCACCTGCCTGCAGCTCTCTGTCAGGGCTCTTGTTCGGATGTCTGCCATGTTTCTCAAGTCGGCTGTCCTCCTACCCCTCCTCTTCACGGTATACATAGGACATCCCCAACAGAGCTCACTCCAGTGTCACTGGTAAGAATATATCACGTGCCACCACTCAACGGGGCATGGCCTGCTGTTTCACTGCTGTCTGCATTTCCTAGAGCCAGCGCTAGTGGACAGCTGGCACTTAGTATTTGTTAAGCAAGTACATTTATTGATTTATTGAGTGGCTCATCCATGCAGTGCCTCTGCTGGGAGTACAGCACAGGCCAGGAATCTGTTCCAAAGATCTATCTGGTCTTCAAAAGAGGCCTGCTGCCTGTCCCTTCCGTCTGTTCTTCACCACAGTGGCTTTTGCTATGGCAGCCTCTCTGTGACTTAGTCTATCCTAGATTGGTTAATGCACAGAGACAGATATTACTTTTTAGGAGCAACAAGTTTTGGTCTAAATAGGTTTTCTTTTTTTTTCCTGGTACCGGAGAATGAACTTGGGCCCTTGCGCTTGTGAGGCAGGCGGCAGAACCACTGAGCCAAATTCCCAGCCCCTTAATAGGTTTTCTTTTTGTCAGAGGTGTTCTAAACCATTTGTATGTTGTTTCATCTACTCCTCTTCCTAAAATGAAAAGCTCCAAACGACATAATCATATAAATGAGCTTAAACTGGGGAAGGTGCATGCCTATAATTCCAATGCTATGGGAGGCTGAGGCAGTAGGATCAACAAGTTTGAGACCAGCTGGGGCAACTCAGCAAGATCTAGTATCAAAATGAAAAATAAAAAGCTCCAGAATGTACATCAGTGGTGAAGTGCCCCTATGATCTCCTGTATCACAAAAACAAAAATTAAATGAGCCTCTTTAGGTAGAGGCTCAGGTAGTGTTTCCTCTCATCATTGGAATCCTCAGTAAAGTTCACCAAAAGCCTGCTCCATTATGAGCCAGTGAGGATAGATAGATATTTTCTGAAGCAAGTCAACTCTGTCAACCAAGAGCTGCCGTTGACACTACTGACTCCTCACCCATGCCACCTCCCATCGTCTCCTTTAAGGATCCACATCACGTAAACATTTACTTAGTGACCGCTGCAATGTGTGCAGCGTCCTGGCACCATTCTTGGCCCTGGGAGTAGAGCATGAGCCAAGACAAAGCTTCTGCCTTTTGGCAGCTAACTCTCAGTGCGGATCTCTGAGGAGTAAAAGGGTCCTCATTCTCTCCAGGACACAAGTGGCCAGCCTCAGCATGAGACTTCTGCTTGACAAATTAGGAAGAGGAAATTTGGGCTCAAGCTGGAGTCTGGGTGTGATTCTCAAGTCATTTCCTTCACATCTAGTGCAATCTTGGGGAAGTCAACTTATCTCACTCAGTTTTGGTTTCCATCAGCAAACTGTATTGCTGTAGGTATTTTCTTTCTGCTATCAGTCACAGAGAATTCATGAGTATTTCACTAACTCATAAAACAAGTCCTGAAATAAGTCAAGGTTTGTAAATTTAGCAGCTCAGAGCTAAGTACTTATTTTCTCCTCCACTATTCCTCCTCAGTGTGACCTTGTCCTCAATCACAAGCTGCCGATCTACTGAAGTCAAGGAGAAGAGAATAGTCTTTCAAGCATCTCTTTTGATTCTCCTAGAGTCCCCAGAAGAGATGCTCCTCCTCAGTCTCACTGGCTAGAATGGCCATTACTAAAGAATTTTTATCACTTTCCTACATACCAGTTTAGGGACATCAATATATATCTATAGCTTGGCCTACAGAAGAAGGCAGACACAAAACACTGGGAGCTCTATCAGTAAGGAAAAGAGCAGACAAATAACAAACAGTACCTGTGACACTCCTCTAGGTGTTGTTGCTGATCTTGGCAGGATGATAATATGTATTTGCATAAATTTTTAATTTTTTTTTTTTGGTACGGGGATCAAACACAGATCCTTGTGCTTGTGAGGCAGGCAGTGGCACCACTGAGCTAAATCCCCGGCCCACTTGCATAAAATTTTAGTTCCCAGAACTCGTTCTAGATTTGTTTCATTTGCTAGACACTTTTGAAGTGTATAAGCAAACACCCTGCTGGATGAATGGGTTAGTCTAGCCACCTCTGGGAAAAGGGAAAGGGAAAGGCAGACAGAGTATCCTCTCCCCAGTAACCCACAAGACTCAAGACTGACGCAATGGTCCTAGGCTCCCTACTAGGCCTTGGTAGTCAAGGCAGAAGATACTTAGAGGCCCCTCCCAGCTATTTAACTATGGTTCTGGTTATAAAGTGAAAATATCTTTTCAACCACTTCTCAGGTTAAAATATATGTTTAAAGCTGGACATGGTGTCCCATGCCTCTGATCCTAGCACTGGGGAAGCTGAGGCAGGAGGATCACTGTTTGAGGCCAGACTGGACTACATAGTGAGACTCTGTCTCAAAAAAGCCAAAAATGAATGAATGCATGTTTAAACCAGGCATGGTGGCACATGCCTACAATACCGGCATTCTAAAGGGCTGGGTAGGATTATCATTAAATTTGAGCCCAGGGCCAGGGATTTAGCTCAGTGGTGCAGCCACCTGCCTCACAGGCACAAGGTACTGAGTTCAATCCCTAGTTCTGAAAAAAAAAAAAAGGGAGCCCAGCCAGAGCAATGTATCAACTTAGCAAGACCATGTCTCAAAATCATAATTAAAAAAAAAACTCTCCCATATAAGACTCTGTTTAATGCCCACTACATAAAATGTTGGAGCAAATTCCATTGCCTGACTCTTTTTTTGTGTTTGTTTTTTTGAGACAGGGTCTCACTATGTAGTTGAGACTGACCTGGAGCTCACTATGTAGCCCAGGCTGGTGTCGAACTCACAGCGATCCTCCTGCCTCAGCCTCCCGAGTGCTGGGATTACAGGCATGCACCACCACGCCTGGCTCATTGCCTGACACTGAAACTTTCTGCAGCACACTCAAGAAATAAACTTAGAGAATGACTTGAACCTACAGTCATCTGCCTATAACATCTAAGTACCATTAATTCTACCCCCACCTGGTCTTTGGAGCTTCCCCACTCTGTCTCACCTGTACTACCCCTGACCTTGCCTCTCTCAGCATCTTTCACCAAAACCTGGGAATGGCCTCCTTTACTTCTCCAGGGCCTTCCTAAAACACTGATTGGTGTTTCATCCAGTTTTCTCAGAAACCTCAATGCTTTCCTCCTCCAAGCCCGGAGAAGTAAGTGAAAGCTCTACACAAGGCAGTCACAGCCTGGCCTCCTAGCCCCTTTCTCCTCCTGTCCCCATTGCGCCTTACCCTTAACATGCTCTAGTTCTCCTCCTACGTGATCTTACTCTGCTGGCCTTTGGTCCCGCCTAAGAGGGACCTCTGCAGGCTCACAATCCTTCGGTCACGGCTTGGCCCAAGGGCACCATCTACAAATCAGACTAGAAGGAGAAGAGCCCTTCCTCCCTGGGGCTATCACAGCTCAAGGCCCTTAGCTTTTGAGCCACCCCCATCCCCACCCAAGGCTATCATGGGGTATTGTACTTCCGTAGTTTTTGTTTCTGTTTGCCCTGTATTCTACAGCACAGCTGAACACTCACCTCTCCCACTTCCAGACAGCTTTCCATACACAGAAAGCCTTGCTACTTTTGGGTTCCCACAGAACAAAGATTCAAAGTTTGGTGCATAGTGAAAAAATTCATTGGCATATTAATTATCCAAAGCACAATCTCACCCAGCTTTCTTCTGAATCCTCTTCAGATATACTCTGGTCATTTTCCTAAATCAACCATCATCTTCAGGCATAGTTCATCAAGAGACATTGTGAGCCAGGCACAGTGGTACCTGCCTGCCATCCTAGCTGGCACTCATTCTAGGTTGATGAAGGAAGAGGATGGACAGTTTGAGCCCAATCTGGGGAATTTAGCAGGACTGTCTCAAACAAAACAAAACAAAACAAAACAGGGCTGAGGAAACTGCCAAAGAGAGAGAGAGATGAGAGAAGAGAGACAAGACAGAGGGAGATAGACACTAGAGAAAACTCACATTTCCTGAGTCCTTACATTTTGCAGGTAAGGCAAGTACTACTACTTGTTACATTAAACAGATCAGCACAAAGAAATGGAAAAAAAAAAAGTCATGTCAAATATTTAGTAAGGACCACAGCTTGGAGACTCCAGAACAGTACTGATTTTAAAACAAAAGGTAAAATTCTTGCCTTCCAAAAGTGAACAATCTGGCTGGGCGTGGTGGTACACGCCTGCAATCCCAGCACTCAGGAGGCTGAGGCAGGAGGATCGCTGTGAGTTCGAGACCAGTCTGGGCTACATAGTGAATTCCAGGTCAGTCTCAACTACATAGTGAGACCCTGCCTCAAAAACAAACAAACAAACAAACGTGAACAATCTGGCTAGAAGAACACTGAGAATACTGTACAGAAAAAGGCAAATAAAAGACTTTCTTATCCACAGCAAGGTTTCTCACCTTCAACACTAGTGACATTTGGCGCTGGAAAATTCCCTCCCTACCCCTAACCCTCTAGGATGGGGACAGAGAGACTGTCCTGTACTCTGTAGGAAGAGCAGTTCTAGGAAACTTAGGTGCCAGTAGTGTTCATCCCACCTGTGAGTTGTAAAATGGAAAATGTCTCCAGACAATGCCCTGTTTAGAACCTTACTGCAATCATGTACCACCATTATTGGGATTGCCACCTATCCATTCTCAGACACAGAACTGCAGTGACCTCCAGAAATGCCAGCCTTACTACACTCACTCCTGACTTTACACCTTTCTATCCAGCCACATTTCCCAGTCAAGTTAGTTTTTATTTTAGCAAGGTATCTTAAAATTCTTCTTGAAATGAGCAGGTCAGGGGGAAAAATTACAACCAGGAGAAAAATAAAACATATACCATCAAACAAGTAAATGATTAGTGGTGGTACACTCCTGTAATCCCAGCAATGCACTTACAAAGCTGAGGCAGGAAGATCACAGTTTCACAGCCAACTTGGGCTACTTAGCAAATTTGACACTGGCTTGGACAATACAGCAATACTCTCTCCTATAGCAACAACAAAACCAACTGGCAAGTAAATTATCCTATTATTGCTGGGTATGGTGGTATACACCCATAATCCTAGCACTTGGGAGGCTAAGGCAGGCAGATTGCTGTGGCTTCGATGCCAGCCTGGACTACACATCAAGATCCTGTTTCAAACCCTCCCCCAAAAAGGCTTATTTTGGATAAACCTAAAATAAAAAGATATATCCAGGAAAGGGGCAAGGGGTGCACGTGTAAAGTGCCTGGCATATAGCTTCTAGCTAGATGTTACAGTATTATTTATTATTTTATAGCTTAATATAACAGCCTTTAAATTTGGGTATAGGGTAAACTGGTTGAGATGAGTCTTTATACAATTTTACCAAGAACTAGAAGTACAGTTATAAGCCCAACAATCCACAACTAGTAAGTAATGGCATCTTGAACAGTCTGATTTCTTGTCAAAGGCAAATTTCAATACAATACCAACATTTATTAACATACTGAGAATCTTAAACTAGGATGTCTTGACTAGGGGTGATTTGGGCTGGCACCAGTGGGTGCTGGCAATGTCTGGAAATATTTTTGGTTGCCACAACTAGGTGGTGAGGGCAGGTATTTCTAGCATCTAGTGGACAGAGGCAAGCCAAAAGAGTTCTCACAACAGATACATGGCCCAAAATGTTAACAGTGTTAGGGGTGAGAAACCCTACCTCAGAAATCTTGTTTTGGCCAACAATAGAGAAGGGTTCCTTTCTCCCCACAACCCCGCCAATGTTTGTCATTGTGTGATTTCTTGATAGCAGCCATTCTTTGTGGGGTGAGGTGGAATCTCAGTGTTGTTTTCATCTGCATCTCTCGAATGACCAGTGATGTGGAAAATTTTTTCATATATTTACTTGCTGTTTTTACTTCGTCTGAGAAATGTCTGTTCATTTCAGATGCCCATTTTTGAATCGGGTCTTTATATTTGGGGGGGCTGATTGGTTTGAGTTCTTTATATATTCTAGATAATAGTCCTTTGAGGAGCAGCTGGTAAAAATTTTTTCCCACATTGTAGGTTGTCTCTTAGTTCTGTTGATGGTTTCTTTTGCAGTGCAGAAGCTTTTTAATAAGATGAGATCTCAGTTGTTGACTCTTTCTGGTAGTTCCTGTGCTACTGAGGATTTGTTCATAAAATCTTTTCCTATGCTAATTCTTCAAGAGTTCTGCCTAACTTACCTTCCAGCAAGTTTAGTGTTTCTGTTTTAATATTTAGATCTTTTTTTTTTTTTTTTTGTACCGGGGATTGAACTTGGGTCCTTGCGCTTGCAAGGCAGGCCACCGAACCACTGAGCTAAATCCCCAGCCCCAATATTTAGATCTTTAATCCACTTGGTGCAACCACTATGGAAATCAATATGGAGTACCTCAAAGAGCTGGGACTAGAGGTTCCATTTGACCCATCCATCCCTCTGCTGGGTATCTTTCCAAAAGAATTAAAAGAATTGTATCACAGAGATATATATGTGCACCTATGTTTATAGCGGCACAGTTTGTAATAGCTAAAACTTGGAAACAGCCCATTTGCCCATCAGTTGGAAACTGGATAAAGAAGATGTGGTTTGTATAAAATGGAATATTACTCAGCCACAAAGAATGAGAAAATAGATTCATTCAAAGGAAAACGAATACATATTGAGGATATACTCCTAAGAGAAATAATTGACAATGTGAAATAGGAAGAAAGGGGCTAAAGGTGTAGGGAAAGTGGGAAGGGTAGGAGAAAGGTAATAAGGGAAAAGAATGGAAATGAAGTGTTTGTAAAGGGGAAGGGGAGGAGGGGGTGAAGGGAGGGCAGGGACAAGGGGAAAAAATGAGAACCAAGACCTGTGGTGTAAAGGTACAAGATCCCAATAATGAATGTAACTGTACTGTATACCTAAAATGTACCAATAAACTCAATGAGGAAAGAAAAAAAAAATAAAAAGAAAGAAAAAAGAAATCTTATCTTGAGAAACCAGACAGAAAAATGAAGACCAAAGTATGCCTATACTACCTGGGTATGATGGTGCATGCCCATTATCCCAGCTACTTGGGAAACTGAGGGAGGATCAATATTCAAGGCCAGTCTTGGAACTTAGTGACATATCTCAAAGCAGGAAGGAGATGAGAATGTAGTTTAGTCACAGAATGCTTGTCTAGCATGTGTAAAGCCCTGGGTTCAACCCTCACTGGTAAACAAACAAAATAAATATGCCTATATTCTAACAAACACATTTTTTGGGGGGGTGCTGGGGATTCAACTCACGTCTGTGTACATACTAGGCAAGACAAGTGTTCTACCATTGAGCTACATCTCTTAGCCAACCCTGCTCTTTTTTCTTTTTTTTTTTTTTGGTCTTGGGGATTGAACTCAGGACCTTGCACTTGCAAGACATGCAGCCCTGCTCCCTTTTTTAAAAATTTTGAGACAGGTCCTCCCTAAATTCTGAGGGTGACCTTAGACTTGTGATCTTCCTGGCTCAGCCTTCCAAGTAGCTGAGGTTATAGGTGTGCACTGCATACCTGTCTTCCTTCTTTTAACCTCCCCTATGTTAGCTTCCCTATCCACCTGTTTGAACAGATTGTCATCCCAAGGAAGAATGTTGAGTTTTTTCTCCCTCCTTGGACTCTCTGATGACAGAAAAAGTATGCTTGTGCTGTATGAGACAGGAAACATAAATGCATAGTGAGGAAACCAGAAAGTGCAATGGTGTGCTTTCCAAAACATCATGGTTTTTGTTTTTTCATCCAAAGGTAGCACAATTTTACTAGCTACTACCTACAAGTTGGGCTGTAAAGCCCCTACCCAACAGCCTCTACTCCTTCTATCTATAAAGGCCTGCTCAAGAGTGATTCACACCAACATCCTTTCCTTCTGTAGCATAGTAAATTTACCTGAAAGTCTTCCTGACCACTCCATGAGACTAAGGCTGATTTTAGGAGATTTTAAAAGAAAGGAAATTTGAAAGAGTAAGTTTTTAAAAAAATAAACCTCACCTAGATTCTATTTTTTAAATCATAACTTACTGTCTTTCAAATTTCTAAAGCACTTTACAATTTGGGAAGAGTTTTAATGCCTCTATTCCCAGCTGAACTTCACAATCATACAGTGAAGAAGGTAGAGCAGATATCAAGTTCCATCCCAGGACTGCAGGAAAGCTGCAGGTCCACTGTTGTTACTACTGTCAGGCTGGTACATTTGTCAGCTGACTTGGATGCAGACTTTCATTCATTTATATCTGAATAATTGCTTAAACATCTTGATGTACATATGCTTACACAGTATAAATATCTGTCCCAGCCAAGAATGATGTACACGCCTGTAATTTCAGCAGTGTGGGAGGCTGAGGCAGGAGGACCACAAGTTGGAGCCTAGCCTGGGCAACATAGTGCGATTCTGTCTCAAAATAAGAAATAAAAAGAGGACTGGGGATATACATCAGGGAGAAGGCCCCAGTACTGAAAACACTTCCGTTCTACAAAGGAGACTATCAGAAAACAAAGTATATGGCAGAAGGTAGAAGACTAAATGAAGGCTATCATACAAACTGACTTAGGTAAAGCATTTTAAGATAAAAATTCCCTCAAACCTTCACTTATACAAGTAAACTAGTTCATAACAAAGTTTCTTCTCCTGATCCCAAGCACCATAATTTAGAATTTCAAAACTACCCAGTTTTCCAGGAAAAGATCTGCATGATATACATCAGGAAATGCTGTAGGAAATCAAAAGAAGAAATAAAACTATGACTCAAGACTTACATTTTCACATACAGTAAACCTAGTTACATCTTTGAAAAGTATGGAAAAACAGTACAGTCATAACTTTTACACAAAGCACAGCACAGGAACAGAACACAGCACATCCATTTGGATAAAATGGCAGGAATGGCTTCAAAAGAAAGAGGTGACCTCAGGTGGGTCCTGAAAAAATGGGGAAGATGTCATACAAGAAGATGGAAGGAGAAAGCACTTCTGACCAAAAGAATACGATATGATGTGTTCTGTTTGGTTGTAGTATACAGCATCCTGTGATTAAGTTCAAAATGAAAAAAAAAAAACTGCATGTATTAAAAAAAAAAGTCAAAGTGCTATTCTTTCTCGCTCTTTTTTTTTGTTTCGTTTTTGAGAAAGGGTCTCACTGTGTAGTTCAGGCTGGCCTCAAATTTGCTGGGATCCTCCTGCCTCAGCCTCCCAAATGCTGGGATTACAGGCATGTGCAACCACACCCGGCATTACTCTTCTTGCTTTAAAAGAAAACTGTAGCTCCCTCTAGTTGCACTGCGTGGTAGAAATGAGGAACAAGAGTATCAGGATGACTCTGGCAGCAGAGTGTCTGGAGAGTGACCCCTTTGCCTGATGGTGTCTCTCTATGATGCTTCCTTGGATTCCAGTACTGTTAGCAGGGAAAGGGTTGCCCCTCTTCTCCTCTCTCTGGAGAGTAGAGAACAACTCTTTCGGTACTTCCACATATAAAGTAGAACGTTCGAGGACAAAACTGCTGGTTACCGTCAGCCTCTCTGTACCAGAGTCAAGATGGATGAATCCAATCCACCAGGGTAGTGCTCTGGAGCCACTACCACAGAGCTTAAGGACGATCCTCTCCTAAAACACACCTGTGCCCTATCAGGTCCAAACTTGGTCATCCTAATGCCCGTGCGCAGCATTAAACGTGGTGTCTTCCTGGTCCTCCATGAGACCTTGGCTTGAGCCTTCCTATTCCGGGATCAGTCTCCCGAGTGGGGGCACTGTCACCAGCTCCTGACTCCAGCAAGGGCATTAAATGGTCCTCCTGCAGATTCTAGATCTTCACCCCACACTGAAAGGCCACAAGGGAGATACTGCCCGAGTTTCACACCCAGGACAATCTGAGCACATCCTGACCGGATCCAACGGGTGGAAGAACTTGGCCGGAGCCCAGGTCTGCTCCCTGGAGCCGGGCCTTGGCTCCTTCTTGGACCACGGGTGGGGAGCGCGGGGTTCGCACCAGTGCCCTGGGCAAGGCAGACTTCGCGGCAGCCAGCCCAGACAGAGCACGTGCCCCGGAACGCCGGCTTCCCCGCGCGGAGGACAAAGTCCGCCCTTGCCGGTCCCGTAGCTCGGGCACCCGGCACCGGGCGTCTGGGGCAAGGCGGGCAGGGCCCAAGTGCGACCCGGACCCTAATCCGGACCCTGACCCCACTTCAGGCTCTGCCTCCCGGG